>NC_133757.1:105172226-105472226 GCF_036562045.2 Rhinolophus sinicus
CAGGTAGACCGCTTTTGAACAGAAGATAGGAAAACACACACACACACACACACACACACACACACACACACTGTCACACACCATGTTCCCCCGAAAATAAGAGCTACCCAGACACACACAACACATAGGTATGTGTATGTTGTGTCCCTCTCTGTTTTCATTTAAATTTCAGGAAGAAGCGAATTACCACCACTCTCCTTTGGTTACTGTCTGCCATTGGGAATTAATGTAAATCAGTACTCGAAGACTCTTAGGAACAAGTGTCAGAAAAACCAATTCAAACCAGTTTAAGCAACAATAAAAAGTGAAAATTCTTTAGCTCATTTAGCTGGAGTCAAAAGTAGTGACATTTCAGACATGGCTAGATCCAGGAGATCATAAAATGTCCTCAAGGCTTGGTCTCCTTTCTCCACCTTTTAGTGTTGGTTTCTTTCTCAACCAGACCTTCTTTATCTGGTGGCCCCCAGAAGATCCAAGCTTAGAACTTACCAGCTTAGCCACTCCAGTGAAAAGAGAACATCTTTATCAATAGATTTAGTAAAATGTCCTGGGAACTGCTTGGGTCACGTGTCCATCACTGACCAGTGCTGTAGCCCGGGGCATAGAACACGTGGCAAGGCCAGGCCTGAGCCTGGTGCCCACCCTCAAAGCTCTGAATGGGGTCGACCCACCTGCACATGTGGCCTGAGAGTGGGAGAGGGATGGTTCCCCAAAGTAAAATACAAGTTCTGCCACCAGAGGGGGACACGGGTGCTGGTAGGCCAAATTTACAAATGTCCGCTACATTTACAGAATCCTCAAGATAGATTTAAAAACTCTTGTTTTCTCTGCTTTAGTCTCATCATTCTCCATACACTTTTCTCAAACATAGGAATCTTATTAAGAGGTGAGACCATCAGCCTTACCTCCTCAGTTAAACTGTCCTAGCCCTTTACCTGGTAAAGCTGACTGGATTACTATTCAAAAATATGTGCTGTGTGATAACATAGTGTAGAACTAAACACATACCTGGCACCATGACTCACCAGAGAACCAGGCTAGTATCCAAACCACTGTGCATCCTGTTGAGGCCTGCATGGAAGCCCTCAGAAGGGAGTCATACCTCTCCTCTGCCCCCAGGAGGAGATGGAGATGCCAGAGATGACGGCAGGCCAGAAGCTCAACCATGGAGGCTGGCTACTGTTGGAAGTCCTATAAGAGACAGAAGGAAGGAGCTTTACTGAGTACCTCCTGTGTGCCAGCCCTGTGCGAAGGGCTTTCACAGAGGTCTTCCCATGTCGTCTTCACAGTCTTCATGTGAGCTAGCTTTTATAGTGCATATTTTACAGATGAAGGAACTGAGAGTTGATGAGGTTCAAGTACTATTTGTGTGAAGAAGAAAGGAGAGGAAATTTGTAATTCCCAGGGTTTGTTAAACCAGGCAAATAAAAGAATAAACTTTTACACGAGGACAGACTAATGTGTGCACACTTTCCAGCCTAGAAAGAGGACATGTTCAAGGATTCTAACATGAAATAAAAGCTGTGTTTGACCGTGGACTGGTTCATACAATCCCAGATCCCCACAACAGAAGGAGGAGACCCCATGTGCCCTAGATGGCCAAGGTGGGGCCGTGGTTAGACCCTCGGCCTCCAGAGTCCAAGTTCTTAAGTTCAAATCCTCATCCTTGAACTCTGTTTCCTTCACTGAGTCATCTGACCTCTGCCTCAGTTTCCTCATCTGCTTAGGAAAGGATGGTAATGATAGCTCCCACATTATAGTGTTTCTTTAAGGATTCAAAGAAACAACACATATAAAGCACCTTGCAGAGTGCCTGGTACCATAGTAAGGATTCAATAAATATCAGCCATTATGATAATTAGGGAGCATGTTGTACAAATTAAAAGAGGTAACTGTAGATCAAAAGAAAGCTGACTTCACAGGGTGGGAAGTAAACTCGCTAAACTGATTAGTCCCAAAGGTGGCACAAACTGAAAATATAAATAGAACAGAAAAGAGTTAGATCATGAGTGGGTAACCTTTTCTCTACCATAAGCCCATGACACACAGGTGGAAAAAAATCCATTTCTGGCCCTGTGTGAGTCAAAGAAGCCCATGGGCTGTGAGGGGGATTCAATTAGTCACTGGTTGCCATGCCAATGCAAGCATCACCCTTCCACCTACTCCCCAATCAACACATTTGAATAAGTAACAATGATAATAGCATGCACTAAAAACGCTATTTTTAAAAAAGTTAAATGTACTTCTGTCGAAAGTCTGGTTTTCAGAAATAATTGCTGTAGGCCAGATAAAAATTTGCATAGAATCCCTAAAATGGGTTGAGCATGATCTCGGAAGAGAAATCTTCAGTGGATCATTAAGCAAACCTTAGGGGTTTTTCTGGGGGGCGGTGGGGGGCCGAGGGTGGCGGTACAGGTGGAAGGGGATCCTCCTCACATTCCCAGCTTGACCAAATGCACGTTTGTGTGTCAGAACTTGAGCTCGGGTTAGACAGCCCTCCGTCTACACCCCCTTCTCCACGCCCTGAAGCCTGATGTGGGTCATGCCTTCTTCAAGACTTACTTGAATACCTACAATTTGGTGATATGTACATACAACTTAAAACAAACAAACAAAAACACCTTTGACCTCAAAATTTAGCTTCTCTTAATTAATCCTAAGAAAAACCATAACTCACATACAATATGACTTATAATAGCAAAATAAAAATAAAAATTGAAATAACGCCCAAGTTAAATTGTACACCCATATGCTAGAATATGATGAGCTATTAAAAATGCGATGGGTCAAAGACTATTTGCTGATGTGGGAAATTATTATAAAGTGAAGCAAGCAGGTTACAGAGCAGGGGATTAGGTAAAATCCAAGATTGATATATGCAAGTTTATGCAAATATATGCATAGGAAAAACTAGTGGTGTGTTACTCTAAAATGTGAATGGTTATTTCTGGATTATAGGATTACAGGTGGCTTTCATTTTTCTTTTGTACCTGTCTATAGCTTCAAAAAACACTTTTTATGATGACTGTATATTTCTTCTGTAATCAGGAAAAAAAATCCAAGAAATATTACAGATTGAGACACGGGCCTACAGTGCATGAGAAGGAACGACTTCCGGGAGGGCGGCACTTGGGTCATCTGTGGCCAGGATCTTGCCTTACCCAGGGCACCAGAGGTCACATCTGAGGTGGCAGCCAAGCTGACTAAGTTCAAGTCGAGAAGACCTGGGCTCTCAAAGGATTTGCCAGCTCCCTGAAGAAGCTTTTCGCACTTCCGAAGCGTGGCCTCACCCACCCCCACTATTAATAGTATGTCAGTGTCTCCAATTAGTCTGCACATGCTGGTCGCAGAGACAACCACAGATGCTGCCCAAATGGTGAACTGATCATTTGCGGGGAGAAGTCATTACTGGGCTGGCTTGTGGATGCTTCACAGAAGCTTGTATGACCAAATGAGCCTCCACCGTCACCTTGCCCTCCTCCTACAACTCCCTTCTCATCCACTACACCCCATGAACACCACATCAAAAGTAACAAGGGAAGCTGTATTCCTAGGAGCGCAGCTGATAATTGTGTAAGGGTACGACCATGTTATGAGAAAAGTCAGCCTGAGGTGGACATTCCCTTCAGCCACCTACCCCAAATTTCCTGGCAAGAAAATGCAGATTCCTGGGTCCATCCTAGGCCTCTTGGGGAGAGGGAGGACATTCTATGCACCCGAGAACGAGAACCACATCCCATGAACTGGAAAAGAAGAAAGAGTGTCCAAGTGTCTGGACTAAGCAGTAGACAGAGCAACACCTCACTGAACCGGGCACTCCATTTTTGTGCACTCAAATATAAAAAAGCTTTCCCATTTATTGAGTGCCTGCTGTGTGCTAGACACACCCCTGGTGCTTTAGATCCGTTATCTCAAATAATCTTCTCTACCACCCTCCCAGGGAGCTTTTCATCTAGATGAAGAAACAGAGTAAGAGAGTTTACTGGAAACTTGTATATAAACTATAAATCATCCCTGTCCCGTCTTGTGTGGTTTTTCTCTTCTCTCCATCCCAAACCTAAACCTAATATACTTTCCTTGGCTCAAATAGATACAGTGGGTTTCTCTGAGATGAAACTCCCAAGACTCTCCCACACTGCTCACCTCATGGGTTTCCTCTCTCCTAGTCCACTCATGTTTACCCTCAATGCTTTTATAAGTGAGATGTCTGGTTGCATAACTGTTTGCACAGTGCGTATGCAGGGCTGACAGTGGATTCAGCATAGGGTAGACTTGTACTGGGCAAGGGCTCATTCCCAGCTCTTTCCTAGACTCTGCTGCAGGACATGCCTAGGCTGCCATGTTTCCACCCTGAGACCCCATCTCAATCCTCCTTCCCTCCCCCCAGTACAACTAACTGATCTGCAGGTGCCAGATATGGCTGCTTGCCCCCCCTCCTCTCCAAGGTTGACTGCCTAGGGAAGAGACACGTCCTGGACAACTTTGAAGCTAGGCTTAGTCATGTGGATAAATTCTGCCCATAAAAGTGGAAGTGATATGTGGAACTCATGGCCACATATTCCCTCCATCCTGCTCCCATGGAGTGGGTATGGTGGTGAGCCATTCTGGACCACAGGACAAAGTCATCACCCTGGAAACAAAAGCAACAAGATGGAAGGAGCCTAGTCTCAGACAACATTGCAGATGAGAGCTGCTGCCATGGCAGCACAGACTTTCACGAAGGAGAAACAGACTCTCTCATTGGGGTCTCCCTGCTGCAGTAGGCAAAATGATACCCAGAATCAAATGCACTGAGGCATCACAGTTCTTTCTCAGGAATTTGGAATTAACACCCTGGGAAATAGCGTGGGGGGTTGGGGGCAAAGGTCGTGGCCACAGTCAGAGTCCTGGCCAGCGCAGAGACCTTGAATAAGTGGAGGAAGCTAGATAGAAAGGCGGGTGAAGCAAATGTGCAGTGAGAAAGAAGTGGAGAAGGAAGATCCTGGAGAGGGTGGCTGCTGATATTCTGGATGACATTCCAGGTCCCACACAGTTCCTGTGGAGCCCAGATGTGTATCTTGCTGTTGAATGTCATAAAATTGCCTTGTGTTCTTTTACTGGAGCTACTGTGACTGAGTGTCTCTTTGCAATCAGGTGAGTTGTAATTAAAATAAAATGCCCTTTATTATATTACCCTAATATATCTATTATTATATATTACTATTATTGTATTACTATAAATTATATTATAGTTTTTCAGATCTCAGATGTACATTTTCTTCCACAGTTTAATATTTCTGAAAATGGGATGCACTTGTATCTCACTTTTTGCCTCATTATTTATGTTTAATGTGGTAAATGTTTTTTTTGTTGTTGTTGTTTTTTTTTGTTTTTTTTTTTGTTTTGTTTTGTTTTTACCTCTCAAAGCTGTTGGTCAACCAGGGCTTTGTCTTAGCAACACTCTCTCCCACTGATATGGTAGTTCCCTCAGGGAAGGGCTTTGTTCAGTGCCAAGGCCATGCTGGGCACACAGGTACCCACTAAATATTCAGTGGAATGAGTGATCCAGTCAGTCACGGGTGTTACTGAATCAAGGAATTATTGTATAGAACAAATGGAAGGAGCCGGCCCAGACACAACTCCCAAGACGCAGCTTATTCTCCTCCAGACCTCAACCCACTTTCCACGACCATATTGATACAGCTGTTTCCAAACCCTGAGCACATTCTCTCTTCTCACTTCCTTTACTTTAAACTCCCACTCCCACTTTTAAGTCCCCGCCCCAGCCCTCCCTACTCAGAGAGCTTTCTTAGAGAAGCCCAGCCTTCAGTGCACTAACATCACAGCTGCCTCAGTCCCCTCACCTGACAGCATCCTGTCACCCACCAGGAAAGGTTGTGTAACTCACCAGTTGAATTATCAGTTCCTTTGGGGGCAGCATAAGAACTTGACTCGGTGGTCCAGCTGGTCACACAGGCCAGGAGCTTGTTGCCCCACCATCCATCTTTTCCATCCAGCTCTGTGTATAGTGATGGCGGTGATGCAGGCTCAGAGTGGCCTCTGCTTCCTAAAGCATTGCTTTTAGGCTGTGGGAATGCAGTAGAGGATGAGACGTTTCAACATGGGTTGTCAAGGTCAGATACCACTGACTAGGTGCTGAACGTGGGCAGCACATGTGCTGCTCTTTACAGGTCCTTCTGTCCACCTGCAGTTGACCCTAGAAAAAGGCGGGGTTATGGAGCACCGACCCTGTACAGTTGAAACCCACATATAACTTTTGATTCCCCCAAAACTTAACTACAGTCAGCCGTTTGCATCTGCAGATTCAACCAACTGCAGATCAAAAACAGTATTTTCCATGCTCGGTTAGGAATCCACGGTTGGGAATCTACCAATGGGAATGCGAAAACACTGTTAACACAGGTTGGTTGAACCTGCGGAGGCGAAACCTGCAGACTGGAAACCTGAGGATACAAGGACAGATTGCATTGATTGAGAAAAAAATTGTGTATAAATGGACCAGCGCAGTTCAAACCCGCGTTGTTCATGGGTCAGCTGTATATGAGGTAGGCTCCCATTCTGGGTGCTGGATGCTGGGGGTACAGAATAAATAAGACTTGGTCCCTGCCCTCCTAGAACCTAAAATGTCCAAGAGTGAGGGACACAAGCAGATATGGAAGCAAAGTGCTGAAGGTTCTCCTGCAGAGGCAGCTGGGGCTGGGACCTACTGCCAGTCCTTGGCCTGACTCTTTTCCCATCCTGGCTGCAGTCTGAGGAGAGGCCATTAGGAGCCCCAGTAAGTAGAGAGAGCAGGCCTGAGGGGCTGCTTCCTGCTCTGGGAGCTCCCCGCTGCATGGAGGAAAGGGGTGGGGACAGAGGCCCAGAGAGCAGTTTCCAGGCTCTCGGCCTCACATGGAAAGGTGCTGGCTCGGGTAGTAGATGGCCGTCAGCTGTGACTAGTTGGCCGTCAGCTGTTACAGGTTAGCCATTGGCCACTGATACAACTGCCGCGGCTGAGCTAGCAAGCTCAGAGTGTGGATTGGGGATTGCAGAGAGGCGGATTGCAGCTAGCAAGTGAGGTTGGTTGGTTGGCAGAGAAGGGGACGGCGGGTGGCGGATCGCGTGGCTCCTGCTTCCTGTGTCTCCAACCCAGCTGCTAGTGAGAATATAGTGGTATGACTCCCCTAGCTATGGCTCCGTGGGTGTTCCTTTTTGGCCTCACCATGTCCTGTGTTCTTATGTGGGGAGCCAGAGCAGAGACCCCGCATGACATCCTGCATGACAAAGGGAAAGGCACCTCACCCCAAATCTCTCTTCAGCCTGTGGTCTCAAGCCTGGAAGGCTGTGTCACCCAACCCTGCAGGTGAACTCGAGGCTCCGGGTTACCCTCATTTGGGACAGGCCTTGAGTGACCTGGGGAGGGAGGGGGCACTGAACTGTTTTCCTGCCACTACTTGAAGCTTAGGCAGGGCCCCAGCCACAACCTAGGAGAGACCCATCCCTACACAGCCCCTATCTGAGAGGGGCCTACTTAGGCTCTTCCTGACCTTGGAGTTAATACCAACAGGGCCAGAGAAGGAAGGAGGAGTAGGGATGGGCAGTGTCACAGAGGAGCCCACGCAGGCATCAGCAGAGCCAGGTCTGACCTGGACATGGAGGGTGGAGCAGAGGCACTAGTATCAGATTTAGGATCAGCTGGTCTGGGGCGACTTTCATGAAGGTACTTCTGGGGAGTGGTGAGTGGACGGAGGCTGCGTGGCTAGGACCTCTGCCTGGCAGGAGGAGCAGGGTCGCAGAATTGGAAGGGCCTTTGACCTGAGGAGTTCCATGGCAAGCTGGTGTCACCCAGGTGTTGTCACCCGGAGGCTCCAACCAGTCCTGGCATGGAGAGCTGTGCAGCTAAGATAAGGTTGGGGCTGGGAGGGAAAGGGGAGTCCTCAAACTACCCCTTAGAGCTGGCCAGGCAAGTTTACAGACTAATTGCAGGGGCCTCGGTGTGGAGTTGTTTGCATATTATTTGCATATGATTTGCACATGAATAGCCTGCACTTTCTGTTCCCAGGCAATTTTCAAGTTAAATATTAATTGTTGCTGCCCTTAGGGTTTTTATTTTTTGATTCTGCCTTTTCTGTTTCTTTTCACCCACTCGCTGTCAGTGACTTGGATCTGTGTGTGTGTGTGTGTGTGTGTGTAAGTGTAAGCAGTGAAGTGAAGGGAATGCGGCCTGCTGGTGAGGGAGGACAATCCCAAGCAAGGGGATAGCCACCTCCATCAGGTGAGAGGTGGCCTTCGGGGGCTGGATATACAGGGAAGAGAAGACAGATGGGGAGTGGCAGGAGTGGGGGATCAGATATCTATCACATACAGAAGGCAGGCATAGGCATGTAAAGCAATAATCCAGGAAGTGCTACTAGGGAAACTTCCCGGAACCCTCCTGGCCCCAGTCAGGGTCATCTCTGTCAGATGATAAAGAAAGCTGTGGTCCAGGGTCCCTCTCCAGCCAGAGGGGCAGGGCAGTGCCAGCAATGGCCTGCCAGCCTCCTGCCTTCCCAGATCTGCCCCGCCTGCTTCCCAGACCTGCATGCTCCCATCCTCTTTGTCACCAGAGGCCCTGGCCACAAGCAGCTTGAAGACGGGGAAATGGTGAAGCCTGCCTTAGTTGGAGCAGTGCAGAGCAGTGGTTAGCTCCTAGGCTCTGAGGCCGAACGTGCTTGGATTTGGATCTTGGCTTTGTATTCTAGTAACTGCCACTTTGGGCAAGTGACTTACCATCTGCGTGCCTCAGTGTCCTCTTCTGTACACTGGTGTTACCCATAGAACCTGTCTCATGTTGATGTGGGGATGAAGTCAGTAACTGTGTGTTAAACATTTGGCCTTGGCCGAGCCTGGCGTATAGACTGTGCTCCAAGCAATTTAGCTGTAGATAATTATATCCCAGGTGTGGGGCACCTGGTCCCAGCCTCGCACAGTGCATGGCAGCCCACACCAGCATAGGATCACCCAGCTTTCACCCAAACGTTTCCTGAGGCAGAGTCTCACTAGTTCTGTTCCTCTGAGGGCTGTTTATAGCACACGCGTTATAACCACATTATAGGACCTCTGAGAAGGGAGTTTAGAGAGCTCTTCCAGGCAGCTCCTGTTCTTGATGGACTCTCGTTAGGGGACAGTACTTCTTTGGGCTGCCTCCCAGCGCCACCCTACAAGTGGACTCCAGTCCGTCCTCGGGAGTCATGTAACCTGTAACTCCGCTTGGAGAGCCCATGAAAGATGTCAGGATGTGCTCCCCTCCTACACCTTCTGTTTTCATGCTGCTTGGATCAAACACCTCACTCTTGCCCCAGAACATGGTGGTGCCACCCGGTAGGTCTCTGCCAGCCACTGATGAGGAGGATGGATTGCCCTGTGTCCTTGATTGCATCCATAGAGGCCTCCTGGGAAGTGTGAATAGCAGCCTAAGGCTGACCATAGCTACCACTGTTAAGGGCCCCAGGCACCCGGCTTAAATGCACCCTACGTAGCTCTAAGAGATGCGTGCTGTTATTATCCCCATTTCACAGCTGTGGCAACTGAGGCTTATAGAGGCTAAGGAATTTGCCCCCAATGGCACGGCTTTTATGCTGGAGAGACTGGCTGGGACTCAGGTAGCTGGCTCCAGCCACTGGCTACTACCTTCTGTTGTACCACCTCTCTCAAGGTATTTTCCTCATACTGGGTTTTGTCTGCTGTTTCTTCTGTAAGAGGGAAATGGCTTCACTTATGTATCCTTGTAGAATCTGCCTGTCTCCCTATCTGCGTTATAAGCACTGTTTGGGGAGGTAGCAAACAATGGTCTTTATTTCTTTTGGCTCCCCATGTATATCTGAAGCTTGAAATATCCTTGAGGCTCCCTTATCCAGAGGAATGCCTACTCGACTCTTCTGTGGAGATTACCTGACATCCTCCACTCCCAGGCATCTCAGTCCCCCTGGGACAGGGGCACCAATTTCTTCCCACTTATAAGCCTCAACCTAGATTTTCTCTCCTCTGTCCACAGCCTCATCATGAAACCTGCTCACACATGCTCCCCCTCAGGCAGGCGCTGGGCTAAGGTGCTGGGGCCCTGACCTCCCAGTAAAATGCAACTTCCAGAGGCCTGTCTGGGCTAAACAGTCCAAGAGTTTTCCTCCAAGACAAAGAACCAGGGCACCACTTAAACCGGTAAGATGACCTCTGATGACCATGACCTTATTGAAGCTGCATCTAAATGTTGTATTCTTGTTAAGCTCAGCGGAAAAGTCCAGAAATCTCTGCAAAATTCAGCCACGTACCAATATGCTTAGGGAGGAGGAATATCATTAGGAAAATGGTTAACAAAGTTATTTTCTTCACATCTCCAAGGAAACAGCTCTAGAGTAGGTTTCTTATAGAAAGCTTGAGGAGCTTGTGAAGTGTTAGGAGGCCGGCTGGATTCTAACTGTATTGGTAATATCATAACTAATAAATGACTGAATCTTTCCTTTGTAAATGCAAGAGAGGGCACCGGGGAAGAGGAGGGCACTTAATTCACTTTCTTATTTACCTGGACAGGGCACAGCTACCAGCCAGCGTGGTTGCTGGTGGGGAGGTTAGAAGTTCAAAAATCACCCCTTCAAATGCTATCTGTGACCCATCAGGAGGAATCCAGGGGAGGCCTGGGAATGAGGGAGACCTGGATTTAGCTCCGTTTCTCTTTCACTGCCTCCAGACCGTCATGCCCCCTCTCTGGTTCTTGCTGCAAAATAAAGAGACTGGTTTAGATCCTCAGTTCTCAGTTTCCAAACTTTTAAAATTGTGGTCCCTTCCCTTCAAAAAAAAAAAAAAAAAAATCTCTTGTCAAAGTCCAAAGTGTAAGACAGATAGAAAAAGAAGCTGGAGGCAGGGCCCAGCACCAGTTGTGGTTTTCATTGTTGAGCCTAAAAGCTGCTACTAAGTCTTAATCTGGAAAGCTCTCCCAGGCTTACTGAGAAGACTAAACAGCATTCTTCGCGGACATCCCCAGTCCGTGGCCCAGGCTGACTGCAGAGTGGCCCTGGTGGGGTCCATCAGGAAAGAGTGCGGAGGGGTAGCCACAAACAGGTTTATTTCATGAATTTATCGCCTCCTTTATCTGAGGTGCAGCGTCAGTGTCGCTGGGAGAAATGTCTTTTAATGTCCTGGTTCGTTAAAACCCAATAATCTTTTTGAAATGGCTTAACTGCTTCCTGCAAGGAGATAAAGTAAATAAAACTGTCGTCTCTGTGTCTGCTGTCACTGTATTGATGCAGCATTTCTTTTCTTTTTTTAATAACTGCATTCATTTCAGTTCAGGCCAATGCATTTATGCCATGTTGGTGGTGTATAAATTTGGTAATTAAATCCCGTTATCTTGACGCTATGGGCAGAATAAAAAGCAGTTGTGATGCTTCAGCAAGGAAAAACACTGTGAGGAGAGAGAAGGAGATTTGTTTTGTATTTTTAAAAAGTTCATTTTCACGGAGTCTTTTTTCAGTGCTAGAGAGTTGACAGATGACTAACAGAGAGATCCTTGTGTGGGGAAGGATTCTGATGAAGCCCGTGAAATTACTCTTCGCTTTGTTGTGTACCCCAGCACAGTACAAAGTGTGCGCTATTTGTCATCCCACAGCCCTGGAATTTTTTCTAAGCTCTTCGGCTTCCTAGCTGTGTGACCTCAGGCAAGTCACTCACCTTCTGTATCTGTCAGGGTGCTTTTGGCTGCCAATAAGAAAAATCCCAATCCAGAGTAACTGAATAATTAAAGAAAATGTTTTATATCCTATAATAAGGTGTTCTGATTTAAGGCAACTCCAGGGATATTGAATTCAGCAGCTCATCAATGTAAATGAAGAGCCCAGATTCTTTCCAGCATTTTTCTCTGTCATCCTCTGTGGACTGGCCGGGCTCCAAACCTAATTCTATAATGGCAAGATGGCTGCCTCAGTTCCAGGAACCCGCACAGACCCAACAATGTTCAGCAGAAGAGGGCCTGTGTCTTTTATCAAAAAGAAAGTGTTCCTGGAGAGAGTTTCACATCCTATTGGCCAGAAGTGTATGTCCTGCCCACCTCCTAACCAATCACTGGCAAAGAGAATAATAGAATGATCGTGGTTGGCCGAGATACATTAGCTTCCTCCTGCTCCCTCCTAGGCTGGTGATGGGACCCCTGAAGTTGATGGCCATGCAGAGAAGTCTGGATACCAAAGTAAAACCAGGCTTCTATTAGAAAGGAGGACAGGGGGTGAGTTGCTGTTGGGTTGGCAACCGGTAGTGTCTGCTTCATCTTCTTTGATTCTATTTGTACAACTGGGATCATAAATACCTACCTTAACCCTACTGTGAGAATTCAATGAGATGAATTCAAATCTTTCTGTCACAGACCAAGTGTTAACAGGGTAGAGAGCTGATCTGGGGTGGACCAGCTTCTCCAGAAGATGCTGATTAGTAGGCATGGCTGTGCTTCCCATTCAGTCTCAAGAGGGCCAAGCAGGAATCGGCCTTCCACTAACAATGGAATTTTGTTCTGGAGTGCTTCCCCCAGACACGTGGCTGGCCTCGGCCAGTCCTCCAGGTGGCCTGGTGGCTTGCCTCCTATGGTCTGCTTTTTACTTTTTCTGTTATATTCATGACTCATGTAACTGGAATATGGTGGGACTTACATTCTATCCCAAAGGGTATCTCCAGCCAATGAATGGTGCAGTCTGGGCTCATTTCTGATTTCAGTGTTGAGTCTGCCTTATGATCCTTAGGGACAGTGATGCAGGTGGGCCCCCCGCCGTCTTGGAGCCCCCCCTGCCTCATAATCTCCCCAAACCAGATTGGAAGGGATACCGGGGAGGTAAAACAAAGTAATTCTCTCCTGAAATATTAGAAAGTTCTCAGATTAGTAAACAATGTGGGGGGCCAGAGGTTGGAGCCATTATCAACTTGATCAACACCCTTGCCCAACATAAGGAAAGGTCCTTCCAGACTGAATCTTGGGAAAAGGGTATCCACCATGAATGTTTTTCCATCCTACCTGCCTCTTTCAAGTCCCTGGTTCCCCTATCTTTACCCTCTCCCCTGGGAGACCCCATGACTCCTCATAGGAGCAAGGGGTCCTATACCTTCCCCTTCCCATGCCTTGCTGGCTGTACAAGGAGAGAGAATAGATTCCAGTAGCATAGGTGAGAGTCATGGAAGGTGTGTCACTGCTAATTCGGTCTTCAGTGGCTGCTTCCTCATTAGTTCCCCTAAGAGGTAAGCATATCTCACCTATGTAAGGTTTAACTTGTCTTGAAGACTGTACAATCTTGTATAAAAGAAATAGCATTGCTCCTATTAGGAAAGCTTTGTTCTTGCCCTTTCCATAACCTTAGTCCCTGCCATTATTGTGCTAAAAAGCATTTGGCTTTTTCTTGAATCTGCTATTGTATTACATTACAAGAGCCACACATTGACAATAAAATGGCTCTCTGTGGTTCCCAGGAGGTACAGCACCCGCTTGGATTATATTCTTTTGGATTTTCCTGATGAAGGAAGAAAAGGGAGGGTTTCCAATTTACTTCACTACATGTATTTTTGCTTTTAGTCTGTGAATGACTTGTTTATTTCATAAAAGGTAGAAGTAGCATGAACATGGGCCTGTTCATTGCATTATGGAAAAACAGAACTAGTGGGCAACTCGCGAGGTTTCTACATTTAGAACAAATAGAAGGAAATATCGTAATACCTAGCAGAAAATAAACTCTTCAAACTTCTTGTTGTAAGAGGTAGAAAAAAATTAACGTTATAAATAGCCTTGAAAAGGTGAGATTTGCATGTACGTAGTATGATCGTTTACCAGGAAATCCCAAAGTTGAGCCAGTGTGAGCCCCAACCGTGGATGGAGAAGCACACCCTCTCACCCTGGTCTGTATACTGCTTTCCACAGACCTTGTCCTGACTGCTGCTATTCTTTGTGTTCAGCTGCAATAGATCCCGCTTGCAGCCAACCCTGGATCCCATTGTTCATGGAGAAACACCACTGTCTAGAGGTCACCACAATGGGCTCTGGGCCAACTACCTTGGGCATTGTGCGGACCCAAACTTTTCTCGGTATACGGTCCTGCTGGTTCTTTCCTAAGGAAAAGGGTTTTCCCAGCTGCCTTAATCAGTTTCCTCCAGCCACTGCCCCATACTAGTCCCATGTTTGACCTCAGCTTGCTTCCTTCTCACCAACTAAAGCTCTCAGGACTCTGCTTGGTCGGGGCTGTGCATAAATCAGTGACCAGGAGTGGTAACAATGGGATTAGGAGCCCTAGAATACCCAGCATGTAATCTCTCTCAGCTTGAGTTTTCCCATCTACAGAGATGGAACTAGTAATACTTACCTCCTGGGGTTGCCACGTGAGGAGTAAGTGAGATGCTATACATGAATACGCCTAGCGCTCGATCAATAAATCTTTAATCGCATTCACAAATCTTGTAGGGCAGCGTACAATTTATCATTCTCTCCAGAAAACCCATGCTAGTTTAAGCCTGTGGACAGTGAGTCTGTTCTCTCTTCTCCATTCCCGGTGAGTAGGCGAGCTACTCGCAGGTAGACATTGATTGAAACCTGCCAAGTCAATCTCAGAGTGCCTAGTTTGGGGCCACATATGTCATGAGAGCCCAGCCACGGCTGCCCGTGTGAGAGCTCACTCAAATACCCATATGGAACAGATGAAGGGATAGAGCCGATTCTGCGTTCACACACATACACACAGTCACCCTGCCAGCAGATTCATCCTTGAGCGAGAAAACGCCTACATAAATATGATCTATACACACCCCCATATGGATTAAAAATATAGGCCAATATGTACTTGCCAAAGAAAGGACTAAGCTATTTTCTTAAAAGAGTATATTTAGACCTGACAGCAAATCCCAGTATTTGCCAAGAGAAAGGGCCTGGGTCTACATCACAGCTTTCTCACCTGTGAAGGGCTTATCCTCCAGCACCTTTGGGCTCCATGCTCAGCAGAGGGATGCTTTTGACAGGTCAGGGAGGCAGCCTCCAGACAGCCTTGTTAATTTTGGAGGTGAACTAGCCCGACTGACACTTGCGGTGATTCCCCACAGTAAGGCCATTGAACTAGTGTTCATGAAGGGGGTGAATAGAAATGGGTTCTGACATTTTCTGTACGTGGTGATGATGGATCACGTTTAATAACCACCTTGTGCCTGTCTCATTCTGGGCTTGTTCAGTGGCTTATTCTTCTCTTGATTTCAGGACATGGCGCCTGTTATACTCAAGGGGAGAAAGGGAGGACTTAGAGGGAGCTTGGCCTCCAAAAGGGGGGCTTTCACTTTGGCTTGAGCTTTCCATGATCCAGTGGTTGACCAGAGAGTTTCCTAGGAATAAAAATTCCTGGGTGGGCACTTGAAACAGGTTCAATTCACCAACCCCCCTCCCCTGACTCTTCGCCCCACTACCTGCAGCACAGACTATTTAGAAGTGGGCTTCATAAAAGGAAGATGGGGAAGCCGAAGAGGCCTAGCTGAGAGCCCACACCAAGCCATTTTACAAGAGGGCAAACTTAACTGGACATTTCTTGCAATGGTTTATTAGGTCCTTTTCTTCTGGCAAGTGGGAAGTTTTTCTATTTGGTTTTATCCCTCTTGGCACAGATGGTCAGTTTGGATTAAGGACCACCTTCAGACTCTAGTTCGTTCTCAGTTACTTGGCTTGGTTTCTCCTGGGTCATGGCTTGCCAGGAAGCTCAGAGGTGCGGGCCAAGTGCATGGCCTGTTGAGTCTGCCCTCATTTTCTCATCAGTGTACTTCCTTGGAGACCATGGAGTAGCTTCATCTCCACCGGTAGCATCCCCGCACTTCAGGGCCCTTGGGTGAAAATGCCATGCGGGGCTCAGGCAGTGAATAAGTAAGTCATCATTCTCCAGCCTTCCTTGAAGAACCCTAGCAGCCCGTCTTTGCAAGGATCTTAGGTTGGCTCTTTTTCTCTCAGAGATTGATAGAGGAAACTTTGCTGTGAGGAATATATTCGGAGACCTATCCAGGGCTTGGGTTTGGTCAGAAATGGAGGACCTAAAGCCATTCCATTACTTTTCAGTACATATGACTCAAATCCCTTTGCATATGGGTACATGTCTTCATTTCCCTTTGTTGAAAGTATTCAGCCTGTCCTCCTTTCTTTTTTCCCTCTAGCTGCAAACAGTAAAAGTGAAGAGCGCTTGCTTTTAAAAATCCTTTAAAGCCCTGCCACTGTCTACTGGAAAGTGCTAATTCCTGTATCTCCCGATGATTCTCACCCTTTGTGGATCACTCAGAGCTTTGGTGCTTTGGGCTATAATCGGTCTTACTTTTCATCTTTCATCTCTTTCCTGCCTGTGACACATGGTGTTCCCTGCCAGTTTCCACTTCCTCTGTCATCCATCTATCTCTATCTACTGGGGTCTCTCTCTCTCTCTCTCTCTCTCTCTCTCTCTCTCTCTATATATATATATATATATATATATATATATATATATGCACATATGTATAATATATATTTCCATCTCTGTGCTCAGCATTGACAAATGCTAGTGAGACCCCCATAATGAAGAACCCCTCCAGTAAATATACCTCAGTATATATCTGAAATGACACCCATTATTTTCTCCACCATACCTCCTCGACTGAATATAATTATCTTTTCTAGTCCTCTGAGAAGAGATCAGGGAGAAAAGACAATCTGAATTTCTGGAGAGCTGCTTTCGAGATGGTGGGTCTCTTCTTTTGAAAGGCTCGTAAGTTCCTTTTGTATTGAGCACTTTTTAGGTGCTGGATTCTATGCTAGGCCAGAGGTTCAAAGATGAACAGGTCATAGCTCCTGAGCTCCAGAATTGGCCAATAAGTCTAGTGGATGAGGAGTCAAGCTGAAGACATTACTGAACTTTTACTAGCTGTTGCACATTGGTCTAGAGCAAAAAACTCAGCAGAGAGCAGACACTCAGCCTTGGTAATCCAACAGGAAGAACAGAAGAAGACCAGGTGGGGAGAGAGAAGGAAAGCTGGCAAAATGGGATTGGCAAATGGTAACCATTCCAAGACCATGAGCTGAGGGAACTTGTCTTTCTTGCTCATTGTTGTATTCCAAGGTCTAGAACGATTCCTGGAACATGTCAGGTGTCCACAGAATTATTTGTCAAATAAAAGGATGCATCTCAGTGGCTCATTTCCCTTTCCTTTGCTGGAAGGAATCCCCTCTCCTCCCTGAGATAGGACAATGCCATTAGGCAGGTATATCTTGGGAATTTGTACCATCTGTCTGGGGCCTCACAGAGAGGGTGCACCAGATGGACCCAAAGTCTATTTTGGTCTTTACTTTGCATGTTTCTTGTTTTTCTGCATCCTGTGCAGATGGATACTGTCAGGTTATTTATAGCAGGAGTTTGCACACAATAATAGAACAGTTGCTCTAATTCCAATGCCAATTGAATTACTTTGGCTTTGCATTCTTCAGCGGACCTGTAGCAAACACAATGTTGAATAGCTGTAGTACCAAGACTGTTCCCAATTTTAACCCCCTTCCCCAAGATAGCTCTCTTTGAAACATGGGACACAGTGATTTTGTTTGCATGCATTTCTCCCAGGTTTTAGAAATAGCCCATTAACAGAGGCAAAACATCTAAATAAAAGACAGTGCTGGAAAATTTAATGGTATACTAAATAATTAGTACACAAGCCAAGAATGCAAAGATGGTTATGTACAAAGATGTTCACCATTTTAGGACTTTTCATAGTGAATAATTGAAAACAATCTATATGTTCAACAATAGGGGGCTTGTCTAGAAAATTGGGGTACATTCATATGCTATAACACTATCAAAAAGAATATTCTAGGATAATAGTATGAGAAAATGGTGATGATATAGTAAGATCATACTGTCCACATGCATACACATTTCCTTGGCCTAGTTTTATAAAACTATGCCTCGAAGAAAAGATTGAAAGAAAGGCTATAATGAGTAATTTCTCAGTGGGAAAATCATAGGTGATTTTTATTTTCTCTTTCTACTTTTCTGTTTTTAACAATATTTCTACAATGAACATTTGTAATTATTACTTTTGTAATGTAGAAAAATGCTATGCATGCTATTTTGAAGAACAGTCCCTTTGGTTTCTTCCAGTTGGGCCTTTGTATCCAAAGTTTATATTAAAGACTAACTCAGGGCATCTGCTATTAGAGACAACCAAAAGGAACATATAAAGTGTGGATGCATGGTCTTTACAGTAGGCATTTGAAAACTTGCTTTTAATTTAATCTCAAAAGGGAGAGGTAGGTGGTATCTTCTCTGCAGAGATTTATTAATTCTGGTTTGTGCATTATCCAAGCATCTCGAACTGGCCGTATAGCCCATTTATAAAGAAACCAGTATGTGTAGGCAGCACACAGGTCTTCCACGTCCATAAATTGTGCGTTGCTGGAGGCCAGTCATCTATCAGGTTTGCCCGGGGACAAAGACCAATGTGTAGAATCTCAGCTTTGAACAGACAGCAGAAAATCGTTAGGGAGAGGAAGTTCTGGAGGAGCAGAGCTTGTGCACCCTGCTCTGGCTGATATTCTCCTGCTTTCCAGGGCTCTGTGTTGAAACTCAGAGCAAGCTCGCCATGCACACCCTCATGCGTAAAACCATCTTGGTTAGAGACACGCGCTTTCTGAAGCCTGAGGGGGAACAATCTGACTCATAGCCACTGTTTTAACTTGAACAGTCGAGCTATAGTAGCTGCACAGCAGCCTCCAATGATTAGCAGCAGCATTTATCTTTCCTAGTTTGCATTTGCAGTGATGCTCAGTGTTATGGCCCAGATACAGCATCTATAAACTCAGCTGCATCATGCACACTATTTTTAGCTATGAGAAGAGGAGCCAGATCTAATGTAATCTATGATAGCACTGTAATTAAAATGGCCTGTATAATGAGGAAATCAAATAAGTAAAGTACAGTGAGTGTTATATTTCAGGACAAACAAATGCTGGGATTTAGGTTGCCTTAAAATTCAACGACTTCTACCATGTTTCTCCGAAAATAAGACCTAGCCGGACCATCAGCTCTAATGCATCTTTTGGAGCAAAAATTAATATAAGACCGGGTTTTATATTATGTTAAATAAGACTGGGTCTTATATTAATCTTTGCTCCAAAAGACGCCTTAGAGCTGATGGTGTAGCTAGGTCTTAGTTTCGTGGAAACACGGTAGGTATATAGCCACAAAACTGTCCCTGCAATTGAGAAATGAGTAACAGCCTTTGGTGTCAGAGCAAACAAGATTAGGGACAACATTTCCAGCATGGGATTTAGACAACTGATGGTGAGAAATGCAGAACACAATTTACTTGACAAGAACTGGTAACCTGGGACAACCTAGAAAGATAAAAAGAAATGGACTAGAGATTGATGCTTCTACTGTAGAATATGATAATGCTTTTTTAAAAAATAGTGATACACAACAACAAAAACAAATATACTCCGTTTAGCTCATTAAAATCAACTTTATTACCATTGCTGATTGCGTCATATTGTTCTGTCACTGCAAATGTGAGGAAACTTTGGTGGCTATTGTCCTTTTGTTTCCACTTGAAATTTGCTGCTGGGAAACCTGTAGATGTTTTTGTTTTCTTCTTATGTCTCCCACACAGTCTTTGAAATAGCTTCTAGGCGAAAAGAAATATCTATCCTTTAGTCCCATGAGACTTTTCACTTTAGAGTGGAGAGAATATGGAGGAAACCTTTCCTGTTAAAAGAGAGAATGGGAAATACAGTAGATGAGGTACAAGTCAAGAAGACAAGAAAATATTCACAGACACTCTGTATCACCGTTCGGTGTGAAGAATTCCACTATCTATTGTCCTTCTGAGCATGAGGCTACTCTCAAAGCCTCTGACCATTAGCAGAATAGTCAAGGGAAATTGATAGCCTGTGATGTCCTGATCGCAAGAGAATCTATGTTCCCGGCAGCTCTAACAGATTATATCAGCAATTGGAGAACAGACCAGGCAGCTCACGGTTTTCATTTTGGAGCTGTTAGCAACTGCAGCTGTTAACAGGAGACGAGGGCTCTGCAGCCTCCATCCATATGACATCCACTATGCCAGATGAAGCATTTATTGAATGAATATATAAATCAATGAGCTGCATAATTAGAGAAATGAAGGAGAGCTTCATTGAGCCCTGAGGCTACAAAATTCCCTCTGAGTACCACTGTCCACATTCTATAAGTTTTAACATGTAGTATTATTGTTATGGTTCATGATGATTTTATTAGAGTTTCATGATAATTTCATTTTTGACACACTAATAATCTAGAGATACATTTTTTATTTTAAAATGAATGTTTTAAAGTTTTTATTTTTTATTTATGTTTAAGCTAATTGCATTTAGTTATAAAATATGGTCTGTAAATATATAGATAATTTGAAATATGTTGAGACTTGTTTATTTAACTCTGTTATGAGGTCAATTTTACACATGTACCATTTAACACATGTTCTAAAATAAATTTCATGCATGTGTTTTCTGGCTTTTAATCAAGGGCTTTATATGTCTATTAAATCAAGCTGTTAATTATGTTTTCAAATTTTATTAATTTTTTTGTCTGCTTGATACATCAGTTTCAGAAAGAGGTATGCTAAAATCTCCCACTGTGTTTATGAATTTGTCAATTAATGCCTTGCAATTCTATCAAATATAATTTGTATATTTAATGCTATGCTATTAGTTCATACAAGATTACAATTATTTTTCCTAGTGAATATAATATTTTATCATTGTGAGGTGGCTTCATAATATTTAAAAGACTTAAAAGTTTGTTTTATCCACATTAATGTAACTATATATGATTTCTTTTGGTTAATATTTGTATAATATTTCTTTGTAATTGGTTACTTTCATTCTTTCCCTTCCTTATGAATAGTATCCAGTTGGTATTAAAAAATAAATTGACAATCTTTATCTTTAATTGGCAACTTTAACCCATTTACATTTATTGTGATTATTTATATATTTAAACTTATTTTGACTATCTTTTACTATTGCTTTGAATTTTTTGAATATCTTTTTGTGCCTCAAATATATTTTGTGCCGTTTTTTGATTGACAGTTTTTTACGAAGCATTTTCCCAATTACTTTTTGAAAATTATTAAGTCTGTTTTCATTATTTTATTGGATAACTTTAAATGTTTAATTGTTCTTAACAAAGCCTCAAGTTTCTTCATATCTCCTACTCTTCTCTTAAACTTTCAGCACACGTAAATCTGACCACTGCCTCAGATCTTACACATTATTGATGGCTGCTTTTTTAAATCCCTAAAGTATGCAGTATTAACGTAGTTCTGTGCAGTATCTATTCATTGAGTTTCACTTGCATGTTTGCCGATTCTTGGCTTACATTTCTTCTTGCATCTTAGATTTTCCCACAGAGATAATGTTCTTTCTTCCAAAATTAAATCTTTTCAAGATTCTTTCTTCAGAGGCTGTTGGTGATATAAAGTCTCTCGGTTTTCATGTGTCTGATGGAATTTGCTATGCCTTGGAATAGAGTTGGCAGGATTTGCTGGTGACTGGAATAGAGGGTGGTAATGGGGGAAAGAGGGTAGCCAAGAGCGTTTTTAGTAGAGCACTCCCTGTAACAGACACATAAAAGACTCCTACAGATGGCGGGAAACAACGAGAGACAGCGTCGCTAACTACAACAAATGCTCCCTCATAGACAGGTAGGTCCAAGGATGAAATTCTGGGTCCCCAAGACCTTCATAAACAATTTTAGGCATTGATTCATTCCCCAGTTTATTTTTTTGTAACTTACCAATCTATTCATTTATTTGTTCATTATTTAATTTGTCATGTAAACAGATTTTTACAGTATCTACTATGTGGTAGGCATAATGTGAGGCGATTATTCGGATCTGCAAATGAGCAAATCCTTACGTGGACTTCACCCTTGTGGATCATACATTATGGTGGGAGAACTAATATTAATCAAGGAATCAATCATACTTGGCTGTTCTTGATTAATTATACTTTTGCTGGCATCATTGTACATTTGCGATTGTGATCAGTGCCGTGAAGAAAGGCTCCTGGTGCTCTGAGATCCTCTAATGGGAGGTGTGACTGTTGGCAGGTCAGAGAAGGCTTCTCTGGATGGAAGCTTCGAGCTGAGAGCTGAAGGATGATGAGTAAACTGGGCAGAGGGCACGAAAGAGCCTCTTGGGCTGAGGACAGGGCAGGTACCGAGCCCTAAGGCAAGGAGAAGGGCGAGCAAAGGGCCTGCGTGGAGAGAGGGGTGCAGGTAGATCTCGAATAATAAGGAGGGACAGACTTGGGCCCTGAGAGGCCACATCAGGGAGACGGCCTTGTTTTGGGAACAATGAGATATGTTGACATGACTAAGGCAGAGGCAGTGACCAGACCAGGTTTGAGTTTTGAAGAGAAACCTAGAGGTTTCCTAATTTTTTCTCCTATACTGGCTGGCTCAGGGGACTGCAGAGTGACTTTAGCTTTTTGGAAATGGCAACTCTTCACCTTTATGGGAGGGAAGTCTGGGCACCGTCCACTTAAGGGACTCTACTGGAGATGATCATAAAACCTTCAGCACAGGTGAAAATGGTCAGCGTGAGGCTTTCTGGGACAGGCAGGGGAACTGTCCATTTTCCCTGCTGTGCTCTAAGCCAGTGCTCAGAAATATGTTCTAAGTGCCTCTACGAAGCAACGGTATAACTAATCAAGACCAGCTAAAAAAGCCCTCATAAACCTTTGATCCTGGAGGAATGAGAAGCTGTAGCAGTTAAGGATCAGGCCAGGGCTGCTCAGTGCATTGTTTTCTGTGACCTCTCTTTGCTGGGCGCTCTCTCTCCTCTCTCTCTTCTGCCTCTGTGCCCTCTGGAGACCTAATGGGATTAGGAGCAGGTGCATGGGTGGGGCTGGCAAGATAGAATAAAGGAGGAAGTCACTTGGTGAAATGAGGAAGAGGAAGGAAGGTGATAGGAAGGAACAGGTGGTCATAGTGTCATATGCAGGGACCTCTGAGAAAAGAGGGTCCAAGGAAAGCTCTGGTGCTGGTTCCAGTTTTCACTCTGCACCTAATCTGCTGTGTGACCTCAGCCAGGTGGCATAACCTCTCTGTTGGCCCCTGTGTCCTCATCTGTAAATGAGGGCTTTTCCAAGGGTGTCCACACACCTGGCGGTACGTTTAGGAAGGTGTCTGTGAATAAAGATGATGTAACTTCTTGTGGAGGATTAACCTTACTGGAAGATTTTTGAGGAAAAATGTTGCTTTTATGTTAAAACAAATGCAGACATTTGTATTTGGCTCTGAATGCAACATTTATACTTTTTAAAAAATGATATAATAGGCATGTCAAAAAAGTGGCTCATATTCTTTCTTTATTATTCAGGGTTCTTGAGTGGGGAGGGTTGAGAGGCACTGGTTAGATGTGCTCCAAGATGCCCTCCAGCTCTTTAGTATTATGATTCTTTGATTTTATGATGAAGATCAAGGAGAAGAAGGATTAAGCAATATGTGGAGTAGAAAAGGATTTGGGCGACCCTTTTAGGTTTTAAAAGAAGGAGTATTAGTGTGGGCGTTCAGCTGTGCCCCACACTCTGTCACGCGCTGGCTTTGAAGCCTCCTGTTCCTCTCGGGGGAAAGCCTTTGCCCTTCCTGCCTGCGTGGCTTACTCAGCCCTGCTTTTAGTGTCCTCTCCTTGGGGACACTTTCTCACTTCCATCTTCCTTCCTGCCCCAATCCTCTAAACTCTATGTCCATAGAACTCAATGAGCAGCTCAAATTTTGCACTCACCGGGCTGTCTTGTTTTACTGTTTTCTTGTCTCATTGCGTTAATCTGCTGCTTAACAAGCCTTCACATTGTTTGGAGAATGAAGTGCCAACAAGCCCTTCACGATGTTTGCTGACCTCTCTTGCTTTCTGTCTCATGATTCTCTGATATTTGGTCTGGACGGTGGACATGCCCAACAGCTTGTAGTTCCTCTAAGTGACACGCTATCTCCTGGCTTTTGTTCCTGCTTCCCAGAATGCTCTTTTCTGGAATGCTTCTATCCTTGTCCATATGAAGAATGCCTCTTTATGCTCTAAGACTTGATTCAGTTGCCTCCCCCTGGAGAAGCCTTCCTCCCATGGCTTCCCTGTGTGAACCTCACCACACCTCAGACTCAGTTCTACATCACCACTTACTTCCTCTCTGAGGTCACGTGTTTGCATGTCTGCTAGGTAAACAGTAGCTCATGGAACGCCGTGAGTGTGTGCCCTGTACGTAGCACAGTGCAAGCCCCCATCAGTGCAGCCAGTGGCATGGATACAGGACTAGACGAGAGAAAAGGAGAGGGAATGATCACTCTATACCTCCATCAGTGCCCCCTTCCCGCCACCTTAGCCCCAGCAAGGAGGCTTCTGGGTCCCCAAGGCTGTAAATACAACTCTAAGCATGCACGCACCACGTGCTTTCATCGTTCACTCATCTTTGACTCACCTTATGGAACATCTTCAACTCATTCATTAATTTACTCAAAGCTACTTACACTGTCTTATCTGTTGAGAATTCAGCCTAAACAAAACAAAGTCCCTGCCTTGAAGATACTTATAGTCTAGTGGAAAGAAACAGACAATAAAGGAAATATGTATATTTATATATATGTTGGGGAAGAGTGTGTTTCTCCAGGGCCCATCAGCTCCAAGTCGTTGTCCTTCAATCTAGTTGTGGAGGGCGCAGCTCAGCTTCAAGTCCAGTTGCCGTTTTCAATCTTTAGTTGTAGGGGGCGCAGCCCACCATCCATAGAGGGAATTGAACCAGCAACCTTGTTAACACGTTGCGTACGGATCACGAGAATCTTCGTTTTTTTCTGAGCCATGCGTAAAGGACGGATAACGAGACTTTCAAAAGATTGGGCAGAGAGCAGTGAGAGGCCAAGACAGGGAGGTGAGACGAGTGGCGACAGGGAACCAGCTGTGAAAGTGCCTCTGCAGCGGGCCCCCAAGGAAGACAATCCGGCCAGGCTCTCGGGAGATTTGGCCACGCATCATCTGGAGCCCACAGTGGGAAGAGGAAAGAAAAAATATCACACACAGGTGTGTAAAGTGTGCGCATCAAAAAAAGTGAGAAGTGAAACTCGGTACATATGCAATTTTTGCCATGTCCCATTGCACAAAGGAAGCTGCTTTCTGCAGTATCACTCCAGGAGGGATTACTAACATCATAGGTGAGTAAATCCTAAAAAATTCCATAGAAAAATAATAAATGACATAGAAGCATTTACGCTTTAAAGAGAAGAGTGCATTTTAAAGTAGTTTCTTTTAAAAACCTGCCGGAACAGAGGGGTATGAGGGATTTAAATCCCACCGTAAGCTACGTGTTAAGAGCTCGCGTTCTAACCAACTGAGCCATCCATCCGCACCTCTGGCAGCTCGTTGTCTTCAATTTAGTTGCGGAGGGCCCATGTGGGAATCGAACCTGCAGCCCTGGTTGTTCAGCGCTCACGCTCTAACCAACTGAGCCATCTGGCCGCCCCATAAAGGAAATATTTACTGTGTCAAATTTTGCTACATGCTCTGTGAAGGTAACAATGGCAAGCCAAAATCCAGATTGTGGAGGGCATCTGAGGTCACTATTAGGTGTTACTGAGTGAGTAGAGGAGTGGCTTGGTCTCATAGACGTTTTAAAAGACTCACTCTGGCTGCTGTGTTTGTAAGGGGGCAAGGATGAAAGCAGGAGACCAGTCAGGAGGCTTCTGCCTCCAGATAAGAGATGATGGCATCTTGCACGAGGATGTAACAGTAGAGGCAGGGGGGAAACAGTGAGGTTCTTAACATATTTGGAGGGACACCCAACATGCTTTGCTAATGGATGGGATAGAGGATATGTGAGAGAAAGGAATTAAAGGTGACTCTACGAGTTCTGGCCTGAACAACTGGAAGAATGGAGTTACCACTGATGATAGAGGAAGACTCTGGCATGAGCCGATCAGTGGGGAAGACCAGGAGTTTCGCTTGGACTGTTCCCTTAGAGGTGCTCATTAGGCATGCGAGTGACGCTGGTGGGAGATAAAGTGTGGAGCTGAGGGGAGAGGTGCGAGCTGGAGATGAGAGTTTGGTGTCGTTGATACACAGATGTGCCGTAAGCCCTCAGGACTGCATGAGAACCTGGGGGGTGAAGACAGACGCAGAAGAGGAAAGGCCTGTCCGGAGGCTAAGGCATTCCAACAGGAGGATGTTGGGGCGATGCGGAGAAGCCTGCAAAGGAAACTGAGAGGGAGACCGAGGGACTGGAAGGAGGGGGAGAAATGCTAAGATGAATGAGGGAAGCCCTGACAAGAATCAGTATTGGAAATGAAAGGCAAAATCATGGGGACTTAGGAATGTCTGAGAACTTTCTAGAAACCTTTTTGTTTTAGGCATCTTTAACACAGTACAATTAGCAAAGATAGAGCTGAAAAAAATTTTTTTAATTGTTTTTCTTCCTATGGAAGAGAGGAAGGTAAAACATAGTTTCATTACTGGCAAGTGAAAAGAAGGTCTCCAAAATATATTGTAGTTAAATATGGTCTCCAAGACAAAGTCTGCCCAGAAAAAAATAAAGAAAACTCACTTCAAAAGTATCATTCCAGGAATGTCAAGTTGCTAGCCAGAGATCGGAGGAAATCTAACAAAAGCCCCAGGGATGGTAAATGACAACGCAGATAAAAAAATGGCTAACCTCTGCCCAAATATATTATAGGTGTTTGAGGTTGTGCTATATGACCCAGCTCTTCAGAGGTTATCTCCTCTCTCTGCAGCTTCCTTCTGTCAGTGAGCAGAGCTTCTTGCTAGGAGTTGGCCGATTTCTGGCAGGTGAAGACTGAAGCATTCACCCAGGACCAATTCAAGTGGTACTTCCTGTCAGTTCTCCATTAATCCATGTACAAATTGCACAGAATGTCAATGCTGGATTAGACATCACCTAAACGGGCACTGTCCAACATCATGTCATGTACCATGTCGAAATAGCCAACAAGCCATACATACAGTCACATATGTAATTTAAAATTTCTAGTAGCCACATTAAAAAAGTCAAAGAAATGGGTAAAATCAATTTTAATTTAACTTCATTGTATTTAACCCAGTATATTAAAAATACTATGCTTTCAACATGTAGTCAACATAAACAAATGTTAGGACATCTTACCTTTTTTAGTTCACACGAAGTCTTTCAAACTCAGTGTGTGTTTCATACGTGCAGCACACCTCAATTCAGAGTAGCCACATTTCAAGGGCCCAGTATTCTCGTATGGCTAGTGGCTACTGTATCGGACAGTATGGATCTAGACCATGCCCTTCAGTTTATAGATGAAAGATTTGAGTCCTAGAGGGAAGGAAGGGAAATGGTGAGTACTGGTTAGCTTGTCGGAACCAGGTCTCAGAGCGTTTCTCAGATGTTCTGCTCTTCAGAGACAATCTCCATTTAACTTCCTAGGCAGCTTAATTTTTATACCGTGGTCATAAAGCACCCATCCTAGTGTTTATTTTTCAGTTCCTTGTATCTTGATTAGTGATTGTGTAGGCATCAGAATCACTATGGGATATGATCATAAAGCAAGTTCCCTGATCCCAATACCCTCCTCCCCCTGCCTGCAAAAAAAACATCTGATTCAGTAGACCTGCAATGGGGTGGTAGCACCTGCTTTGTAACAGGCTCTTGGTGATTATAATGCCATTACTCCATGGACCAAAGTGAGCAATATCCTTTTAGAATGTTAGTTGTTAGGAAGTTCTGTAGTCCTTAAGGGAGATCTTAAAAGGATTGCTGTGGGGCATTGAGAAAGTCATATTTCAAAAACGGCTTCGTCTTTCCTTCCCATATTTCTGGGACGTAGAGCCCTTCCTGCCATGGCTGTTCTTTCAAATCAGAATATTCTCTTTATTATAACTTCTAGAGTGTAAGATCCTTCAGAGAAAGATGGGAATCTTTGGTTTTCCACTTTCCCTCAGGGCCCAGCCCACAGTGCTAGGAGTAAACACCTATTACATGAATGAGGAATGAATGGAGTGTTGTGTAGAGGAACAAAGGCATAACTCCCAGACGCTCCTTCTAGCTTTGCTTACCCCTCTCCCTTTTGCATTTACTTGGTTTGCTTTGGGTCTTGGTGACTTAACTCTTGTGGGGGCAGAAGAAAGGACAAATGCCAAGATTATTAGTAGAGCATCTTTAACAAGTACATAGGAGGCTTATAAATAAGTTAGAAGTTGATTTCCTTGGAGAAGCCTCAAAGAAGAAGGGGTGATTTTCTGTGCGTGGATCTGAGTGAGTCTTAGTTTAAATCTTGAAATGACCCTGGCATCTGGAGATATAAACTAATTTACCTTTAAAATTTGATCTTTGAGAGATGGGTTATCCTTTTGGTGTAACAGAGAGAAAAACCTGGAAGAACTGAGGGAAGCTGGTGGAATTTAGGCTTTTCTTAGGGGCTTAAAACTATAAGATATTGTTTAAATATATTAAAATAACCAATTGTTGTAACAGATTTGCCTTGCTTACTTCCATGTTTCTATCACATCATCACCACCATCACTATCATCACCATTTCTGTCACCACCCTCATCCTCATCATCAACCCTCTTTATTAAGAGTGTCTTCGCCTGACACACGCCATCCTACAGGGAGATCCTCTGAGATCTGTCTGGAGTTAAAAAAGACAGGTACATCCATGAAAGCTGAATATAAATACACTGTACACACATACCCTTATTTTAGTTAATAAAGGAAATGATGATTAATGGTTATTTTATACCTACTCTTCACATATCTATAAAATTATATCTCTATAATGTTAATATTTTTCCAATGTTAACAGCACAGACAGCCCTATTAAAATACCTTGACATATCAGAAAATGTTGAATTATGAAATCCTTTCACTTTTCATCTGCATAGGATCTCTCACCATCTCAACTGTCTTCACAGTACTGTTGTAAATTACCCTTTGTGTACAGGCTCCAGCTTGGAGCATATTCTCTGTCTCTGGCCTTGTTGATCTGAGGGGACTTGATGAAACACATGGAGGGAACTGAACTGAGCAGGTGACCTAGAGGCAGAGGGGGCTAAGGAAGCTCTCACGACTTGTCCCCAGCCTCGGGCCTGGCACAGGTCCCTCTACTGTCCAGTCGTGACCACCGTGGCCTTTGGAAAAGACACTGAGCCTCCACATGGGGATTCCAGTGGACTTCCTCCTCTGATGGTCTTAGGGCAGAAGAAGGTGGCAGCAGTGTGAGCCAGTCACGGGAGAATCTCACAGATGCCTGCAAAGTCTGACACCCTTTGTCACAGGGACAATCAGAGTGGGATCTGGCACATTTTAAGGCTCAAATATATGGTTGATAAAACGAATGGATCTGCCAAATAGACCCCTTGCCTTTTGCCTTCACATTTAGTGATTCATTTGTATGCGTACATAGTATATACATACATTCACATGTGGTTCCATATTTTAATGTTTTCTTTTTTCTTCGCTTAGTTTCGTTTTACCTCCCTATTTCTTTATTTTTCTTCCCCCAATGCACTGGATCTCATGCTAGGTCACAGCACTGTGTGATGTGAGCTGTGCACAGCCAGCTCCCAGAAACTGGCACATGAAGGTGAGAAAAAAATAGTCTCAAAAGCGCTCTCAGCCCCCGTCCCCAGCACAAGCACAGAGCGCCCTGGGCACATTCAAGGGGTGACAGCCAGTGGGAACTCCACTTTCACGTGGCCAGGGGAACAGAGGCCCATTAGGTGGCTGTATCTCACTCTGAAAGACAGGGAGAAAACGGTCTCAGGGAAACTGGGACGGCAACAGGGTGGAGGCTGAAGGAGCTGGATTTGAGACCGAGATCAGCGACAGTCCAGAAAGAGCATTTGCTGCCTCTGCAAATAGACTCAGGCTCTGGGTGTGGGGTGGTGAGGAGAGATGCTACCAGGCTAATTTCTACTCCAGAACCTCGCCAGCTGGGCCCAGGGGCCACTGGGTCCTTGGTGACAGGTGAATAGCTTGTTCCCCTGTTCGGAGCTGGGGAGACACTGTTTTTGCTGCAAGCGATGTTTGGGAGAAGGGCTGCTTGATGAACTAAGGAGGAAGCAGTACAGAGGACACGTGTGGCCCTCTCCTGTGGCTCTGGTGTCAGAGAAGGAGGGCCAGGTGACCTCCTGCCGGAAGTTGTTCGCCTTGGTGCAGGGGTCCCAAGGGCAGGCCTATGGTGGCACACATTACGTGGCCTGAGCCCTATCCTGGTGAGATGCAAAGGTCCCTTTGTGGAAGGCTGGTGTCTGGTGAGACGCTAACTAGCCATGTTAGTGAGAACGCCTCAGAGCCAGGAGGAAACAACCTTCTTGAGGCGCGTGTGTGGTGGGACATTGATGACAAGCTCAAAAAGAGCCACATTTCTTCCTCCCTTCCACACTCCCTAATTCTCACCTAATTTACAGGATCAGATGATACTTATCAGCAGTGAGCATTCCTGGGAGAAGAAGGGACCCTGAGGTGAAACGCCAGAGTTGCTCCCCAGTGCTGCTCTCTTCACAGTCTGTATCCAGCTGCCGCCTCTGGCCAGAAAGCACCTCCTACCTGCTCACTGTTTACAGGAGCCAGTGCCTAGCATCCAGGGAGCAGACGGGATCGGGCAGCCCAGCTCTGTTTCCAGAAAAGGTAAGAGGCACTTCCTGTGAGTGCTACTTCCATTGTGTACCCTTCAACACATAGCTTTACTTTTCCCCCAGAAAATTTAGAAAACGAGAGAATACACCTGGTCTGTTCCTCCCTGATCGTGTGGTCTTTTTCGGGAACTGCTCCTGCAGAGAAAGACTTTTGCTCCTTTCAGACGTGTCAGGCTGTGCTTCCCCATCTTTGTCACATTATCACCAGGGAAAATGATGGGAAGTTGTTTTAAACTGCGAAGCACCTAAATCTATGAGGTTACTTTATGGAAGAGTCTTGGTATCCACAGACCAACATTCTCACTTTCAGGGTTGGTTGTTTTGTTTTCCAATTCAAAGTCCACTGCACATAGGGTATGCCATTTTGCTGAGGTGTGAAGCCTGATGTCCCTGAGGCACTGTGTGGCTGAGCGAGCAGCCTACCCTGCCACCCGGCATCCACGTGGCAGGCCTGCTTTGTTGTCTATTTATGGGGTGTCTGAGGAAAGATTATGAATCTGGGGATTCCTAAGGGTCTCATCACAGATGAGTTTATGGAAGGATAAAACAAGCAACCAAGCAAGCATATCCCTCTACCCCCAACCCAAACCAAAAGGACCCTGAAGCCTCAAATATAAAATACCGAAAGTCTTGGGGCACTTGTCATGGGCTTGTACCACAGGTATAAATGTCCCAATGGGATTATTCTGGTTCTTCTGGTAATGATTTTGGATGGGGTCCCAGATCCAAATTCCATTAAATACACATTATGGCAAATTGGGCTATAGGGAGGACCCAATGGATTGATTTACAAATCTGTGCGAAGTGATGGGCTTGTTAGACAGGAGGCAGAGGGAGAGAGCGAAGTCCCAAGAGTGAGCTTTGGGAAGGTTCTACATTATTAGCTCAGACATTTGCTCCAGAAAGTAGTGTTTCTCTTCTGCTCTCCAACAGTTCTATTTCTGATGTAAACAAGACCTTGGAAAGTTGAAACAGATGAAATACCTTTGTGCAGAGTTTGCTTTACTGATGTTGTTTGGATGCATTCTGTTCATAGTGAGCAGCTGGTATTGATCTGATTAGCTGCCAGTTAGGAAAGTTAAAAATCACCCTTCTTCCCTCTCCTGAGTAATGGGGACCATTTGTGGTTTCTACAAAGTAAATTAGCCTTACCTCGATGAGGGAGCGTTTCTTTTTGGGTTTTGCCTTTGAACAACTTCACACTTAACCCAAGGACAATTGAAGTCATTCATTCACTCAAAATTAATTTATTGAGTAGGTTAGGCACTGTGGGAATGAAAAGATATAAAGGCATAAAACCATTACAAAGGTCTGCTAGGGTTCTGTTGAAAATATCACATGTATCCAAGGATCTGTAATGGAAAATGAAAATATTTGGACAATCTAATGAAAAGTCATTCAAAAGGGACATTTGACAGTATGTAGAAAAATTAGTTGTCAGATTGAATTCTCTCCTTTTTTATCAGCTCCATGGTCTCACTCACTGGAGTTGGAGGTGGGGGAAGACGAGGTGGAATTGCGTTCCAGTTTCTCTGTGAGGGACTCATTTTAGTTGAAGGATTTTTTGTTTTTGTTTTTGTTACTAGTATAAATTATTCATGGATTCCAGTTTATCTACTCTCTTTCTACTTAATTGTCCCTCACATTCTTCTCCATCTTTTTCATTGAGTGGGGGAGGGAGAAAGAGGAGGGAAAGGGAGGGGAGAGGGAGAATGCTTTGAATGATAGCTGAGCCTGGAGATCAAAAAGCCAGAGCCACATCCAGGACTGAGCTGGGGCTGGTGTCAGATGTGGGGTGGGAGGGGGCATCAGGTTGGCTCTGGGCTGCCAACAGCTGGAACTGCTGGATTAGGAATCCTTATGTCGATGGGGTGAGTTATGGGCAGAGATGGGCAGGGCTGCATAAGGAATGCGATGAGAGAGAAGAAAGATAAAAGCTTGGCAAGGGAATGAAGGGGCGTTTGCTGGTACTTGCATCCCCCTGCTTTCTCCACCTGGGCCACTTCCTTCTTTGTTTTGTGCAAAGGAAAAAACTACACTTCTCTTGCTGTTTCACTTTCACTACTCTTACACTACTACCACACTCGTGGCATTTCCAACACCAGATGTGTAGGGTTTTTTCCCTCACACCAAGCAATTCTGTGCGACACCAGCAATTCAACCTAATTCTGACACTAACCGGAATAGCAAAGAGCCCACAGTTTAAGAGCTCAATCCCATGGGACTGCCCCCCCCCCTTCAGATGCCAATTGCAAGTAGTAGGTTCCCAGGTTACCCACAACTTCGGTCTGACTTGGCTACAAATCAGAGGTTCCCATGACCTACCCCCCCCCCCATAGATTCGATTATTTGCTAGAACAGCTCACTGAACTGAGAGAAACACTTAACTTAGGTTTGCCAGTTTATTATGTAATGAAGGCTATGGTAAAGGATACAGATGAATAGCCAGATGACGAGATACATAGAACCCCAGGAAGGTCCCAAGTACAGGAGCTTCTGTCCCTGTGGAGCTGGGGTACGTCACCCTCCGGGCACGTAGATGTGGTCACCGACCCATGAGCTATCTGAACCCCATACTTTTGGGGATTCATAGAGGTTCCACCACATAGGCTTGGTTGCTCATTAACTCAATTTCCAGACCCTCTCCCTTTCTTGGAGAATGGGGGAGGGCTGAAAATGCCAAGCTTCTAATCCTGGCGTGATCTTTCTGGTGACCAGTCCCTAGCCAGGAGCCAACCAGGAGTCACCTCATTAGAACAAGACAGTATCACCCAGGAAATTCCAAGGAGGTCAAGAACCAGAGTCAAAGAGCAAATATTAGAACAAAAGATGCTCTTCGCTTGGGAAATCACACGAGTTTTAGGAGCTCTGTGCCAGGAACTGGGGACAGAGACCAATGTATATAATATATCTACTATTTCACATTTTGCTAGAGCCAATTGCCTCTTCTTCCAAGCTACCTTTTCTGACCCCCAAATGCCCCTCCTGTGTGTCCTAGGCATCTATACTCACCCTCTTTGTAGTCCTCGCCACATGCTAATTGTCCCTTTCCCATGGATACTGTCCCAGAACCTGCAAGCTTCCCGAGGGAAGGAGTCTCGTCCATCATATTCACCATGCCATTCCAGTACAACGCTCAGCTCCGGTGTGTGTTCATGAATATCTGATGAGAGAATGTCAAATAAACGTCAGGCCCTGATGGATGTTGCTTGAAAAGGAAATGCATCAGCCCTTTCCCAGAGAACATAAATTCCTGTCATAAAACGTCTGCCCCGTAATCCTTCATCAATCACTGGGGAAGGCCAGTCAGCTCCTTCCCTCCCATTCCTATTTCCTCACTGACCTGGAAGGGCTTGGTACTGCCCAGGGCAACCTGCACACGGCCCTTTGAAATGCACTTAGCTGGATTGCTCCTTCCCAGTTGCCATCTGGAGCCTTCATATTGCTAACAGAACATTCTTTAGACATTCGCCAAATGCCCGGCGTCCAGCAGCCCTGTTCCAGCACATAACTTCCTGTAACCAGGTCCTGCCGACCTCTCACTAATACATTAAAAATAAAAAGCACACCCTGAGTGGCTCATACTTTCCCGCTCCAGTGACCTCCACCCCACGACTGACTGGGGAAACTGTGAGTCAAACTCAGGAAAAAACATTGCTGGTGTCACCAACAGAGACAAAGGCACCTCCTGGGCTGGTGCCGGGGATATTAATAAATCCATTAGATTGGATCGTTTGCACCACCCGCTCTCTTTTCTTTAGGGAATTTGAATGTTCGAGTGCTTTAAAGTGGAGATAAAACGACCCATGATTCATGCCCCAGTCTTTCTGAAGAGTTTCCTTGTATAAGCTCCAACAACCTCTGCAGTTACTTGAAGGTTAGAACTATTCTTTCCCCAAAAGCAGAAAACCATTTCACTTTCCTATTCATTGCTTTTCTCCTTCAACACCTGAAAAGAGAGGTGGATTTCCCCCCTCCCTTTTTCATTCTTAACAAGAGAATCTCTTTCCTCCTCTCACTTGTCTGGCAATTGGAACATTTAAAAAAGCCGAGTGTAATTTTTCAGCTCATCCTTCAAGAAGACTTTGGGTTTCGTTATTATTTTTTTTCCTCTTTTTGTTTGTTTTTTTATTGGCTACTAGGCTAGCAAGTTTTGAATTTGAGCAACTCAGATCCTAGGCGAGCATCATGCTGAGCTCATTATGCAAAGCTCATTCACTGAGAAAATGCTGAGCACCGCCTGGGTATCAGCACAGAGAGAGTTGTTGTTTTTTTTGTTTTGTTTCGTTTTTTTAAAGCTTTGGTTCTGTTTTCTTAACTGGCCTCCTGCAGCTCTGAAGTGGCATGTTCTAGACAGCGTCTAGTCCCATTAGAATTGGGGTAAGATCATTCAGGCCTTGAGTGCTTCCAGGACGCCTGAGAGAGACTCCGGTTCTGGTGTCTAGGAATGAGGTGAGCTGCAGGAAGTGGGTGTTCTGATTCACAGCGCACATTCAGAGCACTGACGGATTGGGAGCACCTGAAATACTTTAGTGGTGACTTCCCAGCGGGACTTGCTCTTTAAACTACTGCCTGTGCTCTGCAGATGGAGATACAGTATTAGGAGCACTAAGTACCTTATGAGGCCTGATGTAAGGTGAAGAGAAAGTCCGGCTTCCCGAACCACCCGTAGGAAAAGGTCTTGAGGTTTCCATGAAGGGAGTTTCTTTGAAAAATGTTGATTTGCTTTAATTTCCCGAAGAAGTTCATTCACTTCTCAAAGCAGTTACCCTCCAAAGGGCGGTTTGCTCTCTGAAGGGGAATTTTAATACTAGTGCCTGTCATTTACCTCCCCCATCGTTTCTAGAAAAGCCATTAGGAAGCGCTTCATATAATAGTTCCTTCACCCTTGAAACATCTCCTGAAGGCAGGAGGAAGGGATAGAATATATTCTTCCTCCACCACTTTCCCCATTTTCATCTTTTTTTTTTTTTATTTTTAAGATTTTATTGGGGAAGGGGAAAGAACTTTTTATTGGGGGATCAGTGTGTATTTCCAGGACTTTTTCTTGGGGAACAGCCATGTGTTTTTCCCAGGACTCATCAGCTCCATCCAAGTCAAGTTGTTGTCCTTTCAATCTTAGTTGCAGGGGGCGCAGCCCACCATCCCTTGCAGGAGTCGAACCGGCAACCTTGTGGTTGAGAGCCTGCGCTCCAACAAACTGAGCCACCTGGGAGCTCAGCAGCAGCTCATTGACTTCACTCTAGTTGCGGAGGGTGCAGCTCCCTGGCCCATGTGGGAATCGAATCGGCAGCCCTGTTTCCCAGAGCTCACACTCTAACCAGCTGAGTGAGCCACCTGTCTGCCCCCACTTTCCCCATTTTAGAAGCAGAGAAATTTAAACCCATGTGTGTCCAGTGATGACCTGCAGTGTTCAGCTTGAGGGTTGCCCCCTCCAATCTGACCTTGTCTGTCTTCTCAAGATGAGGACCCTCTGCTCCCAAGAACCTAACATGATTTTTCTTGGTTTAAATCAGGGGTGTCCAAACTTTTTTCAACGGTTTTCACCAAGGGCCATATGCCCTTGGTGAAATACACAAACAGCCAGGCCACTCACTCGAGGTGAAGTACGTATTGCCTCACCTGGTTCATTTAAGTAAACTAAATATATTTTTGGAATTTGCTGTGGGCCAATTAACAATGGATCGTGGGCCGCAGTTTGGACACCCCTGGTTTAAATCATTCTTACAGATGCCATTTCTATACCACATGAAGCTCATCTAATAAGGCTGGGTTTTAATTAAAAATATAATGTAGGAACTTTTTTTTTTTTTTTTTGGTTGTTTATTTAAATATGCAACACTATGAATGAATTGACTGTAAAAAATACTTCAAGTCTCCCAGATCCCTACTTTCCCAGAGGCTGCAACACTTTCTTTAGTGTCCTTCCAGAAGTAGTCTATGTACAAGCATATGAGTAGTTTGTACACACACACGCACACACACACACACACACACACACACACACGGAGAGTTTACATTCCAAAGATTGCTTTTCCCACAGAGAAAAAGAAGAAGCCTTCAGAATTATATTGAATAAATTCTATAATTTTTAATGCTGGCTTGGTAGGGCAATGGTAACAAACTCTATTACTCATTCTCAATGGGGAAAGGGTTATTTCTATTTTCATATATTCTCTATATGAGTACATCCAATATTCATATACATATATCTTTTTTGTTTCTGTTTTTATATAAAGATTAGCATATTATATCCTTTATTTCTCTTTTTAAAACTTTGTGGTGGTTCTTGGATTTGTATCCATACATAAAAGTTTATGTATCAATACATAAGAAGAAACCTGTCTCATTTTCCTTGAACTGTTATGTGGCATTCTTTAACTAGTTCCTATTTCTTGGGCAATGTAGCGTTTCCAGTATCTTGCTATTGTAATGCTGCAATGAATATCCCTATATAAATTGTCAACACGTATGTAAATTTGTAGAAGTGGAATTGCTGTGTCCCAGACTGTGTGCATTTTAAAATTTGATACACACTGACAAATTTTACTCCCCAGAGAGGTCGTAGCACGTTAAACTTCGCCAGTTACATGAGTGTTTTTTGGCATCCTTACCAACACAATGTATTATACCAAACTTTTTGATCTCTGTCAACCTGATAAGTTAAAAGTTGTATCTCATTTTTGTTTTAATACAGTTATTTAATTTTAAACGAGATTGGGCATCTTCCCTGTGTTGGAAAGCCATTCACATTTCTTTTTCTGTGGGCTGCCTTTTATGATCTTTGCCCATTTTTCTATTGAATTGTTGATTGTCTTCCTCTTGATTCATAAAAGTCCTTTGTAGATTGAGGAAATGGATCAATGATTCATGCCCTCTAAAGCCGCCTCCACCATTTTTTATTTTTAACAATTAGTTACTGCTGTTAGATATCACCTTCCTCACTCTTTCTCCCACCTTGTCTCTGGTACTACCTTCTTGTATATATTGACTTTATCTTGTTTATGTACAGGAAATACAGGTGAGAGTCAGTATGCAAGAAAGTGTGCTTTTCGAATATCTAGTGAGTATATATTTTACAAGATGTACGTGAATATAATCTGAAGACAGAAAGGCCCTTTACCTGGCATCTATATCAATATCAAAAGACTGTTCTTCCTCTTGGTTGATTGATGGATTGATGGTTGCCTTACGTCTTCTTCATTGACTATAAATTCAACGAACTTCTTAAACTTGTATTTACACACCCTTATTTTTTGTTTTTCTTATAACTGTCTCTTTCTTCCAATTTACTCTCAAATAGTGATAATCATTTGAGGCAAATAGTTATCTCTAGACTCTTAACTCTTCATTAAGTACCTGGAATGTGACAGTCTGCCTGTGAGATTATGATGGGAAGAGAGAAAGTCTCAGGTCTTGCTTTGGGATGAGCCAAAGGGTTCTTGGGCCTGTCTTTCCTCTGATGGATTCCAGGAGATGGGGCCTCTGTGAGGAGGTGTATTCCTTTCTCCATAGGTTCTTGTTGAGAACCCTCCTTTTCAAATCATGTACAAACCAATTCAACTTCAGCTAACATGGTAATGATTTGTGGGGAACAGCAGAAATTCCTCTGTAATTATGTGTGAATTGATGTGTGATTTCCTAATGAGCTTAAGTGAAGAAATCATCGTTTTGTGATAAATGCTTTATATCTTAAAGTGCCAGCAACACATATCAAATAAATTCAATCAAACCACTCTCCTCTATATAACGTTTGCAGTTATTATTTAACATGCTGGCTTTCTTTGCTGCTTTACTGCTTTGGGTAATTGCAGAGTCTAAAAGTTCCTTTTTCATAAACAAGGCCACAAAAACTCATTATGTTGGAGTTTTTCTTAATGTGATCATAAATGAGTTCATTTTAAAATACATTTGCATGCTGTGCAGGCTAAGACCTCCCCCCCCCCCATCAGAAAATGATGTAGTTATTGAAGGATTTGCTAAATCAGGGGCATTTGTCCCTGGAATGAACCAGGTCACTCTCTGGGACTGTCACTTGGACATTGACTAGCAGTATCCAAACAAGTTGTGGAAAGCATTCAGTGATCAAAATATGGTTCCTTTTCACTGAAGAAATAATGAAGCCCAGTGAGTTAAGTGACATGATCAGTGGTTACAGGGCAATAATGAATTCAGTGAGTCCAGCAGAAAAGACAACGTAACGTATGGATTAAGGAGTTACTTCTGGATTTCTGGATTCAGATTCTGGATGTGCTGCTAAGTAGCTATGTGACGTTAGACAAACTACTCAGGCTCTCTAAGCCTCAGTTTACTCATCTGTCAAAAAGGGACTGTGCCTATTGTTGTTGGGAGAATTAAATGAGGTGGCATATGCAAATTCTCTGGGCACACTGCCCGGCGTATAACACATGTACAACACACTGCAGCAGGTCAAGTAATTATTGGTGGCCTTGAATACTGGTAAATATCAGAAAAAGGAAAACTGACCCCCACCCCCATCCCAAGCATTTTCCATAGTGGCTAAGATGGTAGGTTGTTCCATTTGTATCTTCTAGGGAGCTGAGAAAGTGGCAGGAGTGGATAATGGTTTTGTTCCTAGGACCCCAAGGTCATTTCTTGATGGGGTAACTGAGTAGGTTGTCAAAGCCTAGGTGAATCCTCTTTCACTTGAGATATATTAGAATCTGGGGTTTGGTAAATGGAGGCACAAATTGGTTTTGAGACTCATATTACAATTAGCAGCAATAGACCCAGGTTTGCAGAATATATTAGAAATCTGTAGAGTACAAGTCCCCTTCCAAGAAACTCTGCCCTATTCACAGTCCCTTCTCAAGAGGAGATTATAGGTAGCCATGTTTTATGCTTTGTGACTCAGCCCACCTCCTGCTTAGGTCACAGCTGATGGGCCAAACATAAGTCAGTGGCTCAGGGGCAGTCCTTTGGCTGCCCAATGACCACAGGAAGCTAGGCTTGGTCAGTCATATTTCTTCACTCAGTAACTGAAACTGAAAAAAAAAAAAGGCAACTGTAAGGAAACTGCCAAGGCATGTGCCTGAAGAAGCCCTAATGGGCCTTCTGCAAGCTAAAGTTAAAACTGTACAGAAACTAAGAGAAAGGAGAGGAAGCCGTAAGGAGTGGAGAAGAGAGGCACTCAACAGAGAAAGGAGGGTCAGTGTGAGAGAGAGACAGAGTCCAGTTAATTCTGGGTGCTGCTCTGGTTCCAGACGCTTTCCTAGTTCCAGACACAGTCTTTCAACAGACACCCTATTTATTCCTTGAGGCAACTTGAGGACGGACCCGTTACAGGAACTTGTAAGAGCCCACCTGAAGACCAATGAGGGCAGCTGGAAGAAAGCCGAGGTGGGAATAAATAGGTAAAATAATGGTCAGGATTGTTAAGGAGCAGCAACAATATGGAGCATTGTTAATTATTCACAAGGAAACTTGTACTTCGTTTTTTTTTGTTGTTTTTTTTTAGATAACAGTGCAGACCTTGTAAATTGTCATAGAATATTTGGTTTCTGAACATCAGTGAATAAAACGATGTAAGTTCTCAAGGTATTTAATTCTAATGAAATTCAAAAAATTTCAACTTCCATTCAAATAGAGAAATCTATTATCTTTTTAGACAATTGGCTTGTTCATCGGTTCTTCCAAGGACATTAAATAAAACACATATGAATGTCCCTTGGTGGGACTATGCATAGATTTCACAGTGGCTAACATTTTTCCTAGTAAAGAAAAAACTTTCCATCCTTTTCTTTTCATATTTCCACGGCCACCACCATAATGCTACTTTGTCTTTCCCCTGAACTATTGCACTATTCTCATAGGTGGTCTCACTATGCTGCATACACAGTATGTGCTTATTAAGTAATTCGTGGGATGTTTGTGCTACACCTGAGCTAACTAGAATGCCTCAAAGCCATGTCCTCACACACGGAAACAAAACAACAACAACAACAACCATATATATATATATATATATACACACACACACACACATATATATACACACACATATATATACATATATACATATATACATATATACATATATATACATATATATATATATATATATATATATATATATATATATATTTTATTATGGAAAATTCCGAAGCTTTAAAAAAGTAGAGAGAATAATGCAATGAACTCCCATATATCCATCTGTAACACAGATTCAGGAATGATCAAGTCAGGACCAATCTTGTTTCATCTCTATATTCACATATTCCCCTTTCTCCTTTTCTCCTATGCTGATTTTGAAGCAAATCTGAGATATCATATTATTTCCTTTATATTAGTAGATATTGCTATGAATATTTCTTAAAGTTTTAATGTAACCAAAATATCATCATCACAACTAAATTAAAATAATAATAATGATTTAATATTATCAAATATCCAGTCAATGTTCAGATTTTCCTAATTGTCTTATCAGTGTCTTTTTATAGTTTCATTATAAGAATCGTATTTCAAATAAGCTTAACACCTTATAATAGTTGATATGTCCCTTAAGTCTCTTTTAATTTATAGGTTTCTCCTCCTTTTCCTCCTCCTTTTTCCACTTCCACCCCCTCTTTCATTCCCTCCCTCTCTCCTTTCCTGCAATTTATTTGTTGAAGAAAGAGGATCATCGTCCTGTAGTTTTCCACAGCCTGGATTTTGCTGACCACATTTTCATGTTGTTATTTAAAGTGTCCCTTTAGCCGCTCTGTTTTCCTGAAATTGGTTTTTAGATCTCAACTAGAGTCCCACTCAAACTTAGGTTCAACTTTCTGGAAATACTTTAGAGGCAATATTGTCTGCCTCCATTAAGAGGTACATAAGGTCTTTTTGTCTCGCTTTTTGTGATGTCAGCGGTCATTGATGATCGTTGCTCAGATCCATTTGGATCATTAGGGGCTTCAAAATGATGACGTCCTACTTCTATCATTCCTCCTTCATATATTAACAAGACTACTAACTTCTCCTCAGCTATTTGGCTACCCTGAGCTACAGTTCATATAGGAAAGGCAAGATAAATGCTTGATTCAAAATGATTTGTTTGTTCCCTAGTGTCCATGATGTGGGACCCATGAGTTTCTTTGTCAAGTGTTATTCTGAACTAGTGGATTTAAATGCATTTGAGGGGTTTCAATCCATTGTGGTTATTATTCTTAATAATGATGATAACGGTCTACCTTTGGCTCCTGGGAACTTCTTTAAGTTGGCTCCTGTGTGTTTTGACCTGGCTCCAATGGTCTTTGATGTCTCCCTTGTTGTCTATATAGCAGGATGCTCTAGTTCATCTTGTACATTTCCTACCTTAGACACGGAGTCAGCTTTTTCTCCAGGAGAAATAATCTTTTTCTCCTGGTTTCTTGGAAATACATTTAAAGACCACAATTTGGACACTAGGGATGTCTGTTGGTTCAGGATTGTTTTCATTTCCAGGCCTTTTCAGGGTAAATATGTATTTTTTTCCAAAACATAAAAAATACTTTGAGTTCATACTGATCCATTTAAAATTGAGGACTACAGGCTTTTTAGTTAATTGAGCTAATATTTTTATCAGTGAATACATTGCAAATATTTTTTTCAGTTTGTCATATTTCCTTTCTTCTTTATTATTTTGCTTATGGTGTGTTTGCCATACAAAAGTGTTTTATCTTCAATTGTTAAATAGTCAAATTTATCAGTCTTTTCCTTATTGCACCTGAATTCTGAGTCATATTTGGGAAAGTTTGCCCTACTCTCACGTGATAGGAAAATTCATTCATACTTTTTTCAAATGGGTGTGTGGTTTCATTTTTATTTACATTTAAATATCTGATCCATTTGAATTTATGTTATCGTGTCTGGATGAACAAAAAATGTATCTTTTCCACGTGACTTTTGATTTAACCCAACATTGCTTATTAAAAAGCCCATCTTTCCCCCTTTATATGAGATGCCACCTTTATCCTACATTAAATTTCTACATGTGCTTGGCTCTATGTCTGCACCATTGATATTTCTATCAATTCATGTGCCAATATGATATTGTTTGAATTATGGAAGCTCTACAATATGCAGTTCATTTTCAGGATTTTCCAGGCTATTCTTGCTAAAACAAAACTTTTGGGTGAGGACCTATCTTTATCTCTCCTATCAGGGTTCCACGCCTGCTTTCTAAGATGGCACCTTGGTGATTTGGTTAATGGGACTGAGGAAAGGATGGGCCCCTTAAGGGAAGAATCAGCAAACTATGGCCTTCAGGCCAGATTTATTTGTAAATAAAATTCTGTTGAAATATGCCTATAGTGCCGGTGGCTGCTGTCATGCTACGCTGGGAGAGTTAATCATTGTGATTAAGACGGTGTGACCAGCAAAGCCTAAAATATTCAAGTACTATTTCTGACCCTTTACAGAAAAAGTTTGCCAACCCTTGCCTTAAGATAACACATTGGCATCCAAACATGTCTTCTAGAGATAATGCTAAGTCCCAAACAGGACCTGCTACATAATTTGCTGGGCCCAGTGCAAAATGGAAATTTGGACCCCTGTTCAAAAAGCAGGAAAAAAAGTACTGTTTAAGGCACTAAAATATAAAGCTTTTTGCTTCTGTAGTTTCTCTCTCGATTTGTCGTGCTGTTTTTTTATATGCTACTTCATGTCATTGGAAGTGCAGAAAACTAAAAAATTCAAATTAGCATGATATTTACCTTTTGTCTTTACATCATGCAATATCTCCTTTAATGAAAATATAAGACCTTTCACTTGTATGCAGAATCACTGAAACTACACAATTTCTATTTCCCGGCTGGTCTCTGGAAGGTGCTTTCAGTTGGCCAGAGGTGATACACGCAAGCCAGACTCAGAAAGTTAGAAGGAGGAAGACAAGGTCCTCACGCATAGAGTAGGCCCAGGGGAGCACGTGCAGACCCCCCACAGAAGGCCTGGGGAGCAGTTCAGGGAACTCTTCTAGCACAGGGGGGTTAATGTCTGTCTGGTTCCCCTGTCCACCAGCTGCTGGACCAGTGTGGGAAAGTCGCCCAGAGCCGCCAGTGTGCTGGGGTGTTGGGCAGCAGTGGTCAGCTGGGCACGGGTGAGGGATTAGGTGCTGAGAACCTGTCCCAGGGAGGTGGGGAGGCCCCGTAGGAGGCCAGACTGTATTACAGCTGAGGCTCCAAGCCCCCAACCCATGCTCCAGTGTCCCATTGGCTTTCACATACAAAACAGAAATTCAGAGATAAAATGATTAAGAATATCAAGATATGACCACAGAGCATTACATCCCAAATTCAGGGCCCTGTGCAGCCTTGCTGCTTGCGTGCTGCTGCTGCCGCTGGTCCTGAATTCAAGTACCGATGGGGACTCCAGGAATATGTCAGCACCACAGCTTGAAGGGAAGGCGTGGGAGTACAAATATGTTGAGGAAACCTGCAGATGTGTGCCATCTCTTCATGACACCTTAGAGAGATTGTCCAGCTGCTTAAATCCTACATTTTTTTTCTCTTTTTTTTTAACACACTTTTTTTTTTAATTGTGGTAAACTATACATAATATACAACTTACTATGGTAACTATTTTTACGTATGGAATTCAGTGACATTAAGTATGTTCACACGGTGCAACGATCACCACCATCCATCTCCAGAACTTTTTCATCTTGTGATTCTGAAACTTTGTACCCATTAGACAGTAACTCCCCACTCATTTCTCCTCCCAGCCCCTGGCAACCACCATTATATTTTCTGTCTCTATGAATTTGACTGCTCCAGTTATCTCATATAAGTGGAATCACACAATATTTGTCCTTTTGTGACTGGCTGATTTCACTTAATATGATGTCCTCAAGTTTCACCCATGTTGTAGCATGTGTCAAAATTCTCTTCATATATATTTTCTAATTCCCTTCATTTTTTTAAGGTGGAATAATATTCCACTGTATGTATGTACCATTTTTATTTATCCATTCATGGATGCAATGATGGACACGGGTTGCTTCCACAGTTTGGATATGGTGAATCTTGTTGCTGTGAACATGGGTGAACAATCCCTCATCTTTTAGAGCTTGGTTCCTTTATCATTGAACGAACCTTCACATAGGACGGCAATGATGCCGCAGCCACTCTCTGGGGACCTGAAGCCTCAGGGACATTCCCAGGGTGACACGCACTGCCCCGCTGAGGATTTGGTTTCTAACCTGCATAGATTGACAGTAACCGGAAAATGTTTCAGAAAGAAAAACCACTGAAGCATTATTTTTCTTTGTTTCTGCAAAACAATTTGGGTTTATTTTCTCCCATTTGAGGCTTTGTTTTCACCTATGCAAATGTGATTGTCTTTCAGCACTAGAGAAGGGTCTTAAATAACGTAATTACTTCACCAATCATCTACTTGGCCAGTGAAAATCATCTTAGTGAGGGTCTACGGCTTGAGCTCTACACAGACCCCAAATAAACAAGCTTCTTTTCTTAACATGCTAATTTCTGAAGTGAGCATTGTTTTAAAAGGGGAGTTTAATTGCATATTAAATCTGCAATTGAAAGATTAAATTATGAAATAAACAAACATATCAGTCTAATAGATCTTCGGGAAAAAAAATCCAGCATTCCACTTTAGTTTTTGTTAAGTGCAAATGCATTCAGATATATATTTAATTCTCTGCCCATTTTGCTGTGCTTTGCAGCTTTCAACCTGAATTCTTTCCTGGGCTAGTTCCAAAGGAAATCATCTCAGGAGGCAGAGCAAAGCTCAGGATTCTGTGAGCGCTGGCCCCAAAATAACCTTTTGCTTAACGACTTTACCTGTATAAATGAAATTCAAGAAATGTTGAGAAACCATTTTGAAATGAAGAATACCGAAGCAATTCCAAGGGGTATAATTTGGGATGCATCAAAGGTAGTGGTTAGAGACTACATTGCTTCACTGTAAGTTTAAAGGAAATCAAAGATCAAAACAGGTACATATTCAAGAAGGAAATTAAGAAATGAAAAGTACATCATAGTTATAGAAAAATCCCAAATGATTTTTCAGAAAATTATTTCAAGGCAAAGTAATACTCTCTTTAATGGGAAAGAACGTGAAACCCCCAAGTTTTTAAAGCAAGCTTCTTGGGAATAGGAAATAAAAATGAGTTGCTCTTCAACTTTATGTTTTAAAAAGGTACAAGAAAGCAAGGATTTTTTTTCTCCCCCTAAAATAAGTACCCATCTGGGAGAATGATAATATCACCATGATATGAAGTCTCTTTAAGCACAGATGCCCAGGGCTGGGGGAAATACAAGGAATATGCATTACCCTCCACCACGTTTCAATCAGCTGCGCTAGACTGAGTACGAAAACATCCACACTTCAACTGTTTTTCCCACCAAGATGGGAGCTTGAAGGGAAAGCAAGTGATGACACATTCTTGCTGCTGTCTTCCCCTCTTATAAAATCCTTGAAAATATTATATTAGATGGATACCATAAGAGGGAAATTCTAATATGTTGTTTAGAGAGAAATATTATCTTTCACTGACAGTTTAGCAAACAGCTATTGTTACCCCTAAATCAGATAAATTTTTTAACACATTGCTTTTCCATGTTTTATAACTTGGTAATTGGATTTTCTTAAAGGCTCTAATCCAGGAGTAGTAAATTCACTAAAATATATATGTATTTGTTGATGAATCCTTTAGCCTCATCTAATGAAATTCTTTGTCAGTCTTTTATTTATTGTCTATGTATTAAGAGATGATAAAACATTTTGAACCCATAAAGCGACTAGGTCTGGACCCTGAAGTATAGAAAATTTGTTCTCACATTGTTAGTTTTTAGGTGTGATAATGGTAAAATAGTTATGCTTTAAAAGAGAAAGAGTCCTTGTCTTTTAGAGCTATACTGAAATATTTTTTGATAAAATGATATGATATTTCACATTTGCTTAAAAAAGAATGTAGAACATCAGTACGTGGGGAGGGACCTGGGTGAAATCAGACCACCTGGGTGAAATCAGCTTCAACTGCTGACTGTTGAAGCTGGTCCTGGATCGTGGGAGTTCAGTATATTAGAACCTATATTGCATACGTTTAAAATTTTATATCACAAAAAGCCTTTCTTTAAAAGAATTTTGTCTTTACTTTTTTTCACTTAAGAATTCTCTACCTCTTTCCCCAAGTAGAATAGTGAGTGCATTTTCTCTTTTTGAGAGAGGGTTCTGTGGTAACTGTGGCCCTTCCATGTTTTCTCTTCTAGTCACGCCAACACTAGCTGGGGACAATCACCCACTGACACAACAGCCTGCTCAGGGGAGTCCGACCGAGTAGCCAGGGCTTTCTGCAGGTGGAGGTAGACAGCATGGGGTCCTTGCAGTGTGATTTGTACAGGCCAAGTTCCTACCACTGAGTTTGGCTTACAACGACCCTCTTTTTCCCCTTTCTTTTTCTTCTTCATCTATTGGGATGCATGTGTAGTGCTCTTATCTCCCTACTGGTTGCCAATTCTTTAAGGGAGAAGGGGAATGGAAAGGAAAACCATTTACCAAATGCTTATTTATTGTGTGTTAAATCTAGTGCTAGGCACTTCTCATATGGTATTTCCTGTAATCCTGTGAAGTGCAGGTAATTTTTAAAAATTCTGTGAGGCCAGGTAATTTTTTAAAATCCTATTTCACAAAGGAAGAAATTGAGGTTGGAGAAGTTAATTAACATGCTGGTCTATATTGCTTAGAATAACTTTGGTTGCAAATTAATAGCAAATCAAGCTTAAACCAACAAAAGGAATTTATTGGCTGAGGTAACTCAGCAAATCCCAAGATGCAGCAGATTTCAGGGACAGTTCTTGCAGGGTTTTGGTTCTCTGTGATTCTCCAGATTCTGCTTTCCTCCATGCACTGGCTTCGTCCACAAACCAGCTCTCCTCACAGCAACGAAAACTCTGCTGCAGCCTCAGATCTGCGTAACGTACCAGTCAGGGCCAGAAAGGTTTCTTTCTTTCCATCTGTGAACGAAGTCCTACCGTTAATTTAGATTGGACTAACCAGTTACTTTGGACAGAGAAGGCCGTGTGATGAGTGTCTCAGGCCCATCCCTTAAGCATGGCCTCATGGATGAGATTCTACTGAGGGGTTTTGCTAATTAAGGCCTACCTGTGGGGCGTGGGCTGTGGCAAATCTCACTCAAACCACAAGACTGCTGCAAGGCTAAATAGCTGTTATAAAGCAGAGAATTACATTCATAAGATTTCCACAGAGAAATTATTTGAAAGACTTAGACTTTCCAGGGGTCTCTGTGCTTGTCTATTCATAGAGAGAAAGGGCTGGGAGAAATAGAGCTACCCCTCTCCACCCCATCCTGATGTGACCCAGCCTGGTGGTTGAACAGAAGGGAAGTGTTGGTGGTCATTTCCCTTTTGGGAAAAAGCAAAAGGCAAGATGGTGGTGGAAGAGCCAAGTGGACAACGTTTGCCTTCCGTCTGGAGGGTGTTGAGAGAGTATCTAACAGAGAGATAGGTTTTTGTTGTTTTCAGTGATGTTTGCTGTGCACTATTAATTCACTCATTCTTTTAACATTTGCTACAGAGATAAAGAATTGAAGTATTAGTAATTAATTTAACTTCTTGGATTGTGTTTCTTTGAACATGACACTGGGCTGTGAGTGGACCAGATGGGGTTCTAGGTTTTATTCAGGTTATAAAACAAATTGTAGGAAGAGACAATGAAGAACCAAAAAAGAATAATACGGACAAAGCACGTCCTGGGTGCTTGGAAACCAAGGCTGCTGGAAGTGGAACAGTCCTGGTGGAGGAGGCAGAATTTGATATTGAGGAATGCAGACGATTTGTCTGGTTAACCCAGCAAAGTAAACAATTTGGAAATATGCGTAGAAGATCATACTGGGATAAAGCAGAGTCTGTGTTGGGTTGCAGTAGGTTGAATGATAACAAAGAGCTAACGTTTACTGAGCACTTAGTGTGTACCAGACACTGATCTAAATGCTAGACATCTCTTAACTCATTTTAATTCTTATTGAGACATAGAAAGGTTAACTTATTTGCCAGAGGTCACCCAGCCATTAAATGGTAAAGCAGAGATTTGTATCCAGGGAGTCTCAACTTTGCCTCATTCTCTTATCAACTACCCAGACAGGGGCCGGTCAGAAGAATTGCTCTCTCACAGGGCAGCAGTCGTTTGCCAGAGAAGGAACATGTGGGAGGCATGTGGTCTTGTGGTGTATTAAACACATCTTCAATGAGGAGAGAATCGAGGTAGAGACATAAGTCAATATCAGGGGGAAGCCGATGGGGGTCCAATGGAAGGTAGTGCCAGTGGGAGGTGTGAAGAGAATCAGTATCTCCATAGCAACTAAAGGGAGGCAGCCTCACTACTTGAGACACAATTAATCAGATTTGTCTCACGTCACAGGCCCCTGAAGAACAGGACCCTTGAGGGTGGCCTTGGATCAATAGAGAAGGTGAGGAAAAGCCCAAAGCTGAAGAGCAGTCTAGGGGCAGAGAATAGGGCCAAGATATCTGTGTGGCCAGGGAGCAAGAGGAAGCCACCGAGGAGGTCATCGGAGGGGGGAGCTGGGAGGACAGCCCAAACCAATTCACGCCGTGGGAAGAGTTCCCAAGTAAAATGTGATCCATGCAGCAGTTGAATACATTGCAGCAGTGAACCGAGAGTACATACAGCTACATGGACGGAACTCAGCAATCCAGGGGTGAGTAAAAGAAGGAAGACGCAGAATTCTGTAGCACACCCCCACTGAAGTAAGTTAGAAACCTCAGACACCCACAGAGCCAAGCCATATGCTTTATAAGGACATTCTGGGACATGCATGCATCAAATTCATTAGTGCAGCACCCACAGGAAGAAAGGCAGAGTGAGGTCCTGGAAGGGAGGATGAAGCATCAAAGCCCTGCCCTCAACTAGAGAGAGAGCTGGCACAGATGGATGATGATGGCATAGCTTCAACTGAATAAGGGCGAACCTCAAATCAACGACCCGCATCTAGGTCCATCAAGGGAAAAAGATGATTGGTGGCTGATCGCACACCTCGTCCAGGGCTGGACCCGGGGAGAATCACTTTGGGCACAGCCCTAGCTCCTTCTGTTTCCTTTGCTGCTTTTGGGGCTATGAAAGGGGTTACAGATGGCTCCACATCCAGGAGCTGTCAGATCAGGGCACAGGAGGAGGGATGGCAAGGTGGTGTCACGGGAACAGCACCGGATCGGCCTGGATCTACCACCTCTGGCTGTGTGACCAGCCAACTCTAAAGGAAGGAGGAGTTAGGTTTGGTAACCGACATGAACCAAGCCAGTGTGTGTGTGTGTAGTGGAAATGTGTCTGATTGCTATAATTTTCCTTTCTGATTTCCACACCTAGGCAGGAGCACTCATCAGTCGATACTGTTGACCACAATTGCCATGTTTTATGACATTTCTCCTTTTATTTGTACTCTTGTGTATCTCTTCTGTGTTTTACAGCCTCTTTCTCTGGGTAATAAAGGATCGCTTTTAGTTCCCTGAAATCGTTTATTTTGTTCCTATTGTTCGTTATAGTGCAAGTGTGAACTATTTATGAATTTGCCTAAAAAAAACAGATTTGGAGGCAGATTATTTGTAAAGTTAAAATTTGTTTTTCTCGTGAAGCACTAAGAGAGAACCTGAGATCGGAAAGGGGCATGAGACAGGTTTCTGTGGGAGCTGGCTCTGTTCCGTCTCTTGATCAGAAAGCCGGTTACATAGGTATGTTTGGTTTGGGAAAAATGCATCAAGCTGTACACTTTTGTGCACTCTTCTGTATATTATATTTTATTTATTTTTTTCTTTTTAAATATATGTACTTGAAGTCACCAATAAGACATCTCTGTGGGGACACCTGGGGGTTAATTATTATTAGTGGACTTGGATTAATACTAGTCAAATAGAATCTCAGGTTCATAAAATTTTAAACTTGGAAGAGATCTTAGAAATAATTTAGTTCAATTCCTAATTTGCAGCAGGCCCAGACACAGGCCCAGAGGGGAAATGGCTCGCCTAAGCCCACACAGTGAGGGAAAGACACAGGTACCCGAGCCCCCTCCTGGCCAGGACTCGGAGATGGCATGGCTACAGATAAAATAATGGAGCAGTCGAAAAAAGTCAAGCTGTTGGAGACAAATATTTTATTTATTCACGTAGTTCTCTGGTGGTTTTGGTCTAGAATGAGGAATTGTTAGTCTTGCCAGCCACCTACCATTCCTTAGCAATCTGTGGCAATATTAACTGAAACCTACATCTAAAGGTTCTTACTTAAGTCAAAAGGTCATCTTAAGGCTGGATATAGGCTGGTAAAGGAGGAAGGAGATAGCATAGCAGTGATTGAAATGTGCTGCTCACGTGTAGGAGTATATATATATTTTTATGTGTGGAACTAAGATAGTTTTCTTTCAGAGACGCAGAACAAGGCGATGGTCCTTTCTGCTTCCCATCTCCCTCCTCCTGGGGGGCACAAGATTCAAAGGGGCATGGGAGGCAGGTAGCAAAGACCCCTAAAAGAGGGAGGCCACGATGAGCAGTGCAGATGCCTGGCAAGTCCTCCTCACTTCTCTGCTGCCTGCCACCCTGTTTCCAGCTACTAAACTGAGACCGACACCCTGATTTGATGGGGGAAGCTCTACATGCCCTTAATTATGCAGGTCTAATAGGTCTATGCAGAAGCATGAGCTCACTGTGGCAAACTTACATTTTGCTTAGGAGTCCTTGCTACCTGTTATGCTGGAAAGAGGCGGGTCAAATACATACTGTGAGTCATTTGGGCAGTGGACTGGAAACTCAGGGTCTATAACTCAGGTTGCCAGTATCGGTGTGGGAAATGCTGCACTGGCAATTTCAAACAAACAAAATGGGTTTGGGGAATGTGGTAGGGTGGAGAGAGAGAAGAGGAGGGAGAGGCAGGTGGAATAAGAAAGAGAAAGAATGAGAAAGAATGCCCTAAGTAGGGAGCTTGTCACTGAAGTGGATGCTTTTGGCTTGAATAAAAAGCAGAAGGCTTTTAACGGGGCAAGGGCTGAATTCCACAGCCCAGGAAGTGAAAAGACTTTAAGCAGAAACTCATAACCTGTATTTGTTGTACCAGAACGAACAGCTTATACATGGAGTTTATTAGCTTCCACCACTGTAATCGCCTCTGGCAGCGTTTACAGTAGGAAATACCGAAAGGAAATACCAAAACTCTGCCCCCACCGATCCTCCTCCTGATAACTCAGCCTGTCAAGCAGGTGGAGATAAGGTGAACAATTCACCTTGTTCACCTCCTGAAGGTCAGATAAGGTGGCCCAGGGAAAGCCTCCAAGTTCTTGTCCCAGTTGGGACTGGAAACCCTTTAAGAATTCAGGGCCTCCAGCCAAGCTACGGAGTCCACAATGGACATTGTTTCAGGAAGTCCGCCCTCCGACCCTTCATCCAGAAGAAAAGGGGCTTCGCTTTTGCTCCATCTCATTCAAGTTCTAGCCAAGTCCAGCCCTGCCTCCCCATTATAACAAACAAACAAAAACAAACAAACAAACAAACAAACAAAAGAGACAACAACATTTTGGCCTCATTTGGCAATTTAGTTTATCAAACATGGTCATGATGTATCTTTGAATCTCTTTTCCCAGTCCTGTGTAAATTTGTGAGAAAGGTGGGGTGGGGCACAGCCCAGCTCTATCTGGTAGCATCAGAGACCCAAATGCAGGTGAGTAAGTTCCTATCTCTCTCTTCCTAAACAATGGGCTGCCACTGACACAGATGCTGTCAGGGTTATTTTGGGGTCGTGACGATAGAGGAAAGCAATGGAATTGATGTCCATACCTTATTGGGGAAGAATCTGTTTTGCTAATATTTAAAATATTTTAATAAACACAAAAGTACCTACTATTCGATTTAAGAAATTGTTTACTATTTTGTTTAAGATCTTTTATGTTTTTAAAGCAATAAAAACAAAACAAAACTGGCATTCCAGGGAAGGGGAAGACACCACCTCTTGCTGGGAGAGTAGCATGCGTGTCCAGGGAGAGAAGACAAAGGCGGGCATGTTTGGAGAAAGGGTACCACATCATGTCTCTTAACTGCGCTTTCATATTCAGTATTTCTCTGTCTTGTATCTGGAGGAAATCTTCAGTTGCTATCTTTTTACTCACTAATTATCTTGGTGACTGTATTTAATCTAAATTTTATTGCATCTACTGATTTTTTATATTTTAATGACTTTTTTTATTTCTGAGATTTCTAATTGGTTTTTTTCCCCTGTCTACCTATTCTTATTATAGTATTACCTCCTGTTTTTGTTTAATGATTTTTTATTTATTTTTATAGATTCTGTTTTTTTGTTTATCTCTTCAAACACCATAAACATGACTATTTTGAACTAAGAAAACATTTGAGAGATATTCGTGTGCTCAGATTGACAGGATTTGCTGCTGTTTTGGATATGATGAGGGTATAGGAGTATGAAGAATAACCCGTTGGTTTTGTGGCTTATTTAGATGGAGAGAGGGAACGTGGCAGACGTCTAGGCTTGCAGGAGGAAGGTTTGAGTCCTGTTGAAGTTTGAAGTCCCATTAAGGCAGTTAGACAGACCATGGCCATTGATGTTAATTCTGAATATGGAATGGGAGAAGTAGAAATACTCTACAATCATAGGTTTCAGTTATTGATCCAAGGATTATTCAATGGCTATAATCTCAAGATTGACTTATTTATGAGCTTAATTTTTTAAATTCTCTTACTTGTCTGTACACAGGTGGCTAAATATACTCTTAACCACGTTTATACTACTCTCCTTGTAAATTTGCTGTTATTTACTTCTGAACATCTTTATATTACAATCATTATCATGGATCTAAATTCCTACTCCAGAAATATTCTCACATGATTAGGAGTGGAAATGAGGGAAATGCCAGGGAAAGTGAGGGTAGAGATGAGCACCACGTCCCAAATTCATCTGTGCCCTTCAGGTAAGGATGAGACAACTTCTAGTACCTTGTCACCCATCTCTTTCTTTCTCTGAATGTCTGAATACATTTTCTACCTGCGACTTGCTCTTCCCCTTGTCTCTATTATTTACTCTCCCCTGATTGTTCTGGCCCAGACTGAGAATCAGGAGAGTTGACCCTGAGCAATCTGACCTCTGATAGGATGGTGGAAGGGAAGGGATGCTGCAGAATGGTGGTGAAGCTGGATGAGCAGCACATTCAGGAGGCAATTCTCCCCCAAATACAGTGCCAGGAGCACATGTTTACGAACTATTGCAAGAGAAATTGGCATGGCTAATCCTGGTCCTATAGGCTAATGACATTATAATAGGGGGTCTGAAGCTTCATCTTAAGTTAATGAAGTGATATGATGTTTCATGAAAAGTATTTGGTAAATATTCTTTGAAACAATAAATGAAGAATTAGCCTTGGAGAGATGAAGTAACAACAACACAACAAAAGCAGCAAACCCAAATAGTGGTGACTGTGTGTTATCGATGCCTGCTGTCCAACGTGTCCCATGAATTTTGAATTTGTTGATCCTTACAACAATCTTTGGAAGTAGCAACTTTCTTAACTCCTTTTTCAGATGGGATCCTGAGACATGAGTGGTTTCACAGCTCGCAAGTGGCCAAGCTAGAATCCAACCCCAATATAGGCTTAACTCTAGTCTTTAGCACCACTATACTACCCTCTCTGTCTGAGTAGCCTGCCCAGTTTCATGCATGGATACTACTTGCAATGAGGCCTTACATCAGACTATGTGCTTTTAACTACTATGGTCTGAATGTTTGCACCCCCCACCCAAATTCATATGTTGAAACCTAACCCCCAATGTGATAGTTCTAGGAGGTAGGGCCTTTGGGAGGTGATAGATCAGAGGGCGGAGGCCTCATGAATGAGATTAATACCCTTGTAAAAGCGGCCCCAGAAAGTTTCCTCATTCTCTTCCGCCATGAGGAGACACAGCAAAAAGACAGTGTCTGTAAACCAGAGGCAGGTTGACTAGACACTGAATCTGTTGGTGCCTTGATCTTGGACTTCCAGCCTCCAGAATTGTGCGAGATAAATTTCTGTTATCTTTAAGCCACCCAGTCTGTGATATTTTGTTATGGCAGCCTGAACTGACTGAGACAACCAGCATTCTATACTATTTCCCTAAAAAAACAAAAAATCATTGCCTGTCAGGAAAGTTTCTGTACTTGTATGTCACAGCAATCTCCAATTTCAAGCTGCTCCATTTACCTTATCAATGAGTCCATTTCCCTCTCTCACAAGAGGAAAGACAGAGAAAAGAACTATTAAAACTAATTGCTTATTATCATGCAGAAAAAAAAAAGATGTGGTTTTTTGACTGAAATTTTCCACTCATCCATCATTCAGGTGAATGGAACCAAGAAGCTATTTTCCAAAACTCACAACAGAAATCTTTAGCAAAGTGAGGGCTTGCAAAGGTGCAGACCTCAGTAGTTATTGTTGAAACAGATGATGGAGACCACCTACTCCAACCCGCTCATTTCACACGTGAGAAAACTAGGAACAGAGAGTGTGAAGTGTGCATTATTCCAAGTCATGCACCTAGTGAGTGGCGGCCAGGACTGGAAGCAGATCTCCTGACTCACTGTTTAACAAACACTCCTGTTGGGCCTCAGATTTCTCTCTGTGTCCTGAGGTAGTTAGCATTTCATCCATTCATCAACAGTCACTTATTAATTCATTTATTTACCCCACAAGTATGTGGAGTGCTTTCTCTGTGCCATGCTCTGTTCTTGGTGCTTGACATGGAATGGGAAGAAGGGCAGATATAACTCCTGCTTTCTTGGAGCTTACAGTTTATTGAGGAGACAGACCGTAAATAAATAAACAAGCTAAGAAATACAAAAGAAAGGAGCAGGGAGTGAAAACTGCCATGATGAAAACAAGATGTGAAAAAAAGTGGTCTCCTTTAGCTTGAGGTGGGGGTGGGCAGGTCAAGGAAGGTCTTGTGGGAGTTGCATTTAAGCTGATTCCCAAATGGTGACAGCGAGGCAGCCATCTTGGGGAAGAGCATTGCAATGCTGAGGTCCTTAGAGGAGCAGGGACTTGGAGAGTCGAAAGAATATAAAAAAAGAACAATGAGAGGAGGCAATCTGTGTTACTGAGTGAGACACACAGATTAAAAAGTCTTGTCAAGCCATTAAGAAAGACAGATATAATGCTATGTAGCAAGCTGGAAACTGATCATGATATAATGTTCAGGGGAGTAAAAGCAGGATATAACTGTGTGGAAGCCATGACTGAAACTATAGAATTTACACGTGAAAAGCCTGTAAAAGAAATGATTAGAAGGATTGTATAGAGTTGTAAGATTATGGATAATAATATGATTTTTCCCCTTCTTTATTGGTCCCTATTTCTTAATAAGTTGCTTCATTCCTTAATTGAATGTATAAAACAAGCTATAGCTGATGCTTTAATAAATAACAAGAGGACTAGGCTCCTGGATGTTCTAAATTAGATTTGAGTTAGATTCTTTTATCCACTTAAATATTTTAAAATTTCAAAGTAATATATGCATATAGATTTTTAAAAAATCAAATAGTACCATGAGACATATTGAAAAATAACCATCTAGCTCTACCCCTGCCCAACCCCAGGTGCCATTTTCCTGAGGCAATCTCTTTCAAGTCTTTTGAATGTTACTTTTATTTTTTTCTTTCTGGCATTCAACTCCAAATTTCTAAATAACATGCCTGTATTTTTATTGCTTAATTCTTCCATCATCTTAGGAGTTCCTTTTAATTCTCTCCTATGTTAGATTCCACTTTTTCATAGCTCCCATATTGGTTTATTTCCTTGTTTTACTGGAGCACAGTCTCCTATAGCTTCTAACAAAGAATACATAAACTTGCATGTCTAAATAAGCTTTTTTTTTCCCTTTCTGTGCTCACATTTGATTGATAATTTGGCTGGGTATAAAACTCTCTGTAGGAAATAATTTTTTCTTCAGATGTTTGAAAGCATTGTTTCACTATCTGCGAGGTTTCATTGTGGCTATGGGAAAGTTTGATAACATTCTCATTCTTGATTCTTTATATGTGACTTCTTCCTCCTACTCCCTGCACCAGAGCTTTTAGGATCTTCTCGTTATCCTTATTTTATTGAAAATTTTCTCAATGTGACTTGGAGTGGATTTTTAAAATTCCTTTAATTGGACACTCAATTTACCCTTTTCAACTGCATACTTGTATCCTTTTCAATTTGGGGAAATTTCTTTAATAATATCTATCCTTTGTGTTTTATTCTCTTTCCTTTTAGAACTCCTGTTATTTATGTGTTGGAATTCTAGATTGAGATTCACATTTTATTATCTTTTTGGGGTAATTTTCCATCTTTTTGTTCTACTTTCTGTAAGAGTTCCTTAACGTTTATCATTCAGTTTTTTTCTATTGAATTCTTAAAGTCTGCTATGATTTATTTAATTTTTAAGAACCATTGCTTATTTTATAGTTCTTTTTTATTATATTCTGTTCTTCATAGTTGCAATATTATCTCTCATCTTTGGATATTAATTATACGTAGTTTCTTGTTATAGTTTTTCTCTGTTTCTGTCTCATTTCATTTCCTCCAACTTCCTTTTTTTTGTTTGTTTTGATATATGACTTTCGTATGGGAAATTATCCTCAAATATTAACACATGGCCATCTTTTTACATTTAATTCTGAGAGACACAAAAAAGCTCTGGGTGGGAAGGACCAAGGCTTATGGACAGATGGGTTTCCTTCACAATAGGATGGTGTTATGGACTGGATTGTGTCCACCCCAAATTCATATGTTGAAACCCTAAACCTGAATGTAACTGAATGTTCTATAAGGGATAGAACCTAGAGAAGGTAATTGAAATTAAATGATGCCATGAGAGTGGGGCTCTAATCTGATAGGACTGGTATCCTTATTTGAAGAAGAAGAGACACCAAAGATCTCTCTCTACCTGCACACAGAGTAAAACCAATGTTAGGACACAGAAAGAATGCACCTTCTGCAAATTGAGAAGAGAGGTCTCACTAGAAACCAAACCTGCTGATACTTTCATTTTGGGCTTCCAGCCTCTAGAACTGTGAAGAAATACATTTCTGTTATTTAAGCCACCCATTCTGTGGTGTTTTTTTATGGTAGCCCTAGCAGACTAATATAAATGGGTAGATGGGGACCTGTTGGTTTCAGTGGACAAGACTCCCTCCCACTCTCAAATAAGAGTCTGTAGATTTTTTTTTTTTTTTTTTAGTCAGTCCATTTCTTCAGATGTGGGTCCTCTAAACTTTCATCTGGGAGTTAGAGTGGGAGTGGTTATAATTCTGGAAGCTAGAACAATGGGAGCTAAACAAGGTAAGGGTTTATGGAGGAGGGAGAGGGAACTCACTTAAACCAAGGGGATTGCATTAACTTTTTCAGTTAAGTCTAGTATCCCCAAAGCCAGATATTTTGACTAAATTTTTCCAGAGATAAACCCTTCTGGGATAGAGGAAGGACAGACTTCTGGCTGAGTATATTGGGGGAAGGAATCTAGATCCAATTATTTGTTATACAGACTTGTAACCAATCTTCTGATTTTCAGCCTCACCTCTCACACCTACTTTCACATGTATGTGATGCCTCAAGTTTCTAAGATTTTCCAGGGTTTTGTGCTTGCGTTGACTTGCTTTTTGTTGGCTTCCTGACCCTTCCCACTCTTAAAGGAAATTAGCAAAGTTCAGAAAGCTGAAGCTTAAGTGGTTCTTGCTTATCCAAAGTGCTCTAATTTATTAAATTGTGTCATTTAAAATACATTTTGAAGAATATATTTATGTATATGTACATTAAAAGCATAATAATGCAATGAACACTCATGAATATACCACCTAATTAAAAAAGAAGTAGGAGATTACTAATACCCGAGTTTCTTCTAAGACGATTTTTTTCCTGGATTAGTAGATTCATGCTTTTCATTAGTTCAGTAACATTTGCATTTCCCTTGTTCTCTCTATTTTCTCTTTGTAAGGCTTTATCACACCTTCCTACTTTGTCTTCCACTTTTCTTAACCTCTCTCTCATATTTTCTGTTTCCTTGTCTCTTTATGTTTGTTGCACATAATTTACCTAGGATCTCAGTATATTTGGCAGTACAGTTTGTCAGAATGTCCAGTCTGTCATACTACTGGAAAAGGCAGTCCCAAACACTGTCCAGATGCTTTCTCTCTTGTAATGGTTCATTGATATCTCTGGTTGTCTGTCATCAACTTCTCTGGGGTTTTTTTGGGGGTGAGAGCAGGTTGTTTTTGTGATTTTAAACATTTTAAGTTCCTTTTCTGTCATTTTAGAGTGGTTCCAGAAGAAATTTGATAAACACTTTTGTTCAATCTGAATTGTTTAAATGGGAGTTGGTTAGAATTCTTTTTTTATAATTGTGCAGCACTGCATTAGGAGGTCTAATACCCCCGGAAAGGAAACTCCTGCAGAAGTCTACAGAAAGAGGCATTGAATATAGTTTTTGCTTAGGTGAAATTATTCGGACAAATCCCTATGTGGCATTCCAAGTATTCTCCTTTGACTTTCTCTATCATGAGCTGTCCTGTGGAGAGAGAGCTTCATTCTGAGACCCACCTGGATGGAAACCTTCACTTTGAAAATATGCGTTTTCATTTTATAACAAAACTTTTAGAAAAGATATACTAGTCATCTTGATTTAAGAACTGGGCAACTTAAGCTGTTTTAGAGATAAGGAAATACCAAATATACATCTTAAACTCACTGCTCTCCTTGTCTGTGAAGAAAGGTTATATCTTGAAGTGGTCACTTCTTAATTTGAGTGGCTGGAAAAAAGCACTCCCCCAGTGCATAATCACTGCTGGGTAAACTACTGGTTAAAGATGCAATTTATTGACTTCATAACTTCTTGGAACTGAATGTATTTTTGTAAGCCTAAATCCTGGGTATAAGGAATATGAAAATACTTCACTGCAGGATATTAGTGTGGGCTCGTTTTATATCTAGACCAAAGCCCAAATCAGTATCTACACCCATTATTTCCTTTGTGAGCTGACGGTCTGTTCACAGAGGTGAGTCTAGGTCATCCCTTTGCTGTGATCAGATAGGGTCTTTCCTGGCAAGGCCCTGTCCCCTCCCGGCCCTGCCTACCCGTGGACAGTGTGGCCCTTGGGGTGGGCTTGCTTTCTGCTCTGACAAGCAGTCATCTGTCTTAGAGCACAGGCTCTAATTACCCCTGCCATCAGCCTGCCCAGCAGGACTGCCGATGTTATTAATGGTCATGGAATTATCCAATGCCTTTCAAAACTCCAGAGCCAGTCACTGTTTGTCCTTGTGACCTCTCCCGGCACTGTATTTCTTTTTTCATTTTGCTGCTGTATTGAACCTTAACTTTGAGCACAAATGAAAAATTAGGAGCATGTCATTCTCTTCCATCTTCCTCGTCTCCCTTTATCAGCCCCCCAACCCCCTATTTATTTTGGGATATAACTCAAAACTTTGCCTCGTTGCTAGACTGTTTTTTTTTCAGGGAGCTCTTAATTATATGAACGTGCCATTCTCCCTCGCCCCCATTCATGTCGTAGATCTTTTTTTTTTTTTCAAAAATTAAAAATAACTTGTTGCTCTTTATCAGAAAATCAATATATTTTTATGGTTGGAAAAATTAGAAAAATGCAGATAAGCAGAAAGAAGAAAAATCAATAATCTTACCTTCTAGAGATAAACACTTAACATTTTATGGTATATATTTATAGACTTGTCTATATAGAGAGATATGAGATGATACTATTTTAATAATAATAATAATAATAACTAACATTTGACTTCTTACTATGGAATAGATTGTTTTTTCATGTGTTAATTCATTGAATCATCTCAAGAATCCTATGAGGTAGGTTTAACTCCTATTTTCATTTTTCAGATGAGGAAACTGTAGCATAGAGAGGTTAAAAATATTGCCCAGAGTCTCATAGCTATTTCAGTGGAAGAGATGGGATTTGAACCCAAGCAGTCTGGCTCTAGGCTCTGAACTCTTAAATAATATGTTACAATGTTGTTATCTAACCTTCTTTTTAAATTTCATAAATGCTCAATATCTTTCCATGTTATTCTTAATCTACCACATGATTCTGAATAATTATGAAGACTGACTAAGATTCTGAAATACGAACAAGCTGAAGTTTCTTTAACCAAACGTTAGAGTGGTTTTCCTTTTCCTATCTTTATTTCATTTTTTGCTATGATCAACGGCACATAGGTTGTTTTTAAATGAGGTAATTCCTTTAGGAGGAGGACCTTAGGTAAAGCAAAAAATAAACAGTGTGAACAGTGGTCAGTGTATTTTATTGCTTGTAAATGATGGTTTGATGCACTCGTTGGTTCCATTATTTCTAAGAGCTAATGGTCTACTTAAAAAGTGCTAGTAATTATTGAACACTTTCTATGTGTCAGCCATACCCTATTTGTGCTGTTTAAGTGCTGATATTAATTCACAATTAATTCAGGCTCAAAGTAAGATTTTGGTGAAGTGAAAGAGGTTGAAGGGACAAGACTAGTTTTGGATGTCTCTTCCTGTTATATACTGTCTTTCCCCCCTAGTTAGTCCCAACTGAACACCAGCTTTCCCTTCCCTTCCCTTCCCTTCCCTTCCTTCCTTCCTTCCTTCCTTCCCTTCCTTCCCTTCCCTCCCTCCCTCCCTCCCTCCCCTCCCTCCCTCCCTCCCTCCCTCCCCTCTCCTCCCCTCCCCTCCCTTCCCTTCCCTTCGCCCTCCCCTTCCTTCTTTTTTGTGTGAGCCTAAATATTCTGTGCTTGCCTTCATCTGGAAATTCAACTGTGAGTATTCAGAAACTCTAATGAAGCTTCAATCTAATTCCCATTCTGGAAGAACATTTTGGAATGTCATTTTGTCTTATCTGGGTTATAAACTAGGCTTATATTTGGCAAGATCTATTTAGAATTTTTAGCTGATTGTTAACTGGTCTGTGTAAAATATATTTGAATTGGCCTCTGGCTGATAGAATGGACTAAAAACTATCCAACTTCATGATAGACCCATTCTTCCATGAGTGAGGGTGCAGGCCCAGGTTTCAGGCAAGTCACTGATTGACTAATATGTGGGCAGAGATCATGTTTGCTTATTAGTTTTTCTACTCCGTGCAGTGATGCCTAGCACACAGGAGACATTGAATACCTATTTGCAAAGTTGACAAGGAAGTCTCAGGAGATCTGCCTTCTAGTTTCAGTTCTACTACAGATTAGCTGTTGGAGTGGAACAAATTACTACTAAACCATTTGACCGCTCTACTGCCTCATACATACTGTGTTTCCCCGAAAATAAGACCTAACCAGAAAATAAGCCCTGGTGTGAGTTTTCAGGATGACACCCCCTGAACATAAGCCCTAATGCATCTTTGGGAGCAAAAATTAATACAAGACCCAATCTTATTTTGGGGGAAACATGGTATTATACCTTCTTAGTAAATCTTAGAGACTCAGTGAAATAATTTCTGAAGATCTTTAATTTCCATTGAAGAATTGTTTTATAGGTTCTCAAGGTAATAGCTTCCAAGTTGAAGAGTTAAGAATACTGACTCTCTTATTTTGAAAAACATGCAATTTTAATTTCAAAGAAATGTGCAGGGCAAACAGTTGATTGCTTAGATGTTTGAGTCTTTTTTCCCCATGTTGACATGACAGCTGACATTTACATGGAGGATACCCTCCCATGGGTGATTCAGTATGAGAATAATGGGCTAGGACAAGTACGAGAGACTGTAGGATTATGTGTAATTCCCAGTTTATTAACTGTAATCTTACTCTTCTCTCCCATTTAAGAAAACATATTGACTGAGGCATATTTTAAAACTAGCATAATAAAATGTGTGTGTGTTTCAGGGAGGGATGCAGGACAGGCAAACTGACCAAAGAGATAGAACAGAAAATCCAGACACCAAACCATGTATCCATGGGAAACTGCTATATAATAGAGCTTCTTTCCAAACCAATGGGAAAAAGATGGATCACTTAGTACATAGTGTTGGGAGAACTGACTCACTGTGTGTGTGGGGGGGAATCAGACTCTTATAATATATACAAAAAAAAAAAAAAAAAAAAATCAAATGGATTAAAGACCTAAGTATAAAGGAAAAATATACAAATCTTACAGAAGAGTATGTAAAAAAATATCTTTGTGGCTCTGGGGTTTGGAATAAATTTCTTAACCAAGACCCAAACAACATAAACTGTAAGTGGAAAATTGATGGTATGACTACATCAAAAGTAAAGATTTCAGTTCAAAACAGTTAACCTACCTGACAGATGGTACCGGGGAAAGATTTTTGCAGTGTCCAAAATCAATAAGGAATTAATGCCCCAAGGAACTCCTGCAGGTTGGCAAAAAAAAAAAAAAAAAAAAAAGATAGAATCCTCACATAAGTAAAATATGGACAAAGGATATAGGTAGTTCATAGAAGGAGAAATCCAAGTTGCTAATAAGCTTGTGAAGAGACACTCACTTTACTAGTAATCAGAGAAATACAAATTTAAATTACAGTGTGATCCACTTTAAAATGATGAGATTGTCAAAAATTGGAAATCTTATTAATATCAAGTGCTGAAAGGGCTGTGGGGAAATGGGAACCCTCTGGCACTGCTGGAGGGAGTGTAACCGCCAATGCTTCACTTCAGCAAACCCACTCCTGGTGTAGACCAGCTTCCGCAGATCTGTGAGGGTCTGTCTGCATGTTCCATGCAGCACTGTGTGTGGCAGCAAAGAATGGGAGTCAACCAGGAGTCTGTTTTTAGGACCGTGGCAAGACAACTGGTTATAGGTAAATCCATCAGCAATAATAATTCGATTTACATATAACAAACAAGGATAAATTACAAAAGCATCGAGTTGGATGAAAAAAGTAAGAGAGATTTGTAGCACATTGTCTTTTATAAATTAAGCATGCACACACAAAGTAATAACATATGTTATTCAAGTATATACCTATACTTAAATAAAGATAGAGAGGAGGACTGAAGCAGAGCAGAGACTGGAGTGAGGATCAGGAAATAGGAGAGAAAACCACAGTAAAATCAAAGAGGGGCCTTTTATGGATTGATGAGTGCGCCATGAACTAGAGTAGAATTAATTAAACTCTGTGGTCCAAACAAGAAGAACAGGAAGTAAAATCAAATAGGAATTTGGGTGAGTGAGAAGCATCCTTATGGTAATAACCTTGATATATTCTGTTTATAAACTGTAGGATAAATTATTAATAATCTCTAATTCTTCATTATTTGTGATGGATTACTTGCCACACACTTCCCAGCTGTTAGGACCTCAGGGCTGGGAGCCATAATGGAGCTGTTTGTGTTCACAATTCTTTGCTCAACATACTTGTAATGCTACAGAGATGAACGTAGCCATAAAAACTAACAGGAAGGCAGCTTTAACATTCGAGACAGAATTAGGAGAAAGACTTGGAAAAGGTTTGCAATTATTATTCCATAAAGACCTAGTTTGAATACCTCTCTATCCATATTTTATTTCCTCCATCTAATATTTAAAATCTTCCCCTTATATTTGTAAAACAAAAAGCAGAAATTTAAATAGTTCTAACATTATTTCCCTAATTCCCATAGCCTGCGCCGCTCAGATGTCAGTCTCTAAATTCCTAATACAAATGAGCAGGAGACAAAACCATTTTGCAGAATTCTGAAATGAAGTATTTCAGTGGAACACAGAGAAACAGTTAAATTTTGCAAAGCTGTGAAACTGGAGAGGGGGCTGTCCTCAAAATCTGCCAACCAGAGACCTCGAAGGAATTGCTTACCGCAGATTCATTTCTCTCTCTCCCTTTCTCCCTCCCTCCCTTCTCCCCACCTAGTTGCACAAAACTCACCCGTCAATTGAATGGATTTTCTAATCTGCTCCCAAATTGATCAGTTAACAAAGTTGGTCTCTATGAGCTTGTTAAAGAACATTTTCTTTTCATGTTATGTGGTTCCCAGTGAACTCCCTTTAACTGTGGTGTGCTTATGAGAGGCACCCAGAAAGATGAGCATTCTTTACTAATATTTCATCCTGCGCACCCATTGATTTTTTTTTTCAATGTAAATTTGGACTTTTTTTTTTTTTTAATACACTTACTGCAAATACGTTGTGTAACCTCTTGCTTTCAGGTCAGAATTGAGTGGGTTTCTCTTTCTTATTTACTCTTTGACATTTTAAAATGTGAAATTTTTGGACTCATACAGAATTGCTGTAGATTTGCTTTATCCATTTGCTTGGAGGATCAGAATGAAACTAATAGATGACGTGGATGTTTCTTGTAATAATTGACTATGAGGCTATGTGTGTGGCTTGGGGTCTCCGTGTGGGGTCACTCCTTGGATCTGAACGGTGAGCATTGTTGATAACCAGAATTACTTTAGGAGGAAGTGGGGCCAGTGTCCTGGGGACTATCAAACAACCCCAGAGGGGCTTCCAAGCACTTGCAGACCATTATCTCATCAGTTCTCAAAATATCCCAATGAGGAAGAAAGGAAGGAAGATGCTAATGGAGTAATGAAATGGTCTAAGGCACTTTGCTAATGAACTCCTCACTTCCTTTTCCATTGCCCCCAGTCCTAAGTCCATAAACAGAAACTGAGGCAGGAGGAGCTGACATTGCTGGCCCAAGATCCCCAAAGAGAATCAGCAGCAAAAACAAAACAAAACAAAACAAAAAAAACAGACAGTGGGATGGAATGATGCCACTCATCAAGCCGATGAACTTGTTTTTTTAAAGAAATGCCTAACTAAGGGCTAAATTGCTCACTTAAGATAACAGCAACCTTTCCTTTCTAAACCAGCACTGAGTGTGGATAGCTGGGAAGTCAGAAACATGCTGAGATGAAGGGTGGGCACGGCGCCAAGGTAAAGCCATAGCCTGGCTCTCAGAAGTGGGTGCTTTGGGGTGCAGCTGGCCTCTTCTGCCGACTCAGTACTTGGCTGATAAATACAATTCCATAGGTTCAAATCTTTATAGACACACACAAGACACATTAACTGACCTCCTTTGGTCTAACATCTCAAGTTTTTTACCAAGGCCTTTGAGGCAATTTTCTTAAAGAAGTGCTTTGGTAAAGACTTTCATTTTTAAAGAAGCTGCTGATTTGGTTTAAGTGTTCTCTCTGCCTTAAAAGTATGAGCCTACGTCTTATTGAAACGTGTTTCAAGAGGCACCTCACGGGACACTTCTGGGTCCTTTCTGTTATTATTCAAGGGCTTCTGCTTGCGGAAATCCTGGTCTCCACCTCCAGCAGTAAACCTAGCTGGCTCTGGGCCCTTCTCAAAGGTCCCCTGTGTTTCTCTGCTTGGTTTCCATAGCTGTTCTTCTCCTTCCTCTATGCCCTAAGGTGCAAATAATGGCTGTTAAGACATGGGTCAAAGGAATACATTTTTAATTGTGGAGTTGCAGGCATACGTGAGAATTTGTGAGAAGAGGGAGTTTTATGACATTCCACCAGGCAGTCTACTTTCAAAGGTCAACTCCAGCAGGAAAAGATAGCCTCATTCTAGAAAAAAACACAGATGTTATTGCTTCCCCCTTCGCGTCAGCCTATTCAACATGCTTAAAGGTGATAAAGGGAATGAATGCATAGAATTCATTCATTTGTTCATTCATTCATTCAACGGAAACAAAAATGAACAAGCCATAGCTCCTTATATTGGGCAGCTCATGGACTTGTAAATCAATGGTTGCAGTGCAGTGTCCTCATAAGAAGCATGACACAGGTAGGGATAGAAAGCAGAAGTTTCTGGTATAAAAGTAGAAGTGTTCGGTGAATTTATAGGTAATCAAAAGTCAAAAAACAAATATCTGCTCCAAGTCCTAGATGAAACCAGCAGGAATAATCTTTAATAGATATAACTATATGGTCCAGAATAGGTTTTAAACGATTCGTGGAATAATGACAAGATGAGGGAAATCTGTTGATGTGACATAGTGACTAGAGCATGGACCACAGAGCTGGGTAGGCCTAGGTTTCAATCAGACCTCTGCCATTTACTTCTTTGATCACAGGTGAATTTCTTTACCCCTCTGTGCTTCAGTAAAATGGAAGGAATGAAAGGTCCTGCCCCAAAGAGTTGTTAGGAAGATTAAATGAAATCATACTTTTCAAGTGCTTAGACAATTGCCTGGCAAAAAAAATCAGTACTCAGTAAGCTTTAACAACGTTATTATTACTCACAAAGAGTTCTTCTAGAAAAGCAAAAAAGAAAGATCCCCAACTTTTATTTTACAGTTTGCCCAGCTGCAGTCCACAGTTTTCTGATAAGCTTACTGGGGGTTTGAAGCAACAAAGCAAATCACTACTTGAGACCTGATATTCTGTCCAAAAGAAGAATGTGGTCATGTCAACCCGAGGATTCTTGAGAAGCAAGAAGAGACAACCTGCGTCCGGGTGGACACAATCTGAAACCCTGAGAAGGACAAATGTCAAGAAGGCTTCTGTGACATGGCCATTCAAGGGGGGTCCCTCCTGGTGGTGAGCTGCTCTCAAACATGACTTCAGTTTCTGCAATCATAACCGGTTCCGAGGAGGTAGGAAATGGGGCAGTACCGAAAGAATCCAAGGTGGCTGTGATGGACTTAATGAGCCCAGGCTTGAAAAAGACTTTTGCAGAAAATTGAGAAAAAGCAGACAGCCCAGAGTGATTCCAAGAGGAGTGTTGGGAAGATGGAAGTTTAAAATAAGCTGAGGCATGAAAAAAATTCCTCAAGACCACACCAAAAAGACTTACAGATGTTCGAGGCAAGGAGATCAGGATGGGAGAAACAGAACCAGAGCTTGGAGTTGACGATGAAATTGTAGATGTCCTAGAGAAGGCAGAGTTCTGAGAGACCTGCTTTTCTGTCTGTTTTCTCTGCCAGGGAGACTATTAGTACAGGATGTTGAGAAACAATGAGCATTGCTAAGTGAAAGTCGGAGACCGTGAGCTTTTAAGAAACATGTATGTGCTCTAAATGAATTATGTTGCAAGGTACTGATGCAACCTATAGATGAGATTCTGTAGTCATTACTGCTTGAAATTAGAAGAATCTTAGAGAAGGAAAGACATGTGGGAGAAAAATGATGGTGAACACATTTGTTTGTTTTTAGAGATGGACAGGAAGCTAATTTTTGCAGACTGCAGACAGGTAAGCGTGTCGTGCATCTTGGACAAGAATTGGTTATGGACGGGTTAAGTTGTGAGACCCCTGAAGAGGATGTGTGTCCATCGCTAGAACCAGTGCTGGGTGACAAGGAACAAGCCACAGCGTGCTAATCTCTCTCCCCGTCCTCCTCCTCCGCCTTTTCCCTTTGGTATTCTTGGCCAAAAGACCTGAGAAGTCTACTGTATTGTGTGTTAGGATATCAGCAGAGCATTTGATAAATCTCTCACAATGTTGCTGAGGATAAGAAAATGAAAAATGGGCTGGATTTACAAATAACTAAGCAACTTGGAAACTGTTTCAATGACTGTACTTAAAGGGCAGTGATAATGGGAAATCTCAGTGCAGAGTTCCTAGTCATGCAGGATAAAGCTGTCTCTCCCTTGTCAAGTTCAAACCTTATTTTTGTTCATAACTACCATTTATTACATGCCTACTATGGGTAATATAATATAATATACATGTATAATTTAATTTTTATAAAACTCTGTAAGATAGACATTATTTTACAGAGAGATTAAATAAATAACTTCCACAAGGGCACACTGAGATTAAGCCAGCCTGGGGATTTGAGCCCTAGAATATCTGATTTCAAAGCCACTGCTCTTTCAGTTACACCAAAAAGCTGAAATGGGAGGAAGGGATGGTGAACACATGGGATGAAATCATCAGGACCCGAAATGCTATTGTCAGGGGTATAGACTGAATCCTACAAGAAGCAATTTAATGGGGGTAGATTTAAGATTTGAGTAGAGTTCCCCCCTGCCCACCAAACAAACAAACAAAGACCAAAAAAACCTATACAAGTACAGGATAGGATAGACATTGCTTTGGAGGAGTTAGTGTGGTCAGGCCCTAGTGTGATGTGGCAGCTCAAAAAGCAGAACAGCCCCACTAATTAGATTTGATTCCATCTTGAGAGAATATCATTGCTAAAATGAGATTTGCAACAAGAACACCAAAAAAGGGCTCTGTCTGCTGTTTGGAGCCTTTAGTGTAATGCTGATGGGTTAGAGAGAGAAGGCAGATTTCCTCGCTACTGTTTTTCGTCTGTCTTCGTCAGGAAACCACTAGGACTAGACTGCACCAACCACTTGTGAGAGAGAAATGTGACAGCAGAGTATGTCGCTGTCATTTTCTGGAGCCACTCTGTAATTAGGATGTAGACAAAGTTCCCAGGGAAAGCAATATGGGGAAGAAACCATATGGGGAGCAAGGGAAGAGTGAAGCTGGGGTGTTCAGCTGGGAAGATACAACTGTAGAGGCCCATGGCCTGGTCTTCACACACTGAAAGGGCCATCAGGTAGGAAGAGCACATGTCTGCTAATCCTCCAGGACAGTGACTTTCATTCTTGCTTGGCTGTTTTCTATAGTGAGAACTACATTTTATATCTCAACCCCAAATACACATAAATGCACATATATAGCTGAACGAAGCATTCCAGAAAACATTATTATTCTTACTATGTATTTCTATTCTATTCTATTCTATTCTATTCTATTCTATTCTATTCTATTCTATTCTATTCTATTCTATTCTATTCTATTCTATCCTTTTTCATGAAAAAAATGCTGTCGACCCCATTAAATTGCTTTTCTGACTTACCAATGGGTTGAAATTCGTAGTTAAAAAATCCCTGTCTTAGGGACTAGTGCTAGGACCCACAGACGGAAGCTACGAGGTATTGCTTCAGGATCACCAAGAACTTCTGTCAGGCCAAAGTGACAAAACAAGGGATTGGTTTCCTCAGAAAGCAGGGAGTTACTGCTTGCAGTATTCAAGTTTAGGATGAAAAAAGGCCTGATGAGAATGCTGCAGAAAGGACTCAAACATCAAATGGAGACTGAAGTAAATTACCCACAAGGTCTGTTCCATTTCTGAGATGCATGGTTGGATTAGTGGGATCGGCTGCTGAAAAGTTCCTGCCTTTTAGGTCACATTAGCAGAAGCATGGTATACCTCTCTTGGGAGGTGAAGGAGGAATTGCTCCCTGCTATTCAGAACCAGTCTGGGAACACATTTGGAGATATATTTTTGAAGTTATTCACTCATTTGTTCATTTGTCCAACAACCATTTATCGTGTGTTTAATACAAGCCAAGCACTGAGCTAGGCTCTGGGGATATAAGGTCGACACAGCCCAGGTCTAATGCAGCACTCTGTCTAGTGGGGAGAAGACTATCATTTAACACATATGTTTTTGAGTGTCTAGCTGTCAGTCACTGCTTTAAGTGCTGTGATGTATCAGTGCATCAGTGCAAAAGACAGATTAAAAAAAAAAAAAAAATCCCTGCCCTAAAATCCCATGGAGTTTACAGATTATATCCAACAAGCACATAAATAATCAATTATGATTATGGAAAGTACAGAGAAACCAGATAGGGTACCAGTCAAGTGCAAGAGTCAAGGTTATATTCTGAGGTGGCATTAAAAACTACTCTTGGTGGATGCAGGGAGAGAGGGAGAGGAGAGCAGGAAGGAATATTCCAGACAGGGAATAGCGAGCATCTGAGGCTATGAAACAACGCTAGGCTGCTGGCATGCAGACAGGGAGGGAGGGAACTGACCCACGGGGTCAGGAAGTGGGTTTGGATTCTAGAAGTAAAGGGAAACCATTGGAGGGTTGTGGAGCTACCGAAGGTCCTAAATATATAGAAAGATCTAGTGATATAAAGGGACCTGGAGAGCTTGGGGACTGTAAAGCGAGATGGACTTGGGAGATGTGTGGGATGCAGAACCAGCATGAGGTGGGTGAGCTGGCAAGAGGAGACAAGCTGGACCCCTGTGTTTCTATCGCGAGCAGCTAGTGGCAATGGTGAAATGAGGGAGGGAAGGGGTCCTATTCGTGGAGATGAGCAGAAGGGAAGGAGCTACGGGTGGGGGAGAAGATGAGGTCAGTTTGGGACATCTTTGCTCATGCAGTTTTGTCTCCTTAAAATACCACCATCCCACTTACCTGCTGGGAAAACACCTGCCTGTCCTCCGACACGCCAGCACCCACGCAGCCTTTGAAAACCCTCCTCACTGCCAGACAGCAGCGCTCCCCACTTTGTGTCCCACATCTCCCCTGGGAAACCTGCCCCAGCAACACTTGATCACACTCATTTGTTTGACTATTAGAATAGTAATGCCCATGATTGTTTACTGCCAGCCAGGCACTGTTCTGGGCTCTTTACCGGTATTGTCTCATTTAATCCTCACAACAGCCTTTTATAGTCAATACCATTGCTTTTTCTACTTCACTAGGAAATGAGAGGCACAAACAGGTCAGGTAACTTCCCAAGGGAACGAGGCACTGCTGTTGCTGGTAAGGGCAGAGCTGGGATGCAAGCCCAGGAAATCAGCTCTGGGTCCCTGCTTGTACCCACTGTGTGGGACTCCTGTTTTCCACTAGATTGTAGATCCTTCTAGTTAGGAACCATGTGATACTACTTTTTTTTTTTTTTTTTTTTTTTTTTTTTTAACAAACACACACTTTGAGAGCTTTACCAAAATAAGAAAAATAAACCCAATTGCAACTTGTAAATGAAACCAAAATGAGCAGTTACCTAGATTTTCCCCTCACTACTAACCTCAGAAATTTTGTGATTTGAAAACCAAGATGTAGCCACCATCATAGAATTCTTGAGTTAGATCTGGCCCTACCCCCAGATTTTAATGATGAGGTGCTGAAAGGTTAAAGGCCCGTGGCCAGAGTCTGTGGCTGAAGGACAGGGCCAGGTTCAGCCTGTTCCTGGTGGTGGTTCCAGCGTCCTTGAGTGAGCGGAGCTGGGGCTTCCTCGGGTGGGAGTTCCACTTGCCTGTAACCTACTCTCAACCTTGGGTCCTTCTGCTTTATGAACCCTTCCCTCCAGGCACGTAGTCACTGGCTGTAATCGACGCCAGTGTGAGAATCCTTGTTTTATCCACTGCTGTATCTCAGCACTTCAAATCATGCTTGCCACATCCTCAACACTTGAAGTATGACGGTTCTCTGAGCACATCCCAAGCTTTCCTAACTCTGTGACTTTAAGTGGGATATTTTCTTGCTTAACTCCAAAACAAAACTCTTCTCTCCAACTCATCAAAACCTATCCGATTCTTAAAGTTCCAGCTCATATGTTTTATGTGTGTGAAATATTTCTGAAATGCTTGCTTCCTTTCCTCTGAATTTCTACAATGGCTCTGTATTTTGTTGTTGTTTTGTTTCTCATCTAAAAAAAAAAAAAAAAAACCCAACCAAAAAACCAACCAACAAAAAACATACCCAGTGTATCTGGACCAAAATAAGTTCTTAAAAAGGTTTGTGAGGGTAGATTAATGACATGGAGACGTTGTCCACACGTGTAAAGAGGGGATAGGATATAACTTTAGAGTACGGGTTGACAAAATTTTTCTGTAAATATCTTTACCTTTGCAGGCAGTGAGGTCTCTGTCTCAGCCACTCAGCTCTGCTGTTGCAATGTGAAAGCATACACACAGATGGGCATGGCTGTGTTTCAGTGAAACTTCATGAATTTTGAAGTTTGAATTTCATATAATTTTCACATATCATGAAACTCTACTTAAATTTTTTTCAATGATTTAAAAATGGAAACACCATTCTTAGTTTGTTGACTGTAAAACCAGGCATTGGGACAGATTTGGCCTGTGGACCATACCTTGCCAACACCTACTCTGGACAGCAGGCCCGGAAGGAGCCAGTGGGCAGAAGTGACTTTTGCCTTCATTGAGTTCACCTTTGTCAGAGAGATGCCATTCATGAGGAGGCACTGCTTGGTGCCCTAGGAAGCTGCCGTCACCAGAGATTCCAAGAAGAGGTGTGGAGATTATCTGGGGGGATGTAGAGGACACCCCCGCTAGGGGAGGGGCCAGGAGGTGGGACAGCAGAAGCCTTTTCCTCTACGAGATTCCGCACAGCGCTTTGGAGTAAAACCACAGGTGCCAGACTGATTGGAGGGAAGGTCATTCTGAATTAATGAAAAGGTGTGAGTTATAAAACAGTGTATAAGAAATGATGCTTCATTGTGTTTAAGGACATTCAGCAATCAAACGAACACTTAACCAAGGGCTGTCAATAATCCATTTGTGTTGCACTTTATAGTTTTCAAAGTGCTTTCCAGTACATTATCTTCCACTGATCTTCCCAGGAACCCTAGGAGACAGACAACCCCATTTCACAGGTGAGGTCAGAAGGTGCACCGTCTGAGACGGTTCAGAACCAGGTCTGTGCTCCTTGATATAGACGGCTGGTGGACAGAGAAAAAGGACACCTTTGTATTTTGTATCAGGAGTATGTTAGGAAGTTTTAAGAATCTCATTTATATTTGTATGAAGAATAAACATTCCTAACTGAAGCGTATTTTTTAACAGCTGAGAATCTACTAGAAACATGGCCACATACCCAGAGGAGCACGTAGAGTTTGTCAAACTATAGCTATAAAATACAACACGAGTTCATTAAAAGCTGACGAGCTAGAACACTGGTCTTCACCTTGCTCCCTCACATCAGGATGAAAGGTGTTTCCACTGTGTTATCTCACACAGGGAGGCGAACTTTCCCCCTCAAAGATAAAGGTAACTTCCGTCCTTCCCAGGTCTCAAGGATCAGAAATGCATTTTGAATTCGATAGTTAAATTAGTAGTTTAGAGAAATTAGAGAGAGTGACTCTGACATGGGAGGAAATGTGATCCCGTCACCTTGAGGTGCTTTGCCTTCCTCCCTGTTCCAGAAAGTGTGACATAAGGGATGAGAGGGAGGGGGGCCACAGACAGCAGCCAGCAAGCCCTAGTGATTCGGGGGATAAATCTGCTCCCCCCCCCCCCACTTTTCCTGCCAAATTAGGCTTTGGCACAGCTAAGAGTGCCTTGGCAAACTTTTTAAATTTCCCAAGAGCAACTTCCTGGTTCTTAATTAGGCCTTTTATTCCTAGATGTCTATATTTAACTATGCTCTGTTAGCACTGACCCCTTTTAGATACTGCCAAGAACTTCAGGGAGGGTGGCAGTTGAGTCTAGACAGGGCAATTATTCAGATAACTAAGTTTCCCCCAACCTATTCTTAAAGTAAGACAGTATGAGGAAATGTCCAGTTACCGAGTGACGCCTGTCTGAATTCGTTAGATAACTGCTCAGGGCTTTCCTTCACTTTGCCTTGGGAAGCAGACAGCACACGCTTCACCCATGGAAGGCTACAGGCCAGTCCTCTCAGGGTTTCGCCTGTGACCTTGGTGAGGTATGGGAGGGAAGGGAAAGGATGGAGTGGAAAAGAGGCCTAGAGAAAGGCTCTCAACTGTTCACGAGGAAACTGCAAGAATGTTCATTCCATCCTTGGTTGTAAAACAAGAAAAACGGACAATAACCTAAGTCTATCCCAGGAGAAACGGATCAATACATTGTGATACATTCATTACAGTGGAGTACAACTCAGCAGTGTGAAAATGAACGAGCTGGATGGAGTTGTGCATATCGATGTGGATAAATCTCAGAACCACATTGCTGAATGCAGAAAACAGGTTGCACAAGGTTACCTACTGTAATAATTCTATTGTAGATTATTGATGAAGAGCATATACGAGTACACAGTACGACCGTTTAAAAAACCCACGGTAAATGAAAGAAACAAACAGATGCATTTTTTTTTTCCTTTTTAAAGGAAAGAAAGAAAATGCATGCTAATGCCACATACTAAGTTCAGGAGAGTGGTTACCTCTGGGGAGGAAACAAGGGTGTGAGTCTGGGCAGGCCTGAAAGGGTTCAGCTGCGTCTGGAATGTTTACTTTTTTCAGGGTGGTAAATTCATGGAGAGTTACCCATGATATGATTAGCTGTATTATTTAGTATGCCTGAAATCGTTCATTAATCGATGGGAGGGGGCTCAAAGGAGAGCTGGGTGACTGTGTTGGGGGATGGGGTAAGGGTGACAGGAACTGTCTCAGGAGAGGAGAGCCAGTGGCTTCTCCCTGACCTGTAATCAAGGACCTTGCAGGGACACCAGAGTGTGTGTGGGACAGCCCTGGATGGAAACGTAGAGAACAAGATTTTAGAACTAGTTCTGTCTCTCTTGGGAGCTGGGACCTGTAGTAAGCCCTTCCCTTCGCTCAGTTCTACTCTGTCTGTAATGGAGGTTCTCCCTGATCTTGCCAAGGTCTGGCTGCCTTTGGTTGTGGAAGCCAGGACGCCTGGTCAGGCAGCCTCTCTAGGGAATTGGCCCCCCTGGTGTTGGTTGCTCATGGGGCAGCATGGGGAAGGGGACAGTGGGCATCTCAGTACTAGACAGAGCTAGGTTACAATCTGCTTATGTAACCCTTGGCGCCTTGCAAATGATCCTGGGAAGTAATTACATGGAGCAAGGGTTTTGTTGTTGTTGCTGTTGTTTTATGGAGAATTCTGAACGTACATAAAATTAGACACTATTACCCTAATTAAGAAATTACCCAGCCCCAACATCCGTTAGCTCATGATCAATCTTGCCCCCTATATCCACCAACCCACTTCCCACCACTTCTTGTATGATTTTGACGCAAATCTCAGATAAAAGACCATGTATTATTGTCCAACGTTCTCAGAGGCAGAGCAAATAGGTCTCAATCTCTGTCTGTCTGTCTGTCTGTCTGTCTGTCTGTCTGTCTATCTATCTATCTATCTATCTAGACTTATTTTAAGGAATTGGCTCATCTAATTGTGGGGCAAGAAATTCAGGTAGGAGTTGACAAAGCAGTCTTGAATCCAAATTCTGCAGGCTGGAAATGCAGGCAGGTTTTTTCCTATATTGGAATCTTGAAGCAGAATTGCTGCTTCTTCTGGAAACTTCAGTCTTTGATCTTAAGGCCTTTGAATGATTAATGATGACCACCCACATTGTGGCCGGTAATCTGCTTTACTCAAAATCTACTGATTTCAGTGTTAATCACATCTAAAAAAAAAATGTCTTCACAGCACTATCTAGACTGGTGTTTGACCAAACTACTGGGCACCATAGCCTAGCCAAGTTGACATACAAAATTAGTCATCACAGACCATTTTATTAGTAACGATTTCAGTATGTATGTAATAAATAAGGACTCTTTTTTAAATAAAACAATCATAATATTATCACACTTAATAAAGTTAACAATGATCTTAAAATCATCAGATATCCAATTAAATTAATGTTTAACTTTCCAACTGTCTCATAAATGTCATAATTTTTATTTTTAGCATTTGTTTATTTTAATTACGATACAATTAAGGTCCACACCAGGTGATGGATTAAATATGTGTTTTTTATATCTTAATCAACAGGATCTCCCAACATTTCTCTCTCTTTTTTTTAATTAAAGTTTATTGGGCTGACAATTGTTAGTAAAGTTACATAGATTTCAGGTGTACAATTCTGTAATCCATCATCTGTATATATCACATTGTGTGTTTACCAGCCAGAGTCAGTTCTGGCTGGTAAACACACATATTTCCATCACCATATATTGGATCCCCTTCCCCCTTACCCTCTGGTAACCACTAAACTATTGTCTGTGTCTGTGAGTTTTTGTTTCTTCATTTGTTTGTCTTATTCCTTTGTTGTTTCCAGTTTTGTATACCACATATCAGTGAAATCATATGGTTCTGTACTTTTTCTGTTTGACTTATTTCGCCTAACGTTATAATCTTGAGATCCATCCATGTTGTCACAAATGGCAGTATTTCATCTTTTCTTATGGCCCTCTCTCTGTGTCTTGAAATTAATTTTGAAAAATATTAGTGGTCTTATAGAAGCTCACATACTCTGGATTTTGCTCGTTGCATTCTCTTAGTGTCATTCATCATATGCCTCTATCCTCTGTGTGTTGTGAAAACTGGTAGTTAAATTTGGAGGCTCAACCACCCATTTAAAGACACACTTATTTGCATAATTTTAAGAGCTCACTAAGAATTCCTTATTAACCATCTTATGAACAAACAAATACACAAACAAACAAAGCAAAATGTTTCCCCTTTTATCTTTCTGAGACCTAAAATTGTCCTGCCAGAAGTAGTTTTGTTTTGCTTTCCAATTGAAATGCAAATATTCCTAGAAAAGGGCGAACTTATTAGATACTCATTCTTGGGAATGAATGCTTTTATGAAACCTTTTCCTGAGCCAGTTTCTGAAAGTGAGGGAAGAGAGAGGGAGGAGCGTTGATAAGAAGAGCATATGGGCAGGAGCTGTGTGTTTCATAGCAAGGGGACACGACGTCACTATGGGAAAGACAGTCAGTTAAGATGGAGAGCATCCTCAAAGCCCCCTTAGCTATTGCGCATTTGTACTGTGGACACTGCATTCAGTGCTTTGAAGCAATTCTTTTATTTCAATCTGACTACAACCCTGGGGAGTGAGTAGAATGTATAGCCATTTTAACAGTAAAAACAATGAGGCTCAGCCAGGCTTACATCACTGGTTAAAGGTCATGTGGCTAATAAGTGGCAGCCCCAGGATTCCTCCCCATGTGCCTGGCCCCTGTGCGCTCTCCGTTACCCCATAGCTTCTGCTCCTGCCCGCCCTCTCTGTATTACTTCCAGCTCTGGGCTGGCGTGCTGGGGAGATGAGAGCTGATTCCCCCACGTGAGTGCTTTCCAAACTCTGGTGTAGCCTGTTCCTGGATGCAGCCTGGGGCCCATGCCCAGAATCGGCCATCTTGGAGGCAGTCAGGGGTCTGCTTTGTGGCCTCTGAGTAACAAGTCTTTTTTTGCTTCTGTTGTTTTTTTTGGGGGGCGGGGGGAGTGGTGTGTGTGTGTGTGTGGTTCCTCCTTTCTGGAAAAGAAGATGGAAATGCCGTCTCTGGAAACTCAGCCTGCTGATTAGACAGAGGATGCTTATGACTTCTGTGGCACTACTATGAGTCAGCAGTATTTTGAAAAAGAAATTGTATTCGTTTATTGCACAAATGAAATTGTAAGACTAACAGAAGTGAGAGAGAGAGAGAGACAGACAGACAGACAGACAGACAGACAGACTCTCCTGGAATTGTACCACCCCAACAAAATCAACTGTTTCCATTTCTTGTTGTTCCTTGTCAGCCTCTGGCTAGAGGCATGCACAGTTTTTCCAGTTCTATTCGCGTCTTCTCTGAGCCTATAAAACAGTCGGAGGAACTGGGGAGAGACAGCTTTCCTTCTGCCCGCTTCCCTTTCACGGCCATTTTGAAGTTGCTCAATTTAAAGCATTAACCTGCAAGACTCCACATCCCAGGAGCCCAGGAGAGGGGCCAGCAGAACCTTATTAACTTACAGTATCCTCATTTTCTTCTGCTGGCCTTTTTGTGAACACAGCCCTGAACCTTTGTAGGGTAGCTCTTTCTTTTAAAACCTGAAGGGGAGGATTGAAACTAGCAAATGTAATTGAGAAAGAAGAAGGAGAAAGAAACCAGCTGTACCGTACAAACAGTTCTGATCATCCTTAATCCTGAGATCACACACAGCCTCCACTCTCTCTTATTTCTGGGTGACTAAAGCCTCATTTATAAAAATGTATTTTGTAGGCAATTTCAACATTCTAAGACAAAGGAAGTCGATGGAGCCAGTTGAATCTTGGACAATTGTCAGCTGTTTATTCATATTATATCTGTTCAATGCACGCCTAAAGTAGGCTTCTGCTCACCTCATTCGATTTTGTCCATATTTAGAGACTTAAGTTATGCTACGCACAATCTCTCGCTTTAGCCAGCTAAGAGGAAGGTGAAGTGCATTTGCTATCATTACCTATGCACAATAAAACCTTTGAGACATCTTTAAAGAGAAATGCACCATGAAAAAAAAGTCAAGTTTTTGAAAGAAGTCATTTGTCTTTAGTCTAATTCATCTGGGTATGATACGGGTTGCTGCAAACATAAAACTGTCTGGACTCTGGCTTCAGGGTTTAGAATTATAAAATATTCATGGCGTATAATTTTGCATAATTTGTTTAGCTACCAAGACATAATTTAGTTATTTGGAGCATGAATCCTACAGAAGGCCTAAAGAAGAGAAAAATGGACTTTAAGAAACTAAATCCAGCTTTGATGCAAATATAGATAAGATGAAGGTATCCTGTAGTGTACTGTGTACTTGATACACACACACACACACACACACACACACACACACACACCCATCTGTGTATAATTGATTATTCCCACTGATCCTTAGCACTATTTTACCAGGCATTTAACATATATTCCTAATTTCACTGTGCATGAGATTGCCTGTAAACCCAGAGGAAAGAGCTACAGAACTAGTGTTTGCTCTCAGCAAGATGCATTTAGATGATGAAATTCCTTGATTGTAAGGTCAACAAGATAGCAAACATGACAACTTATTGATTCGAAGCATCCACAGCGTGTCCAGTGCTGTGCTGAGCACCGACGGATGTATTTGTCAAGTGTAGTCCACTCTCCACAGGGGACCTCACAGGCTAGTTGAGACAAGACAAAAGCGGGGGACCAACCAGAGAACAACCAGCTCGAAGGCATTGTGTAAGCAGGTGCCAGCTAGTGTGGCACAGCCCTCACACCAAGATGCGGAGGAAATGCAAATAAGGGAAGATGATCTCTCTACCCTCATTGCCCCTGCTCAGGTGGCGCTCCTGTCCTTTCTCTCCGGATCACTGCGACATGGGATCACCTAACTCTGGGTCAGCAATCTTGCCCCTTTCAACGCATTCTCCATATTGAGATAGCAGAGGATCTCTCTAAATACAAATCTGACTATGGTGTGTCACTTGCCCAAGCCCTTTGCCTTGGTACACAAAGTCTGTCCCCCAGCCCAGGCAGCCCGGCTTGCCTTTTCCTCCAGAAGCAACCGTGCTTCTTTTGACCTCACAGATGATCTTCTCTCCATCTGCAATGTTCTCACCTCCCTGCCCCGCTTAACCTCAATTCTTCTTTAGTGTCAGCTTCATTCCTTCTCGGAGTCTAACTCCCTCTGGCTGGGCTAGTATTCTCTACATGTCCCCCCACTGCTCTGGAACTTTCCTTGCCTACGCTTACTACAGAGCATTCTCAGGGTCAGTAATTGGGAACCAATGAAATTGGTGGAGCTCTGAAGTCAGACCTTCTGGGTTTGCAAGAAACACATTTGCTAGTTTTGTAATCTTAAGGTAAATTGCTTGCCTTCCCTGTGTCGCTTTTTTTCCCATCTGTAAAATGGAGGTGATGATTGTGCCGACATTAGTTTTGCTGTAGGGCTGTTGTGAGACATGAATGAGGTTATATATGTAAGAGTACTTGGACGAGGGCCTGGCCTATACTCAGTCCTCAGTTAACATTAGCTACTGTTAGGATAATGCTTGCTTGTGAAAATAACTGCAATAATTTATTATATATATATATATATATATATAATTATATATATATATATATAATATATATATATATACATATATTATATATATTACACACACACATACACACACAGATATATGGCACTCGGCAGCAACATTCAGCATTCACCGCATTTTTTGATCACATATATGTGTATTTATGAGGTGTGATAAAAAAATACGGTGAATGCTGCTGCCGAGTACCATCCGACAGAAGGGCAGGCATCTGCAATGCAGGAAGCGGAGTGTTGAACCTTAGTCACAGTGTGTGACGTTTCAACTTGTTCCATGCAGTCAGTCAGGTGTGAGCTACGGTTGAGAGAAGTAGTTTTTAAAGTGTGCCGTAAATCATGGATCATGAACAATACATCAACATGAAATGGGCAAACAGTTTCATCCTCCATCATGACAACACTCCGTGTCACACGTAGCTTCTAGTACGACAATTTCTGTCAAATAAAAACATTACGGTGTGTCCTCATCCACCTTATTCACTGGATCTGGCACCATGTGACTTCTGGCTCTTCCCCAAAGTTAAAATGACCATGAAAGGAAAACGTTTTCAATCGATTCAGGACATTGAGGCAGCCATGACAGCACAACTAAAGACACTCATAAAAGAGGGCTTCCAGAACTGCTTCAGAAAGTGACAAGAACGATGGGATAGGTGCATACGAAATGAGAGGGAGTATTTTGAGGGGAATTAATGTCAATGTGTCTTGTACTGTAATACATTTTTTTAAATTTAAAAATTCACCATATTTTTGATCACCCCTTGTGCATGTATACATACATTATATGTCACATATAATGTTATGTGATATAACAGTTTTAGCTACTGCTGTGATAATTAGTGGTTAGTATCGCTGCCAACACTGTAAACCCCTGCTCTCCAGCCGAGCAAACTACTGAAGCCAGGCCCAAGGGCTGACGGATCAATGCCTGGCTTGTCTGGCATTTCGTGCTGTTTGGGAGACAATTCTTCAGGGGGAAGGTCAGGGGCCAAGTGTTTGTGGCTCTGTCTGCAGCCCCATGCACCGTGACTGATGTGTAGGTGATGCTCAGTAATTATTTTGTAAATGAATAATTTGAGTTGCATAAGTTTTCTTATAGGAGCAGAATTTTTGACAGAAGGGGAAGAGAATGTAGGCCTGGGTTTGTCGGAGGTAAGTTGGGGAGCCAGTTGTGCCTGAGGGAACAACGTGGAGGGACCAGCGAGCAGAGTGCGTTGTGGGGTCAGCAAAGAGCACCTGCACTTTTTGTGTTGTTGGGATTGTTTTCTGTGCGTACACAGCACTTAATCTCCCCTCCCCACCCCCTACACACAGTGTGCCAGGCTGGAGGAGCTAGTTGGCCTATTAGAGCCTTGAAAGCAGGGCAGTAAAAATAGAGATGGGGAAAAAGCATCAAGGAAAGACAGTAAAAACCCAAATTCTGCATGTAAGCCAAATAGATTTGATTGCAAAATGACTACCATAAAATTGTAATTTCATATGAATTTTAAAACTAACCTTTTACAGATTATAAGAGTAATACATATTCATTGCAGAGAATTTGAGATATACGGAAAAGTAGACAAAAAATAAAAATCACCACCCAAAATAACCACATTGATGTAGTTGAGCCTCTAGTTTTTCTGCCTGAGCATATGCACACGATTGGAGGTAGAACTGTGTAGCTTTATTCCTTCCTTCTCAGGAATAGCTTGGTCCAAACCCCTCATCCTGTATTTAGTTTCACATTCTAGGGGCCTGGAATTCCAGATCGGTTGTTATAACAGGGCCTTGACAGGGGTTACAGAAGAGTCTACTGTTTGCTGGGCCTTTTATGGCTGGGGACCTGCACCTCCCTGCTGGGGCTCCGAGGGCTGACGGTAGGCCAGAGGCCACTGCTCACCGTCAGCCTCACAACTATTTCTAGGCAGCCCCTGGCTGGCTTCCTGTTGTTGATCCCGAGACAATACCACTTCTACATCCTGGGCCCATTGGCACTCAGCTTACTTTGGGTACCTCTCTCAGCTCTGGCCTTCTGGCCACTGGGCTCAACAGTTCCCTTTTGAATTCAGTACAAATTTGATCTTGGTGGGTTCACGGAACCTCTAGATTTCAGTGACCCAGGGCCTAGACTGAACCACTTAGCAGATGGAGTGTGTGTGTGTGTGTGTGTGTGTGTGTGTGTGTGTGTATGTGTGTGTACACAAGCTGGCCTCTGGACTCAGTGTTTGATCTTGATAGCCCCTGGCCTGTAGCATAAGGATGGGTGGAAGGTACCTGCTCCCTGCGCTCCCTGCACAGGCTCCTCTCCTGGCCCCACCAGAGATCTGATGGAAGTGATACCAGGATTCCTTGCCCAGGACTGGGGTTCATGAGGATGACTTGATTTCAGAAACAAGGGAACGATCCAGATGTCACAACTGGGCCGTGAGTCAAGTTCAGCCTAGTGACTTTGCTTCTCCACTCCAAGTCCCAGAATATTGGTTTCAAGCTCCCGAAACCCCACTGTTTGTCCTGGAGCCTGGGCCAGGGCGGAACCTGGGGCGGGCTTCACCTTGGTGAGGGTCAAGGGATTGCAGGATTGAAGGTAGAAGAAGTTTTGGAGCAGAGAGGCAGGGTGTTCTCAGCAAGAAGAGGTCAGAAATTATAATCCATTTGCCCAGGCAGTGTGAGAACCCCTTCTGCAAGTCTCCTGGCAGAAGATCATGTGGCACCTACTGGGTCATGTCCAGGGACAAGGCGCTGTTCATTCATCATATGGGCTCTCAGAATGACAGGAAGTTCTTCCATATTAAGCTGCAATGTGCTTCTTATCACCATCCATCCAGATGCCCTAGTTCTTCCCTGGGAGTAGCCCACAGTCGATCCAGGCCGGTCCTCATTGGCCGCTGTGCACATAGTAGCCGTGGGCTCTCTTCCTCTTCTCAAGCCAGGAGGAAACTTTCTGCCCACCTCTGAGCACCAGCCTGGCAGAGAAGTGAGGCAGGGATAGACCCAATCCAGGCACAGTGTGGCCGTTACCAGCTCTGGTGACAGTGGAGTCGTGGGGTTCGGTTTTGGCAAGCAGAGGCAGGTGTGGGATGAAGCCCTAAGCCAGGAGCCAGGTGGGACCAGAGAGACGGATTCAGTCCTGTGAGTTGTCTGTAGACCAACTGGATGACGTGCTTGCTAACATCGGGGCTGACTCCCTTCTCTGCATCAGGTCTAGTACTTGATTCTTTTTGTAATAAATCATAATTAAGAATTTCAGGACTGCAGGAGACTTGTATAGAACAGACTCTCCGTCTCTTTATTCTCTAGGCAAAACAAAATGATTCAATTATTTAGATATGATTTGTTTCAGCCCTCTACCAATGAGTTAAAATTTTTTCATAAGTCTCAGCAAATTTCAAGCCCCTCCCTTCTTTTTGGGAAGTGGACACACTGGTTCTGGTCACAACGCGACATTGGCATCAAGGTGTATGACCCTTCTGGTCACCTTTAGGGCAGAAATAATGGGTGTGTGTAACATTCGATCACAACTCTTGAATTCAGCTAAGGGTTTCCTGGGCAGGTCACTCTCTGTTCTTTGGTAGCAACATTAAAAAGCAAGTATTTTTCCAACTGTGATTTCTCACCTCAAATTTGTAAGCACTATATATACACCATTTATTATAGTAAAAGGAAATTTAGCCTTCAGAGAGTCAAGTGCATACAAATTTTGGTGTGAATTCAGAATAAGTTTCAATCAATTATTTCCATTACCTTCCAACTTTTCCCAAGAGAGAATTAAAATGTGTGGTTTCAAGGGAATTTCAGGACCACATAAAATAATTCATCAAAGACCTCCTGGAACTCTCTCATAATCTCACTGTGGGTGGGATAAAGTTAGAAAGTGTCCCATCCAACATAAGAAAGGACAGTTCCCAACAAAGAGAAGAAAGGGACAGTCCTATTAAAGATCAGGAGAGTTGATTTTAATGAAAGTGGCAATAGGGAAATCTCTGGGCTTTTGAGCAGGGATGCAAAATACTTGGCTGTTAAGGAAGATTTACTTGAAGAAATATCAGAGCACTGGATGCAGAGAGATCATTTAGGAGGTGTGTTAGTTAGGAGATAGGTTAGCTGTTGTAAAGAAACCCCAAAATACAGTGGCTTAAATATTATAGATATAGTATTCCATATCTTGTTTGGTGTGATGGTGACATGGGGACATACAATTGCCAAAATTCAGTGAAGGGAACCCTAAGCTCTGTGCATTTTGGGAGTGTTAATTATACCTCAGTTAAAAACAAATAGACATTTTTTTTTTTTTTTCACATAATAGTCCAAAGATAGGTGGGTCAGTTGCAGTTCTGTTTTCTGACCAGTTGACTCAGCTCTCTCAAACATGTAACTCCATCTCTGTTGTCTAGTAAGGGGGAAGAAGGAGGAGGAAATTCGGGGCATGTGACTTGTGCCTTGTCTTTAGGTTGTATCTGACATGGAAATGGATAGTCTGCTTTTATTCATATGCTACAGGCCCAGGCTGAGTCACAAAGCTACATAAAACATTGAGAAATACAGATATAAGCTGAAAAGCTATGTGATCCGCTGAAACTCCAGAGGGTAGTGTCTAATCTAGTACAGAAAGGAATAATGGGAGAATGAGCTGGAAAGAGTTGGGGAGGTGGCGCTACCTGTGATGGTCATGGTAACCCATGATCCATGACAGCCATAGAGCAGAAGGGTAGACACCAGAGTCAGTCAGGGATAGAATTGACCCAACTGTTTGACCCAAGTGGACTCTAGGTCCAATTGTTTGGACCTAGGGACAGAGTTAAAGAGAATTGCAAATGGTTGTTGGTTATTATTGGTTGGAGATGGTAGGCCAGAAAACAGTGGAGCCGTGATGGGAATGGGGAACCAGGAGAACAGCTGGTGTGCTGGGGTGGGGCCGACAGAAGAGATGGCCAAGGGAGACTTAGAGCCTCTATCCTTAGAGATGTTTAATAATAGAGGAGGCAGCTGTCACTTTGTTTAGGGTGTGGTTCTGCCTGAAACCAGGGAGCTAAGTGAAATAGTTTTTTCTTAAACAGAAGGGTGGACGTTTTGAAGGTAAAACAAAGCAGGAGCTGGTTGCAGAGAGAGAGCAGTTGGAATCTCTCTCGCCACCAATGTTCCAGGCACGATGCCCACATCTCAGTTCTCTCCACTGGCCACGGACATCGGCAGAGTGTCCACCAGAGGCTTACAGCCACCTGCTCTTTAGCACAACCCACATCGTGCCCTTTTCTGGATCTGTGCTTCTCAAACCTCTGGCCACAACCTACGTCGTGACCATTACTGAGTTGTATCCTGCGTTTTAAAACATGGTGGCAGAGCAATGGGTTAGGAATGTGCGTTTTGTTCTTAGGTACCAAAATGGGCTGAGGGAGTTTGGGAGCAGGGGATACTGAAAGGTCTCAGTCTTTAATGACGTGATCAGAAGAAAACATACATTGAATGTATGTTGCTTGTCCTGTGTTGCCCTTCAGCCCTTGTGTTTAAATGAGAGCAGTGAGCTTTGTCATGGAGAAGATTGGGAATGCCTGAAAAGCAGTGACCATGCATCCTACTTCTTTGCTTTCTCAGCTGTTCCTGTCAATGTGTGGGAAATAGATGTCTGTTAAATTAATAACCATTTGGACTCAACACACTGGCAAGGGTTTTTATATTGATTCCTCAAGCAAAAGGTGATCTAATTTAAACACATCCACAAATCTCCCCATATTTACCCACCACCAGACACAGGAGTTCTTCCTATAAGTCAACAATCCATGAGGTTTATGCCAACGATAGGAAATGTGAGTATGATTCATTAAGGCGTGGGACCTTGGATATGTCTTTTAACTTCTCTGGGCCTCAGTTTCCTCATCTGCAAATGGGAGGGGGCTGGACTAGACGATAACTGAGAACATTTTATAGCTTTGGTATTCCATGATTCTCTCTTCTATCAAGCTGCTTGTCTTCCAGGAATTTTTTCATACGTTTGAGTTTGCAACTCCTCTACTCCCGTTTGGAAGGAACAGGGCATTGTCTTAATGTATTTCCTGCCCTTAGTTGAAAGCAAGTTACGTGCTCCTGGTTTGGTTAGGGGCATGCGTACAGATATGAAAGCAGATAATCCAGCAGATAAGCTATAGCATTAGTTTTCCATTGCTGAAAACGACACAAATTGCCAAAAAGCTAGTGGTTTACAACGACACAAGTTTATTATCTCACAGTTTTTCTTTGTGGCCAGGAGTCCAAGACAGCTTAGCTGGACGCTCTGCTCAAGGCCGTACCAGCTAAAGTGAAGGTTCCGTTATCTCCTCTGAGCCTTGGGGTCCTCTTCTAAACTCATGTAGGATTTTGGCAGAATTGAGACCTTTGGGCTCGTAGGACTGTTCCCTGTTTTCATGCTGGCTCTCAGCCAGGGGTCACTCCTCTAGCAGCTGCCCTCACGTCAGCAGGAGAGCTCGTGCTGCTGATGCTTCTGTCTCTTTTAAGGGCTTGCATGATTAAGTCAGGCTCACCTAGAAGAATCTCCCTTTTTTATAACCTCAAAGTCAACTGATTAGGGATCTTAATTATATCTGCAAAAGTCCTTTGCCATAAATCAGAGAGGGAGATGCCATTGTATTCACAGGTCCCATTCACACTCAAAGCAAGAGGATTATACAAGGAGAGGGTTGTGGATACATAACAGCAGAAATTTTTTGGGGGGAGGCAGACAATGTTAAAATTCTGGCTACCACAGCCATGAAAGCAAGGTTGCAATCTCAAATGCCTACAAAGATAGTCAGGATTACCCAGTGATCTCCCAGAGTCTGTAATAAGGGGTAGGGCTGTCTGTGGTGACTTGGGGAGGACAGGAGTTCCTTAAAGAGAACAACCTTACCTGAATGTCACACTGAGTGCCTACAAGTCCCTATTTCCATGTGAATACTCCTGACTTTTAAATTCAAAAAACCATTTTAAAAAAATGGCTTTAAAATTTCAAATTAAAAAAATAAAGACCCACAGTAGTGTGTCAGAAGCGATCTGTTAGCCACCATTGCGTGAGTTCTGGGTTAGAGAAAACCGAATCCAGTTGCAGGAAATGACAGATTTGACATTGCCAAGGAGAAGTCCAACTCTAAAGACAAAATGGTTCCAGGACGAATGCGATCCTGTCAGGCAGTCAGGGCCTTGTACATGGCGGCGCACCCTGAGCCCCAGACGCAGATTATGTAAGTCAGACCCCTGATGTGGAGCGGGTTGGGGGGGTGGGGATTCTGGGGGCTGTGCTTGTGACTGAGGTGAGCAAAGTAGGAGGCGTGACTCCCACAGGGATCCCTGTGTGAACACAGTGTTTACCCTGAAAAAAAAAAGGCTCTTAGCTGTGTTATGTGGCTCCATAAGCAGAGTGGTACATCACCTCCCAGTTGTAATGCAACACCTTCAATGGTTTGCTGGAAAATTGCTCCCCAAATTATACTTCTGTGAAGAGTACACAGTAATAAAACAGCACAAGGGCAGAGCAAAATGTATTGCAATTGGATACATTGAATAATGGAGTGTTTCAACAACACCAGAAAGAATGTTCTATTATTAAAATACCACATCAGTTTTTAAAAGCGGCATTAAAATCACCATGAGCAGGCATTAGGACTGAGAAGAACAAATATTGAATTTTTGTCAGAGCTATGGTCGGGCGAGAATCCCTCAATCCACTTATACTTTCAGAGAACAGATAGGCATTTACAGGAAAGGACGACTGGGGTGAAAAAGAAATCCCTCTGGCTCTCATTCAAGACGGGTGTGGTGAAATTACAGAAGCTTAAACATCTCTTTGAGCCATCGACACAGGTACAGTGGAGTGGGGAGCTGAGCAGTTAAACAGGAAATACGATGATCACTACCGAGGGCCAGTCCAGATTATTCAGGCTCCAAAACGTCTACCTTCTCTGGAATTGCCAGACTCTGAGGGTAAAACAGTCAGTGCTTTCAGTCTCCTTAATGATGGTCATTTCCCGTAGACCTGACTGGTATCCAGGTGTGTTATGAATGATGCAAATTTTAACTTGAGTGTCGTTTCGGAACTTCATGGTCTCCTCCAACAGACTCCCTCACCCCAGATCCTTTCTCGATGGCTCCCGATTGGACGACTTTACTTTCTTGGAAATCCAGCTACTTGGATCTTACCTGTGCTTAATACCTCAGCTAACCAAGTTGCTGCCTTCCTGATCTGCTCACAAGAGAGGCCTAGAGGAATTTTAGGGGGTTTTGATCAAGGCCCTTGACTGCAGAAAAAAAGAAATCAACCAAAACTAGTTTAAGAAAAGAGGCAAATAAGTCGAGAGAGAGATGTAATTTCCTAGTTTCCAGGAGCAGGTAGTACAGCACAGGTGGTCCTAAAACCAGAACAGAAATACCTGCAAAAGAAGTCGCACCCGTATCCCCTCACCCAGGGACTGTTCAGGTGGCCGCACCAGTAGAGCTGGCCGTTGTCTGTAAGGACTGTGTAGGTTTCTTGCTTCTTCATCTCTGTGTGCCTGCTTCATTCTCTTCTCTTTGCCAGCGGGGAAAAGGGCTACCCCTGCTGTAGCTTTGCAGGACCCATTAGCAGTAAGACCCAACTTTGACCGATGAGAAACTCTGGGTCCCATTTCCAAACTGGAATGAGAAGTCAGGTCGACCTACCTCAAGCCCAACCAGAATCTCTCAGTTGTTGCTTTCTTTCCTGTCAATCTCTTATCCATTAAACTTTGCATCGTTTCAGTACTGCGACCCAAAGAGGCTTGAATGGGGATAGAGTTAGGAAATGCCACCATCTGAAACTGAAGTCCCACAGACCTACCTTCCCATGGATGAGATTGGCCATCTGCTGGAGAGATGACTTGACGTGAGCTGCAGATAAGCCCAGAGAGCCGCCCCAGATGCATCGCTACGATGCTTACTTAAGGCAAATGCTCTGACATATAATTAGTAATCATGGAAACAGCACCTCTTAATGATAGAAATGAGTAGTTGCTCTGCTTGGGATAGTAACAAAAATAAAAATGAAGACTGAGTTGAAGAATCGCCATTTGTCTCTGGCCTTGTCCAGAGAGGTGGGTGCCTTGACTGGCTCCCAGGGTCTACTGGCCCAGTTGGTGAGTGTCATTCATTAGGGCAGAGCTTGATGGCACCAGCCATTAAATATCTTCCCATACTCTGCTCTGTGACCTTGCCTTGAGTTATTCATTTCATTTTTGAAAAATACTTTCCACCTTAGGAAAAAATTTACTTGTCAGCTGTCAGCCAGTCTCATGAATTTGATTACCCTGAACCAATCATGCAGAATGTCAGTGAACTCACACAATTGAGCTCTGGAACCCTAAGATCTGAAGACCTTGGTGATCTTTTGAGGTGCCAGCCAGGGAGCTCCTACCTCACTTGAATTGTGCCAAAGACAAGTCCTTATAGCCAAAGAGAGGCACAGTGAGAATTGTGGAACAACTAAGAGGGTCGGCATTCCAGGGACCTTGTTTTCTTCAAACCCATTAGCAGGTTTGGCGGGAGAATTCCCAGGCAAGTCAGGGGCAGGTGGCCCTGGCACCGTGGCACAGAGACACTTGTGGCAAGTGAAACTGTCAGAGTCCTTCAGGGCACCCAAAGGTGAACCTGAACTTGAACATAGCTTAGACAGAACTGTTTAGCTCCACAGTCAGGATTGATCCTGGGAAATAGGGGTGTGGAGGAGATACAGATGAAGTCCACCTAGATTTTCTCAGTATGAAAAGCTCGAAGGGGGAGTCAGACTTGGTGTCTGGGATGAGAGAAACACACAGTATATGAATTTCCTCAGCAGAGATCCTTGGCTCAGTCCCAAAGAGAAAATTCTAGTGAAAACCCAAATTGCTTGTTTATTAGCAAATATGAATAATGTACAAATTAAACCACCTGCTCCCGTTGAATTAATTTCGGTTATACTGAGGCTGGGACGGAGTGGCTGATGGCTAGTTAACACAATCATGCAAATTAACACAGCCTGACTTCTAGGCTGATCCCCTGTCCACAGCAGGGGCCCTAAGGGAAATCAGGAAAGAGACCTTAAAGAAACCAATAATCTCTGTTTTATCTGTTCTGACAGTTTTCAGCTACTTTCCATGGGAGTCTTTTGGGGAGAATATTCAGTACTTTTTTTTCTTAGCCCAGTGATGCAAGAAGCAGGAAATAAAACGTGGGAAAGAGTAACTTAACCGTTCGTGCCTTGGGCCAGTGTCCCTCTGGTGAGGGGTGATGTTATATTTGTGTGTCTCACATTTCTACATGGGCCCCCTGGGACCTACCTTTAAGAGGCGAGACTCATTCTCCATTGGGTGGGTTTTTTAAGGTTGCTAAGAGGAGACTTACCCAGACCTTCTTAGGTGATAAGGGCTCCCTTCCAGGGCACAAAGGAAAGGGGGAGAGTAGGACTCCTCAGTCACAGACTCTCAGGTTCTCAGCGCAGTCAGCACCAGAATGTGGAGAACCGGCGTCATTTGGGGTGCAGTCTGAGCGCACACATCCAGCACTTCTATAGATATCACGAGGGATGTCGAAATGGGCCAGTGCAGAACGCCTCTATTGTGCTGAGTCTGTGCCAGGTCAACTCACAGGAGGCTGGCCGACCTCATGATGAGCCTGCATTGGTTGGGGCACCAACTCTGGGGATAATCAGGTGTGGCTCTGGCAACATGTTTGGTCCATTAAATAAAAATACAAAGTTGAGGACTCAAGAATGTTGTGTGTTAGAAAAGCATTCTTCAGAAGGGGGCTGAGGGCCTTAGTACATCAAAGAGCCAGCCCCAGGAGACCTCTGTGATTTCCCCCAGGGTAGAGAGGGCAAGCATTGTGAAAGGTATTATTGCTAACTCCCATGAGCTAGGCAGGTGGTAGAGACTAACTACAGTGATGCAGGGGAAGGAAGTTAATCCCAGCTTTTCTCACCTTTGCCTTTTCATTCCTACCTATGGATTCTGCAAGCCACTCCCCACTCTAGATTCCCCGTCCCTGGCCTCCCTCATTGGTAAGTAGGTCTGTGGGATGGGGTAGGATCAGCTGAAGGGACCGATTCCTAACAGGCAGGCTCTGGACTGTGCAGAGATGCTGTCGGGTCTCACCTTGTGTGTTCCGCTGGCATTCCCCATCTGACTTTGCTGCCATCTTCTCAGGCAGGAGAAGCAACATCATCAACAGCACCAGTGAAGGGGAGAGGGGCAGCTCCCCTGAGAAGCACCATTTCAGTGTTCTTCTGTGATGGGTTGGCTATAGTTTGTGCTTTCTTGTAGGGGAAGGAACAGGGCATCTGAAGACACTGCAAAAGATTGGTTGAAATCCCCTAAGTGTAAATTTTGGCTTGGATCCCTATTGACTCGCTGTGAAAGTTTTGAACGTCACTTAACCTTTCTGACACTTAGCTTCCCAAATTTGCCAAATGAGAGTAACAACCTCATTTTAAGAAGTGTGATGGGCACCAAATGAAAAATTTGTCAATAAAAGCAATTTTTAATTCTAAAATGCCATACAAATGTTTTGTTTCAAATGGTTTCTCTAACGATAGCGCTTTTGTTCAATATTGGCAGAAAGTTTTTTAAAAAAATGCAATATTGCAATGCTGCCAGAAAAAGTAGGAAAAAAGATTAAGATTAAAATTTCTATTACAGTAGTCCCCCCATATGCATGGGGGATATGTTCTAAGACACCCACCCCAGTAAATGCCTGAAACCATGGAGAGCAATGAACCCTGTATGTTCTATGTTTTGTCCTCTACATACATACCTATGATAAAGTTTAATTTATAAATTAGGCAGAGTAAGTGATTAACAACAATAATAATATAGAACAATTATAACTATATACTGTAATAAAGTTATGTGAATGTGATCTCTACCAAGTTTTCTCAGCAAACTAGCAGATTTTTTTTTCTTCACAATTTCACAGATAGAAGATTCGTTCTTACCATAGATTTTTAGCAATCTCAGCACATGTTTTTTTTTCCCCCTTTCCTTATTAAGTCAAGAACTTCCACCTTTTCACTTACAGAAAGCACTTCATGGCTTCTCTTTGGCATATCTGAATTGCCAGCATTACCACTCTTGTACTTTGGGGCTGTTGTTAAGTAAAATAAGGTGGTTTAAACATAGCCCTGGGATACCAGGACAGTTGATCTGATAACTGAGGTGGCTACCGAGTGACTAATGGGGCAGGTGGCATGTACAGTGTGGACCCCAGAACAAAGAGATGATTCAAGTCCCGGTGGGTTGGAGCAGGGTGGTGCAAGATTTCGTCATGCTACTCAGAAGGGCACGCAATGAAAAACTTGTCAATTGTTTGTTTCTGTCATTTTCCACTTACTGTTTTCAGAGGGAGGTTGATTTTGAGTAACTGAAACCTTGGAAAGTGAAACCACAGATAGGGGAGGGCTGCTGTATAGATAAAAGCTAGGATATGCAGATAACTAATTGGATGATGTAAAGCCCTTCCCTAAACTAGAAACTCAAATCTCCATGCAGTACTTTACTCCGGAGTAATTCCCACACGAATCCTATCAAACAAAAAGTATTAGCACCAGAACTTCACTTTGTTTGAAAGTTTTCATCACATTCCCTGTAGGTTTTTTTACATGTTACATTGAACATATGCTAGGTTGCATGTAGCATTAATTAATTCTTGTTAAACACCTTGCAGAGGAGGAGGCTGTGAACAGCTGCTCAATTTAGTTATTGTGTATGTGTATAACTCAGTGTGTGTAAACAAACATACAGATCTAATTTGGAGTTGACGTGTAAAAATTGGTAATGGGTGTCACAACAGAATATTATTGGAAGCAAAATCATTTTTTTAACACTCTTCTGAAATGTTCTGCCTTTTCCCATGGGTAATTTGTCACTTCCTGATGTTCCAGTTGCCACCCTGGCTCTGTGTGTGGCATCGAAGCCTCCATTTCCCTACAGACAAAGTTGTCCTCTGTGCAAACAGCTGGTATGCTCAAGGTAAAAACTGTGATGGTGGGCAGTGTCCAGCTTGATTTGAAGAAATCTGGACAGTCTGTGTTACATAGGCCTCTGGTTTGCTCTGTGAAGAATCTTCTGGTCATTATATTCATTTATTGGTGCTGCCACAACAAAGTGCCACAGACTGAGTGGTGTGAACAGTAGAAACTTGTTTTCACTTGTTTTCTCACAGTTCTGGAGGCCAGAAGTCCAAGATCAAGGTGTCCTCAGGATTGGTTTCTTTTTTCTTTTTTTTTAAAGATTTTATTGGGGAAGGGGAACAGGGCTTTATTGGGGAACAGTGTGCACTTCCAGGATTTTTTCCAAGTCAAGTTGTTGTTCTTTCAGTCTTAGTTGTGGAGGGCGCAGCTCAGCTCCAGGTCCAGTTGCCGTTGGTAGTTGCAGGGGGCACAGCCCACCATCCCTTGCGGAAGTCGAACCTGCAACCTTGCGGTTGAGAGGATGCGCTCCAACCAACTGAGCCATCCAGGAGCTCAGCAGCAGCTCAGCTCAGGGTGCCGTGTTCAATCTTAGTTGCAGGGGGCAGAGCCCACCATCCCTTGCGGGATTCGAGGAATCAAACCAGCAACCTTGTGGTTGAGAACCCACTGGCCCATGTAGGAATCGAACCGGCAGCCTTCGGCATTAGGAGCACGGAGCTCCAACCTCCTGAGCCACTGGGCCAGCCCCCAGGATTGGTTTCTTGAGTCCTTTCTTGTAGGCTTTAGATGGCCCTCATCTCACTCTCTTTATATGGTCTCCCCTCTGTGTGTGTGCCTGTGTCCTAATCTTCTTTTCTTTTACCTACACCAGCCATATTAGATTAGGGTTCACCCTAATGACCTCGTTTTACTTTAATCACCTCTTTAAAGATCCTATCTCCAAATACAGTCACATTCTGAGATACTGGGGGTTAGGACTTCAACCTATGAATTTAGAGGGAATACAGTTTCTCTCATAACAGTAGGGAAATTTGTTCTAGGTTTGGGGAATCCATTCAGCCCTGAAAACCTTTTTTCCCCCCCCACATTCCCAAGCACCAGCTTTGTCCTACAATTTACATTTTTCATCCTCATTTCTTAATTTGCAAAACCAGTTCTGAGTTTTTCCTAAAGCTGGTTCTGATCTGATGGAAGAGAGTTTCTCTGATCTACAGACCATAAAGGGGTTATTATGTATGGCCCCAATTTATGCTGGTGAAAGAGGAGTTGGAAAATAAGGACATTTGGGGGAGATGGGCGATGACTTCAGCCTGAACTAAACTTCCAGGCCAGTGTCATAGTTATCAAGACCTTAGAACTGAATGGCTACCCAGGAGTGCCCAGTAGAACTTTCTGTGATGATGAAAATGTTCTCTGTCTCTGCTGCCCAATACACTAGCCACAGGCCACATGTGGCGATTATGCACTTGAAATGTGGCTAGTGCAACGAAGGCAATGAATTCTTAATTTTATGTAATTTTAAGTAACCTAAATTTAAATAGCCACATGGGGATAATGGCTGCCACATTGGACAGGGCAGTCCTAGACCAAGGATAAGTAAGGGCAGCTCTGGTGTTTGTGGGATCCAGTAGGATTGGAGAACGGCAACTCTTCCCTCCTCACAACACACACACACACCCTTTCCATACCCTCTGCTATCAATCTGAATGGCCTTTGGATAAAGAGGCTATTGGCAAAGTTAGCTGGAGTATTTACTCCCTGCCACTAGCTTCAAGTTGAGGGCCCCATAAAAAGCTAGCTTGGTTTATTGCTTTGCATGCAGAAGTCTCCAGGAGACCAGATAAGTATAGATAGGAATGTTCCTTCGCCACAGTGGAAAAGTTTCTTACTAAGAAGTATACCTCTCTGGAAATACGAACCTGGCAGATCAGTTGAAAGCAATGTTGAGCCCATTTTGGCTCATACTGCAAATACTACTCTGAGAACTCAAATTAGAAGGCTCCCTCAGAATAGTGCTTTGGTCAAGATAGGCAGTGTCCATAATGTCTACTGGTTTTTAGCGTGGATTAGTAATCTCCCATCCTGGTGGTAAATGGTTACCGTCTTTGGAAAATTAAGTCACTTTTGCTCATTCTTATCATGCCTCTGCCTCTGCGGAGCTTAGGGTAGTAACAATTTGGAACCCTACCTTTTTTATTTGTTATTTCACAGAGGTAAGCAGGGTGGGAGCTGCCCAAGACAATGAAGGTAGCCATTACCCTTTGTTGGGCTAAGTATATAATTTCCCCAGTGATCCTCTGAGTAATAACAAAAATTATGTGAGGTACATGTAGTGGTATATTCCCTGGGGCTTAATATGGCTCTCAGTAAAATTGATTTTCTGAAATCGTGCAATATGCCTCATCAAACTAAATGAAACCCGCACTGGTTTTCTAAGAAGTGATTGGATTCCGTGTGATAAATTAACCCTCACCGTCAGAGAGGTTCTGGATAATAGGCTGGTTCATTTCAGCCCCCACAGCTGCCATCTAGGATTTTAATTTTTCCACAGGTCCTTATTTAATTCTCTCTGAGATTGGGAGGAACTTCCACCCAACTGAGCCTCTGTGGGCTTGGCTGGCACTACTGAAAGTCATTTCTCTCAAAATGACCTTTTATCTCCATCTCCACGTAAAGGTAGCTTGCCGGTGGTGGAGAGAGGGCCTGGCAGGACAGAGAACAAAGGCAAAGGTGCCCCTGGGGATTCTGGGACGTTAGGGAAATGGATTTTGTGAGTGGTCAGAATTAGGCTTTGTCTGGGGGAAGGTCACATTTGCTCACCTGTGATCCTCCCCTCAGCAGTATCACAGGATTATATTAGGAGGTGTTAGGGGCCCCCTGCCTTTAAAACTTCATATATATGAAGGTGCCAAAAAAAATGTACACAAGTGGACACTTTGGTCAATGCTGCTCGAGCGGTAGTTTGCCGTCATCAGAAGAGTCTGGACGCTGATGGTGACCACTTTGAGCACCTCTTGTAATTGCAGAAGTCAAATGTGACTTGTATTCATCCTTTGTTATCAGTATATATTGAGTATTACCGTTTTAATACAGTTTTCCTTTCTTAAAATGTGTATGCATTTTTTTTTAGCACCCTGTGTATATTTGTAACACTTTGCGGGTGGCTGAAAATAGCTTTGTGTTTCTGAGAAAACAACAACTGACCATCTGAAACTGAGTCTTCTGTCTGTAAAATAAACCCGTTAGCTGTGCCTCAGCAACTTAAGGGGGACATTTTCCTTTAGAAGGGAAAAGTAAGTATGATTAGGTTTGATTCAACCCAACCCTAGGAGATGGGATCCTAAGGAAAGAGCTTGAGAGAAATTACTCAGAGCAAATCCTAGGGGAGGAAATTGGTCTCTTCTGTGGGGGTAACCAAGATCCATTAGGCAGGGATACCTACATAAGCATTTCCAGAAGACCACAATTGTTCATGGCAATACTGAAATTCAACTAACATTATGCACCAAGTACCTGGGGGAATCGATAGCAAGATTGCTGATCCTGCAGAAAGATACCCTAGATGCAAGCATTGTATTGCTAAGAATTCAACTCTGTTTAGTATGGTTGATTTGGCAAGAGTAGACAGACCCTCTGAGGGGTGGAAATAGCAGGGGTTTAAGCAAACCAAGTGGCAGTTCCCCCTCTCTACACCCACAACAGCTCAGCACATTCATTCCTGGCCCCACTCCCTTCTATCTTTTCCTGAGGTCTTGCCAAGTAGGTCTCGGAAAAAAAAGATAGCAAAGAACTGACAACTTCTCCCAAGCAGACAGTGTAGTGTCTTGTTTAGCTAAAGGGTAATCTTTTCAGGGAGGAGAACGGGGCGGGAGGGGGGATTGGGGGGAGAGAGAGAGAGAGAGAGAGAGAGAGAGAGAGAGAGAGAGAGAGAGAGAGGTGTAGGATGTATGAAAGATTTGGGGGAAGAGGATAAGAAAAATATGAGGGCTATTTTCTGTTTTGGAGGAAAATGAGTCACTGATTCTCAACCCAAGAGACTAAATTATTTGTCCAACAGAACAGACTCAAGGGGGGCAGTGACTAAAGTTGCCTGTGAATACAGAGAAGTAAGTTTAAGAGCAATTAGGTGTTGTCACAGAGGAGAATTTTGCAGTGGCAAAAAGTAATGGGTCAGGTTTTATTGCTGGTGATTAAAATAGCTTTGTTTGTAGAAATGCTTTTAGCTTTGTTATTCAAATTAACGTTTTCTTTATTAAAATACAAATAAAAAGATCCTGCTATGCAGTTGTCCCTAACTGGCTCCTTTCCTATTATCTCCATTCTTATTTATTACTATAACCTGGGTGTCAAAGGTGCATAATAAATGCTCTGTTCTTCACTGGGAGCCTTTGAAAAGAGCACATGGTAATCCTGGACAAGTTCAGGTGTAAGGCTGTACCCAGCCAGCTGGTGTAGCTCCCTGGGCTGCCATGACTGTTTGTTCCTTCCCTTAGCACCTCCAAAAGTGCCACTCTCGTTTGCATGCTACTGGGCAGTGACTGTTTGCTTCTGGCTTTGTCTAATCCTGTCAAGATTCAGAACGTGACCCTTGGTACCTGGATGCCTTGGTAGTTTTGACATAGGTTGTAGACCCACTTGAATTCCCTCATATTTCCTTTCATCCTTGAAATGGAGAAAATGGATGTAGTAAGAGGGGGTTAGCTAAGGTCTGCTATTTTTTATCTTTCTCCTCTGACCTCAGTATTCTAAGTTGTGTGTGTGTGTGTGAGAGAGAGAGAGAGAGAGAGAGAGAGAGAGAGAGAGAGAGAGAGAGAGAGAGAGAGAGAGAGAGAGAGAGAGAGAGAGAGAGAGAGAGAGACTGGCTAGATCAGGAAAAGAATGATCTCTCTCTACTATGTGACCTCTTTCTGTTTGTGAAGGTTACTTTCAAAGGGAGCCCCAGCCCTTTGATTGCATGCTGAAATGCTCATTTTTAATTAATTTCTACTTTCTTCACATTGTAGCAATTAATCCTGCTTCCTAACTTTCATCTCTATAAATAAAGGTATTTAACAAAATCGTAGGATATTTATATCCTCTTTACATTCCGTTCTATCTTGCCAAAGCACATTATCCCAGGAGATGCCTGTGCTCTGACCTTACTGGAAAAGGTGCAAAAAGAAGCAAGTTTCCTGCCACTTAGGGCTTCTTGAAGGTTGACTCTGTAACTCCCAAGACATTGGTGGGCCCCGACTTGGCCAGTGGGGTTGTGTGTTGGGTCCGTGAGCCTCAGACTGAGGATCTCTAAAAGGACATGATAATCTTGGAGAGACGCTGAGGCGAGGCAGAGGTGACTCAGCAGTGGGATGAGGACCAAGGGGAGCACGCGGCAGCCATTGTGGCTCCGGGGTTCAAACAAAGGTACTCAGCCACCCCCAGCCCATATCTGCGACTACCATCTTCGGAACTAAGTCAGCAGGGGAGACTTACCCAAGGGGTGGTAAGCAAGCACTTGGAATTTTACAGCTGCCTTCCCTGAACTTGGATGTGTTTGTAGTCTGATAAAAAAGGGACTTCAGTAGAAAAAGCTCCTTTTCTTATGTGGTAATTCAACCCTATGTAGGATTCCAAGCTGAACCATGGGGTCTAAATTCCTCTGCTCAGGAGTGTGATGTGACTAACATGTGGGGGGTTGGGTGGGGAGAGGAAGGAGACAGGAGCAGTGGCGGCCAGCCTCGTGGGCCACTGTCCTTGGTCCTGAACACGAATTTACATGTTGGGACAGGGTCACATCTTGTAATCTGGAGATGCTAATGTCTCCTGTTCAGCCTCTTCCAGAAATTCTGTGTAATATCAAGGAAGAGGCCGTGGTAGCAGAAAATGAGAGAGGGCATCAAAGAGATACAACTATGGGGTGGAAAAAGGGATTCTTATTCAACGTAATAAATAGAAATTTTATTTGGAGAAAAGTGTTCATAGTTTCTCTTTTTAGTAATCATCTTTAAAGGAAAAATATCAGTTTCTGCCCTAGTACTGAAGAAACATGGCTGTAGCTTATTCTTTGCACCGTGGTTTATGTTGCATAATTTCTGGCTGATCTCGTGTAAATTTGACAGTTACAAATAGTTTTCCCTCGGAGATGTGTGTGAGGGTGTCCTATGGCACTGTGCCCTCCTCCTGGGCTCCACCAGACACTGTGACTGAGGGTGTGCTTTGCCATGATCACGAGAATGCTCATCGACCACCATCAATTCCTAGTTTATATTAAGGATTCACATAAACGTACCCAGCCTTCCTGTCTCCTGTCTGCCGGTCTCAGACAGGCACTCTGCTTTCCCATGTCCCTGCGAGCTTCTCCCCTAAGTGTTCAGAAGCAGCTTTCATCTTACCACAATTCAACCCACAATCTCTTGGCCTTGGAATGGGTTCAGTACAGAGACGAAAAACAAAGAATAGCATTTGGACGTCTCATACCGAGGCTGACAACGTGAGTAGGTTTCTAAGGACTGTGTCTTTTCAGATGGAAACCAAACTCAAGATGTTTTCAGTTCCTGGGTAGCCCGTCCCCACCTTGACTTTCCCATGCAAGGAGGTGTCAGAAGTCTGTTTGCAACTATTGTATAATAGAAAAGCAAATTATGTTGTCGCTGTGTTTATTCCTGGTTAATTGAGAAAATGATTTCGTTTAGCCAAGAGTAACACCTCTGAGATTTCTCTTCCCATTTCTCTGCATGTCTGGGGAAACAGGCATCAGTAAACAATCATGCCCTATTTTATTCCTACTTACATGGATTATCATAGCAATAATTACCAGTGAAAACATCTGGTTTTGGCACAGCTCAATGCAGCCATTTCTCAGTGCAAGATCTGATCTGAACCCTGGATTCTTAACCTTTACCTGCCTTCCCAGCTCCTTACACCGACCTCTATCCTATTTGAGCACATGACCTTCGAAAGCAAGTGCTACTTTCACGTTTGGATGAACTATCCCTGAAGAGATAATTTTTGTTGTTGTTACACACAATACCTTTTTGTATGTCTTTATAGCTTGTTTCATTTTCTATGGAAGGCATTTGCATGAAAAACAGAATTTTGTTCCTTACATCTGTTCCTGTTGCTTCTCCCACTGAGACCACCTGAACTGGTCTTCCAGTTGGGTAGGAATTCACCAGGACACCATTGAGGGCAAGACACCGCCTGGCGTGCAATGGACTGAATCTGCGGAGGGAGGAATAATGCTCTTGTAAGACGGAAAATTTGTTTAGAAGTTTGTGGTTCTTAAAATTTGAACAAACTTTAGTCATCTGAGGAAGGCTTTAAAGACAAAGAAAAATGAGGACCATATATTTCTCAGAATGGGGTCTGGGGACCACTTCATCAGAGCCACCTGGGATCTTTATGAAAATATAGATTCTGGGGTCATACCGCAACCTACTGAATCAGCATTTCTGGCATTTGTATTTTAAAACTCCTCCATCCCACCCCAAATAATTCTAAAGGCACAGAGGTTAGAGAACCACTGAGTTAGAGTATAGGAATATTTCATCAGGCAAATACCCTTAACCTCAGGGTTTGGGACTTGATATCTGGACATCTGCCTACGGACGCTGAGCATTTAAGAAATTTGCTTAGTGTAATTGATACTGACATGTGTGTCTTGCCACACAGTTGTGGTCCTGGCTGTGAGAGCTGCAACTGGTTGAAACATGGAAACAGTTCTGGGACCCAGGTTGTCAAATAGGAAAACAAAGTCAGGATGACCAATACCATGTGATGCAAGCAAAGTTCATGGACCAGGAATCAGGAGACTTGGGTTCTGGGTCTGATGGTGTCATTCTCAAATGCTCAGCCTTGGCCATGGCAATGTTTTCCATCTGGTCCTCAGTTTCCAAGTCTGTAAAATGGATGGGTTGGAGTGAGTCTGTGGTTTTCATAGTGTTTCCCTGAGAGTCCTAGGATCCCAGGAAAATCAAGAGGCAAGGAGGAGGCTGAGGGGGGAAGGTTCAAGACCTGCCATGCCCATTTCAACCAGAGAAGCTCAGCTTTTCTCTCTTTTATACATCACACTTCTGCAAAAAGGTTGTTTTTGAGAAGAGAAGTCTGCTGCTTAAAAAGAAAATATAAAGAAAACTATACGACTAGATGATCTGTAAGATCCTTTCTACACTATAATTTTCAGATAATGTTTTAGCAGGTGCTAATTGGTTTACCTAGGAAAATATATTGTCCTCTTTTTCAAACAGAGGATCCTGAAAGACTGCAGCAACCAATTTGCATGTTAGAGCCATCTTACAAATGCTAATTTAACATTTGCAATTCGAAAATAAGTCAAGGATATAGAAGTTCCACTTCTCTCATAAGAATACATATAAACTTCCGAATGTTTCTATCGAAGAGAAGTGTGGGCATTTCCAACCCCCATATTTTATGAATAGTTAAAGATAATAGATGAATTCATAACACTGCTAGGACTTTTCTCAGAGGAAAACAGCAGGAGTTGATGAAGTCTGAAGTGTTTGAGCAGGCTGACATTAATGCCTAATATTGGGTTTTGAAATATATGGGTATTTTAATTTTCTGTGTAAGCTCTGTTACACATTAATAATGGACCATCTAGAGTTGATTGTTCTTTGGAAATATCTGTTTAGTACTGGTTTTCCTATCCAATCACCTGGGCAGGAGGACAGAGTTGTGGGCAGCCAGCAAGGAAGAGGGTTTACATGCAGGGCTGCATTGAGAGACCCACGCAAAGTCCACCAGTCTTCTCCTGCCTCTGCTTTTACCCAATTGAAAAATAGGGAGAAGGTTTGTAGCTGAGTCAATGTTCCTCTTGTTAGTCTTTTGAAAGTTCCTGGGTGTATTAGTTTGCTAGGGCTGCCGTAACAAAGTACTACAGACCGAGTGGCTCAAACAATAGCAATTTGTTTTCTCACAGTTCTGGAGGCAAGAAGACTGAGACCAAAGCGTAGGCATGATTGTTTTTTACGAAGACCTCTCTCTGTGACTTGTGATGGCCTCCTTCTCACTATGCTCACGTGATTGTCTCTGTGTGTACAAGTCTGATGGCTTGACCTCGCTCTCTCTTTCCTTCTCCCTCCCTGCTTCCCCTAATGTCCTACTCTCTTCTGATAAGGACATCAGTCAGATTGGAGTAGGGCACACCCTAAAGACCTCCTTTTAACTTCATTACCTCTTTAAAACCCCTGTTTCCAAATCCAGTTACATTTTGAGGTCCTGGGTGTTAGGGCTTCAATGTAGGGATTTCAGGACACAATTCAGCCCATAACAATAGGTTACTATGAGCAGAGAATGTCAAGCTGTACTGGGGAATTACTAAGTATTGTTATTATGTTGCTCTTACTTAGGATACCTTTTGCCCTGAACGATTAATTTCTAATCAGACCATCTGGAATGCTGGTCTCCAGGTTTTCTGCACCGAACTGGCCATTTCTGCCTCAAGCCTGGTATTAAGGGCGTCCCAGTGCCTCCCTGTAGAAGGATCCCAGTCAGGGGAGTGCCGCTTTCCAAGTTGCTGGTTTTGTAAATTCTCCACGCACTGATGTCATTTATTAATACTTCTGTCAATTCAGCATAAGGTATTTCGTGATGAGATCATTTAAATTTCATTTTGAGGTGTGGGAACAAGCCATAAAACTTTTTGGGAGGATATCAAATAAATAATAATGGCTTTCCAGAATAAGGATTTGAACAGTGGTGCAGTAGGTCACATTTTGATTCATCCGGGAAGGATAAAAATAGCCCCACAATGGGAAATTCTGAACAGTGCCTATTGAGCAGTCACGGGAAGCCCAGCCAGGCTGTACAGAGAAAGGCAGGCATATCTAGAGGGTACCTTCCACACTCATTTGCAAGGACTCATCTACTGGCCCTCCATAAATACTGGGGAATTGTTTAATGGAAAATGATAAGCTTTATATGGCTCTGCAATCACACATTTTGCTTTTAATATTTAAAGAAGTCTAAGCTTCCAACTTCCTGTGTCATAATAGCTTAACTTTGGAGCAGGAAAGAGAAGCCACCTCTACCATTCAGGAGTGCCTGTGGACTCAGAGTTCGTGATAATCGTGGTTGGTCTGCGTGTCCAGTTCCAGGATGTCACGGGCATGTGTCTAGAGCAATTAAAAGCTCATGAGCACCCCTTTCAACTCTGATTTTGGAATTATTTTCTTGGGCATGTGTATCTGTGAATGAACTCTGTATTGTTGACTGGCTGCTTTTCCTGGGCTTGTGGTGGGGGTGGGAACAGTGCTTCCAAAACCTTTTCACTGTCGTGACACACGTGGAAAATAATGTTTATAGGGCACGCAGTAACCAGGTATGTGAATTGGGTCCAGTTCAGGAAATCAGAATCTGCTCTAGTTACTGTAACAGAGGGAGTTGAATACAGGGAATTGGTAAACAGACCTGAGAAGGTAACCAGATGGAAAAATTGTCACTGTCACCTCTAGGATGGGGAAAAAAGGAGTATTTATTATCAGGCCTGGAGCTCAAAAGAGGGTCCTGGAGAGCCGGGACCGGTCCTCTGAGGAGGGTTGGCTCCTCTGACCAGTGGCTGCTGGAAGCCACGGAGCTCAGACGAGGGAGCCCGGCTGCTGGGGTGGGCATTGCCTTGGCTGCTGCTCTACTGAGGGGCAGTAAGGTGCATTCTGGCAGAGTGGACAAAAGCTGGAAACCAGAGCCCCTGCCGCTGCAGAGGCGAGGAGCCAACACTAGGTCATCGCTGACTCAACAGCCAGCCAACAGGTAGGATCAAGTCCTCTCTTCCGCCTCTTGCCTTCCAGCCTCCCTGTCAAGCCCCATGGAGTTAGAACCTTCCAGGGAGTCATCTGTAAAAGAGAAACATATTGGTAGCTCCTTGGCATCAGTACCACAGAGCAGAGGACAGAGGGAGGTTTGGAGCCGGGAGGCAGTAGCTTTATAGTTGGCACCTAAGACGACCAGCCCCCGGTGTCCGGCTACTGCAGCTCCCACCGTTCTGTCCCTCAGGATGGGGGATCAAGTCTCTGCCTACTTACAGCCCACTGGGTGGTGGACCCATCAGGAAGTGATGGTTTAGGGCATAACTGTCAGCAAAGACAGGGGTTAGTGTCCCTGGGAGAGGGTGCTGCCTGAGGACATGGCAAATGTCCCGAGAGAAGGAGTATGACCATGCGCCTAATGAGACGGAGAGAACCCCGTGTTTGAATGTGGTCTCTGGAGAGTGACTGCCAGAATTAGAAGCATCTTCCCACACCTTAAAGCTCCCCTGATCTGGGCCAAACTGCTTAACCTTGCCGAGCTTCGTGTTGCTGCAGTGAGGATTAAATAAAATAATCTGGGTTCTCTGCTTTTTCTGTCTGACTTATTTCGCTTAGCATTATACTCTCAAGATCCATCCATGTTGTCACAAATGTTCCTATATCATCTTTTCTTACCGCTGAATAGTATTCCATTGTGTATATATACCACAACTTCTTTATCCATTCATCTATCGAAGGATATTTTGGTTGTTTCCATGTCTTGGCCACCATAGATAAAGCTGCAATGAATATTGGAGCACACGTGTCTTTATGTATAAATGTTTTCAGATTTTTTGGGTAGATACCCAAGAGAGGGATTGCTGGGTCATAGGACAATTCTATTCGTAACTTTTTGAGGAACCTCCACACTGCCTTCCGTAGCGGCTGCACCAATCTGCATTCCCACCAACAGTGTATGAGGGTTCCTTTTTCTCCACAGCCTCTCCAACACTTGTTACTATTTGTCTTGTTGATGATAGCCATTCTGACTGGGGTGAGGTGATATCTCATTGTGGTTTTGATTTGCATTTCTCTGATGATTAGTGACGTTGAGCATTTTTTCATATGTCTATTTGCCATTTGTATGTCCTCTTTGGAGAAATGCCTCTTCAGGTCCTCTGCCCATTTTTTCAATTGTTTTTTTTTTTTTATTGTTGAGTTGTATGAGTCCCTTGTATATTTTGGATATTAGCCCTTCATCAGAGGTGCTGTTTGCAAAATTCTTCTCCCATTCAGTTGATAATGTGGTATATAAAACCAAAACCAACAAAAGAACAAGACAAACAAATGAAGGAACAAAAACTCATAGACATAGACAATAGTTTATGGGTTACCAGAGGGTAAGGGGGGCGAGGGGCTCTAGAAGAGGGTAAACAGGGCCTAGTTTATGGTGATGGAAAGAGAACTGACTCTGGGTGGTGAACACACAATGTGAGATATAGATGATGTAATACAGAATTGTACACCTGAAATCTATGTAACTTTACTAACAATTGTCACCCCAATAAACTTTAATTTTAAAAAAAAAAAGATCATCTGGGTGAAGTGCTTAGCACAGCGCTTGTCACAGGGTGAGCATTCAATAAAGTTAGTCCCTCTGAAGGGAAAATCTTTCACTCAGTCATACGCTTTCTCTGTAATTGTGATCACTGTGCACGTACAGGATCGCTCATTTTCTCATCCTGTCTGCCCTGCGCTACCCCAGTTCTGCATTGGAGACGATTTCTACTGGCCAGTTAGATAATTCCTCTTCCCTTGCAAATCTGGTAGGGTGACTGGGTCCACACAGGCTCATTTCATCCATGAGATTGTCTCTTACTGTAATTAAAAGTGTGGCCCTGGCCCATGTGACCAAGTCAGCTCCCCTGGTCTCTGGGAGCTTAATTTTCTGTATGATTGGAGTTAGTACAACAGTCTCTTATTTATGAACAGTGATGCTAGCACAGTCATTACTCAGTTCAATATTACTATTCTTGGTGACTATGGGCATCTAACCACGTATGTGATTATATATGAGGCTGGCATTTATGGTTCTCCTTGGGGGGCACCCATCTTCAAGGCCCTGTAGGGTTTTTAAGGCACCTCCAGGCCAGGGACGCTGCCCATGGGACTGGCACAACAAAACCCACTTCAGACTGTGAGCAAACTGTCAATATGTATCTCATGGTCTTGGTTCCTGTGTCCCATTCCTGCCCCCTATATCCACTTGCTGTCCTTGGACTTCAAGTTTTAACCTCAGCCTGAGCAGTTGGTACCTCCCTAATGTTTCATGCTGCTTTGCACCAGATTTGACTCTCTTTCTGGATCCTGAATCTATGCAGTAGCTCTGCCTGGGCCGGTGAATGTGTATGTGTGGGGTTACCCAGACGGAGATGATGCTCCTTGTTTATTTGAAGGTACCTAACATCTCACCATTGAAGATACATTGCTTTAGTCCAAGATATAGAACGTAGGATGGTAATAGTTTCTACTTGGGGAAAAGAAAGTGTTTCATGATGAAATCATTTGGAAAACACTGGGTTAAACAAGGTTAAACAGGTTCTCTTACCCCAAGTCTTCTCTGAGCTGTTGAGGTGCTAATGTTCATTGGTGAACCTCCAAGAAAGAAAGTACGCAGCAGTTATATAATCACCAGCTTATTTTTTTTTTTAAGGAGCAGTGCTTGGGACTGGAAAATACTGCTAGGATAGGCATTGACTTTTTCTTATAATCTCTCTCTTTTTCTTGGTGTCTTCTTCTTACATTAAAGTACTTCTGGAAGGAAATATATATATATATATATTAAGTGACTATCACTTTAGTGAGAATCAGCCCAATTAGCTTCCAAGCACTTTGGGTTTTTCCTGTACAACGATTCTTGCTACTGTCTCTTCCTTTCTGTCTCCTCCCACCTTTTCGCCTGGGCTTGGCCTGGCAGGTTACGTAGAAGAGGAGGATTGGAAGGGACTGGTGTGGGCGACTTGGCTCCTGAGGTACCTCACCTCAACAACATTACACTTTATTCCTTATTTTGTTTTTTCCTCAATTACCTAAATTCTGATTTTCTGTCCATCTCTTGTGTCCTCCAGCCCATCCAGTGTGATGCAAGGATGGGTTCCTCTGGTTTTCCACCTGCCTTCCCTTTCCTCATCCTCTTCTTTCTCAGGTCAGTTTGGCTGGTCATTGATTTGGCTTAGATTAAGATAATCAAATATTTGTGATTCAGAGGGTTTTGATCTATAGCTGCTTCTTTATTCAGGAAAAAGGGTAAGGGGTTAAATGCCATGTTATTGGCTCCTGACTCCAAGGCCCGTGTGCTCTTTCCCTGCACTAAGCTGCCCCCTAGATTGTATGAATCATGTCTTTTTAATTAGCAAACATCGCACCTTGGATAAACCTCAATGGCTATGATACTACCACTGAGAAAAGCTACGCATGTCTTTTTATGCTGTATTTTTGATGCTTTTATATCTTGGGGCCATGTTGAACCAGAAAGACTGCCCTTCCTAAGGCTAGTTAATTCCCACAGATAGCAAACAACTCAGGTAGCCTGCAAGCGTACCTTCCCTATACAAACCAACCAGTCCGGAGCCCATAACCCTAACCACCTTCTGTATCAGGCTGTCACACTCCAGGCCACTCCACACTCCATATGTCCTAATACACCAGGGCCAGGTACCAGGCAACTAGGGACAGCCCCAGTGCCCCCAAGCTTGCTGAAATTATTCAAACTAACCAATCCTATGCCTGCTTACCCTGCCTCCTGGATTCTTTCCCTTGGAAACCACAATAAAGACTCTTGCCACAGTTTCCCTGTCTCCTTCTGCCTGGTGACTAACCCTGGTGCTTTTCTGTGTGCCCCCCCCCCCCCCACATAGTGAAGCATGCCCCTCCTCTTGGGATGTCTAAGTAGAACAAAATGTCTTTTCAATGGCAGTTATTTACTGATCTGTTGGTTCTACCATATCTGAGTAATAATAAAACCTATATTTTGAAACAGGGCTTGGTCCCAGGGAACTGTCTGCATTCTTGGAAGGACACAGAAGCTCTCCAAGTTTGGGGCAGATGGAGGCCCTGCAGAAGGATTTCCCGAGGGAAGGAAGTTGTTGTGTGAGTACAGCCTGATGTTTTCCATCCTTGGGGACTGACTCCCTGGGGGAGGTCCTGTCATCACCACGTCTCGCCCCAGAGGACCTGTCTTCCTGTGTCAAACACTGGCAAAGCCACAGGCCTTTTCTCTTGTTCCCTTTCATACACGCCAGGCAAGCCGGGATTTTCAAAGGGAAATTGACTTCAAAAATAAAGGAAATCAAAAGGAAAATACACCAAGGGGGGAACACAACCCCACCAATGCACGAATACACATGAACAAAAAACAAAAACACAAAATGTTTTTTAAAAAGGAGGAAAATGGAGAAAACCTAAGAAGGGTCGACTTCAAAGCTCTAAGCTGCGGCTGCCCTGGCCGTGTTCCAACGCGATCCTTTTAGTCTGCAGCGAGATGAGCTGTTTCGTGGTGACAGTGAAACCTCCCCTTCCACAAGTGCCTCGTGCTCCAGCCCTCCTTCCCCCACCCCACTACATTATTGATTAAAAAAAAACAGCCTCATTATGGGGTCCATTTGGCAGTAACTTCTCCCTCTTTGAATAGATTCCAAGGCAAACCAATGCTACACTCAAATATTTCTCGGGAAGGTAACTATTCTATCCAGGCTGTACTCTGACTTAGCTCTCAGGCCACACCCCTTCCTGCGGTCCCCAGGACCCCAGGACCGTCCACGGTCCCTCTGCCTCTGGCCCCTCCTCCCTGTCAACCAGCTCACTGTAGCTCCTGGTTCTTTAGCTTTGCTCCTTTGTAGGCCTTCTCTTCTTGGTCACTTGGACATGACAAGTCAGCTCTTGCCAGTCTAACTCTGGCTTATGACGGTGACACTCTGGAAGACCCTGCCATAAAAAATTGTCCGCAACCTCTAGTCCAGGCCCCAAAGACACTGTTGAATAGAGCCCTGAACTCCTGATTATCTGGAAGGGACATTGTACAGAAACTATGTTATTAAAAACTATTTGCTAAGCCCCTTGCATAGTAAACAAATACCACCACGCCAGTAAAAAAAAAAAAAAAAGTTAAAATGATAGGTTCAAAAAGGTAGAAAGGGTGGAAGACCCATGCAAAGGCAAAACAACAAGGCTCTTTGAGGTTATGTAACCATGTTAATGACTATAACAGATAACGTTTCTTCTATTGAACTAATATTTATGGAGCACCAACAGTGTGTTAGGTGCCGTGAGTTCTAGGCATTGGGATTATATCAGTAGGTAAAATAGACAAAAATCTCCATCCTCATAGAGCTTATATTCTAATGGAAGGGGGGAGACTGACAGTAAACATAATAAGTAAGCCATTCAAACAAGAGAAGGTGGATTTGTCCAGGCGTAAAGAGCAGAGTTCCTTCCTGGAACACGAGTCTAAGGGTGAGACAGCCCTTCACCCAGGCCACTGCAGTCAAGCCTGCTTTTGGACTCCAAAGGGGCAGCAGAATGCTTCTGCAGAAGTTTTCCTGGGACATATGACCTTTGCTTTCACCCAGATTTTATTCCAAGTGTACTGTTGTACGCTGAGAGGCAGGAGAATGCCTGAGGCGTCAGTGACACTGCATCTGGCAACAGGGCGAGTTCCAGGCTTGTGTGGAGGAGCCCTGGGGCCTCTGCCCCATGGGGACTCTGGCTCTTGACAGGCCGATCTGGAATGCTGTCATGTCTGGCCAGTGTGTGAGCAGCTTCTGTCTACACTGACACGATTCCTGTGTCTACAATACCCCATGCGTGGAGCACACACAGACCCAATGACTGTTTTATATGCGGCTGCATCTTTCAGAGGCAGCACGTCAGGAGGGCTTGAGAAGTTTTAAGTGAGGCTGAAAGAAAAGTCAGCTTCCTGGAGCAAAATAAGCAAAGGGAACAGCTTAACGGGAACTGCTGCTTGGGAGGGGGAAGAGGGAGTGGTGACTGTGACCACAGACGTTGCCACCTAAAGAACCACTGGGGTAAAAATCAGAACCCCGTAGGACCAGTTCCTTTGGAGCAGATGAGACTTAGACCATTCATTCCTTTATTCAGCAGTTTAATTAATTGCTTGATTTCTGCACGATAATCCGCCGGGACCTAGGAACAGAGTTGAATACAGTCTCGTTTCTGCCTTCAAGGAGGTTGCACTTTCGAGCAGTGCTGTTCAATGCACCTTTCTGGGCTGTTGAAATGTTCTATAATTCTGCAGTACCTACGTGTGGCTCATGCAACAGGCACTCAATTTTAATTTTTTATTTTAATTAATTCCAATTTAAATTTAGCCAAGCCTTGAAAAATAAGACTAAATAACTGAGCCAACTGAGCCTTGAACAATAAGATAAAAAATAGTCACTTGACACAAGCATGGTCTACCAGTAGGCAAATGGGTTTTCCACACTTTTCTAGTACATGTGAAGTTCTGCATGATACCATGCCTTGGAGACGTGAGTGTGTCATCCTCCTGGCTTTCTCAGGCTATTCTTGCTCTCCTCACTCTCATTTTTTTTCTCTCTAACGCTATGCAGAGGATGTCTGTTTAGCCAGCAACAAAACACAGCCCTAATTGCTTGCTCTATATAGTAACCATCTATCCATCCATTCATCCACCTACCCACATACTCAACCCTTCTCCGATTCAACTTCCTTCTTTTAGAAGAGCCGACATGGAGGAACATTGGCAAGTGAAAGGCATTACAGGATAAGCATGAGATTTGAGACACGTGTACACACACCGTTTAAGAGACGATGCCTCCAGAGGTCTTTGGGAAATGAAATCTCTGCTCCCAAGAGGCAGCAGGTATTGCTAATGGGTATGATGAGGCCGTAGAGATGAACGTCAATTACACTGATGACTGGATTGTGGGGACAGAGCCCCAGAGAGTAGTTTCAGGCTCTCGGCCTCACGTGGAAGGGTGCTGGCTCGGGTGGTGGATGGCCCTCGGCTGTGGCTGATTGGCCGTCGGCTGTGGCCGGTTAGCCGATTGGCCGCTGGTATAACTGCTGCGGCTACGGAGGAGAGCCGAGGACTGCCGAGGACTGCCGAGGAGCCGAGCAGAGCCGAGGAGAGCAGAAGAGGAGAGCGGAAGAGAGGAGAGGAACAAGGTCGAGAGAGTGGAGGAGAGTCGTCGGTCGGTCGGTTGGCGGAAAGGTGGAAAGGCGGATGGCAGGTCGCGCGTCCGGTGAACCCAGCCTCCAGTGAGACTATAGTGGTATGACTCCCCTACCTATGGCTCCGTGGGTGTTCCTTTTTGGCCTCACCATGTCCTGCGTTCTTGTGGGGGGAGCGGGAGCAGAGACCCCTCAGGCCGCCCCACCTGAAAACTGGCGCGGCGAGCAGGCCTCCGTGCACGACAAATGGCGCAATGAGCAGGGTCTCCCGCACGACAGGATGAATTTTTCAAGAGTCAGGCAAGTTGTAGGAAAGGAAACCATTAGCAACAACAACAACAAAGATGGATGTCCGCCTAAGGAACAAACACTTTCATCATTTTCATCCTGAGTGCCCCGTTCCTAACTTGCAGATGGCTCTGCTCCATCACTGGCCAGGAGCTGAGCTGTCCCGGTGGGCCAAGCCCGGGGCTCATCTACTTTCTCTCCAGAAGAACCAGCCAAGGAAATGGCCATGATCTTGCTTCAACTGTGGCATCCACGAACCCCATCATACCCTGGGTTGGCAGCCGAGGGATTTCCTACCCATTTAGTAAAGCCTTTGGGAGTAAAAGGGTGTAGAAAGGTCATCTCCCTAATTTAAGACATTTTCCCACTTAAGTACCTACATGTGCGCACATTCACACATGCTCACGCACATCGGAGCTTGAATACTATGGGCTGTTAAAGGATTGCTTCTCTCAGCTATGGCTTTTTCTCTCCTTTCGCTACATTTTGCTGAGAAAATGTGGATGACTGAAAAAGAAGAGTTAAGTGGTCTGATGTTGGGGAATAGAGTGTGAGGGAAGCTATTATGCCAAAAAAATGTTGAGAGTCTTCTAATTTTTAGCCAATTGTTTAAAAGACGACAGACGGTAATGTTTATGAGATGTATAATTCAAGGCAAATCTGTCCAGATAGAGAGGAGAAAGCATTTTTAACTTGGCTAACAAATGTTGAGCTGCATTCAGATAAATAAAACCAACAAAACCCAAGGCACATAATTGCAACATTATAGAGATGGAAAATAGTCTTATTAAAAAAAAACCACACAAGAATTACATTTACTTGAGTAAGGAGTTGGGATTTTTCTATCCTTTGCTGCAGGTCAGCTGTATTATCAGTCACAGGTGAAGGCAGGATATGTCACCAAGTCTTGACTATTTGACATTTATTTACACTTTCCAAGGTCATGCTGCATGCTAGTTTTTCAGTTCTCCCAACTTTTTGTTTTGAGCCAAATACCACGATCTTTGTTTCATTAATATTAAAGAGTAATTTAGATTGTGCCAGATGATCTTAAAGCTCATTTAAATCAGCCTGAAGATAATATTAAGCTTTCTCCCAGCATAATCTACCACCACAAATGATAGTGTCATCTGCATGTAAATGATGGGCTGAATATGATAATGAATAGCAGCGATTATCAATATAGAATGACAACTGCATTTGATTTCAGATAAATCTTGCAAGGATCCATTATTCTGTTTTCACAGTTAAAGATGCATTGTTTTTGTCCAAATCCTCTAAGGAAAACACAAAATTTTTCATGAAATGAATTCTTTATTGTGTTACAAAGAAGGGGGTGATGTCCACGAATTTGATACATACTGTTTTGCAAATACAATAATTAGAGTTCACACAGATCATTAGTTTATTGGATCCAGCAAGTGTCTCTTGGCAATTGCTGCTGCTTCTCCTTTTGTCCCTCTTCCTCCTGATTACAATCAACACTTGACTGTTTCCTTGAGGCTGGCTTGCACCCTTAAATTGTCATAGGCCTATGGGATTCCTGCCCATGTTATATTCTAGGGAACTTCTTTTCACACTCTAAAACCATTGACTTTTAATAAATCACATCTTCCTCTTTTATTGACCTAAAACTTACTGGTATCTCTTATTTGACTAAAATGTAACTATGTATCAAATATGATTTGTAGACTTAAATTAAGAACCTATATTTTTCTCCTAAGAGAAGGGACTATTTTTAAAGTCAAAGGGAAATAAAGAAAAAAAAAACATAATGAGGAAAAATGAAGAAATAGACAAAAAGCAAAGTCCATGCCAATAAACATGTATTGACCTTTGTGCTGGTGAAGATAGAAGCCTATGGCTGCAAATACAGTCATAGTTAATTTTCTTAATGGATGCTGGGAGAAGTTATGCAAAATACTGGTTATTTTCCTCCCATTTCTCTTTTTTCCCTTTGATCTTAGTGGTCTTAGTGTGGTCTATAAACCACATTCGGGAGTTCTAGGAGGTGTTCTTGAAGTTTTAAAGCTGGTAAAGATAGTGGAGTTTGCCCCTGGGCTGGGAAGCAATGGTTTTCCACTTCCCAGATTCAGCAGAACTAATCACTCTTCTGGGTCCAGGGAGATGGATTCTTGGAGAAACAAACCATGGAACACATCAATAAACCTCCTTTGGGCAACTGCATGTGTATTTTATTGGGATATAATTGACATATAACGTTGTATGAATTTTTGGTGTACAAAATATGTGTATATTGAGAAGTGATTGCCACAGTAAGTTTAGTTAACATATTACCTCCCATAGTTAAACTTTTTTTTCTTGTGAGGAGAACGTTTAAGATCTATTCTCTTAGCAACTTTCAAATATGAGATTTGACCTATGTACACACTTGTGACACTTTCACAAGTTCTTCACCACATAGACCTCCAGTAAAGTCTGCTTGAGCATCCTCATGACATGGCAGCTGGCCTCCCTTGGAGTGAGCCATCCAAGAGAGAGAGCAGGGAGCAAGCCACTGTGCCTTTCATATCCTAATCTCTAACGTCTTATACCATCACTTCCACCGCATCCTATTGCTTAGAAGTAAGTCACTAAATACAACCCACAATGAAGGGGAATTAAGATTCCACCTTTCAAAGGGAGAGAACAGATTTCATGGACATATTTTAAAACCATCACAATAGGTGTTGGAAATTAGTGACTTTCCTCACTTTCTTCATCTTCCAGACGGGCGTTAGTCCTGGATTCCAGAGATCCATTATGAAACCAAATACACAGCTGGCAAAGACAGTGTCCTCTGGGTGAACTCCCTTACTCCCTCCTCCTCTCTCTTTCATTCTGGTCCATGACTCATTTGCCCCAGCAAGCTCACAGTTACCTGTACAGCTCCTATTTTCTCTTGGCTGGCCTCGGTGTGGATTGTCAGTTTTTGTTCAGTGTGGTTCTGCTGCTGGGGGAGGACATGGGGGGTAAGGCATGGTTTGGACCAGGAGAGAGGAGGAGGTAAGGGAAAAGAGGCCATCTGTAGGGTCTGGTCCCACAGTCAGCCCTTTTCCTCTGTGAATCATAATCTCCTGCAGCACATCTCCTATTATGCTAATGGAGTGTTTGTCTTCTTGCCAGACTTGAATGACAGACAAGGTCTGGCTTTGAGCTCTTGGAAACGGGAGTTAGAGCAAGAGGGAAGGATCTTGTCTACCATATTTGGAACCTGGATTTTAAATTAATTATACATAATCAGCATAATTTAATTACACTTAGGACAGAAGTTTTCAAAGTGTGTTCTGAGGAACCTAAGATTCTATGAGATCTTTGGGGAATTTTGCAAATACTTTAATTAAAAGTGTAAAATACCATATGCTTTTAATTATAAACATATAATAGATACCAACTTTTAAGAATCAACACATTAACTTATCCCTGCCAACATAACACTGTGTGTATGAGCCCAGATATTGGAATAAAGCTTTTCTTGCTATCACTATGAACTGAAAAGTGTCTTGAGTTTGCAAAGGAAACTTTTTTTCAAAAACTGTCTCTATTTGCTGCTACTCATGTGTGGGAATTAGACTTTTCTCCCTATTATGTAATCAAAACAAAATCCTGAAATAATTGGATGCTTAGACTGATATGACTTTAATCTACCTCCTTAACTCCCCATTTTAAATTGTGTGACACAAAGATTTTCCATTATTTCCTTGATTGACTTCTAATAAGTAAAAGTTATGAATTAAGGCTTATAAAATATATTCCATAATAATTTGTCAATTTTAATCTGTTTTATACATTAATGTATCAGAATGCTAACTGTTGCAAATTACAGAAAGCCCAAACTCAGAATGGCTTAAGCAACAAGAGGACTTCTCATCTTATATCGAAAGAAATTTCAGGGTCAATTTGATGGCTCAGCAACCTTATAGAGGATGCAGGTTCCTCCCATTTTCTGTTTTGCTTTCTTTGGGGTGTTGTCTTTGGGTTAACTCCCCTTGAGATAGCAAGATGCTTGCCCATAGTTCCAAGCATCCCCTGCCCACATGGAAATATCCAGTAGGCAGAAAATGGCCAAGTGTCTTTTAGGAGCAAGTAATTTTTTCCAGAATCCCCGGAACAGGCCTCCCCTGGCATTTCATTACCCAGAACCTGTCTACACCAGTCACAGCAAGGAGAAGTCCCACCATAATTGGCCTTTCTTAAATCATGGAGGGGAGACACGGACCCTGAATAAAACCTGAGCTCAGCTAGCATGGCCGTAGGCGAGAAAGGCTGTTGGAACTCTACTAACAGTGTCTGCTAGAATTTGGGTTCCTTATGAGTCATTTGATAAAACTATTTTGCTACTAAAAATGTTTTTGAATAAAATTTTGTGAAACTAATTTATAATGACAGAAAAAGAATCCCGTATTGTGGCGATCTAGGGGTGATAGGTGAAAAAGATAAAGGACGACAGGAAGCTTTCAGGGTGATAGCTACGTTGATAATCTTGAGGGTGGTGAAAGTTTCATAAGTGTGTAAATATGTCATATCTCATCACATTTACACTTTAAATATGCACAATTTACTGTGCCTCAAGTCTATGTAAATAAAGCTGTAAAGAAAGAAATAGAGAGAGGTTGGACCTTTTCAGCTGAAAAATTTTAACATGGGAATACTAATCATCCTTCTGTAGGGTAATTTTTCTTTATGAGTTTACTACGATCTTTGCAGGTTTCTGTTTCCACACTAACCCCCTAAGTCATGTCAGTAGGTCCTTTCTATTTAGCAGACACTGGGGCATACTGAGGCTTCTCGAGGCATAGGTTGGTGAAGGTGTAAAAGCTGTTTTTTCTCTTTTATTTGGTCCCTCGTGCAGCTCCTGGTCATTTCAAGGATTCCACATCTGGAGCCAGCATTCAGGCCAGGAGCCCCCGTCTGCACCTGCCGCAGGCCCCTCTCTGGCTGCGCTTTCTCCTTGCTTGTGTTCTGGAAGCTCCATTGAAGTGAGTGGCAGCTGTGCTCCTGGAGAAGGTAAGCAAGAGTTCAGGTGGTGAGGAGGAGATTGGTTTCCTGAGGCACACTGAGATCAAATGCCTTAGCTGGAGCAAAGCATGAAGGAGAAATCAGGGCAGGGAGAGGTGACACTGAAGGCAGCTAACACAGGAAGGGCTGGCACTGCCTGTCGTGGTTCCCTGAAATGGAGGCTTTGTGGAAGTGAGGTCCCAAAGGCCCTCTTTTCTGCTTTGTGCCTTGGCCTGTCTGCATTTTCCATTAACAGATGTTGCTGTGGCATATGTGCTAATGATGGCACAGAGTCCCCGAAACAATCCTGCTCAATGCAGACCCCAGAGATGACTAACTTAGAATGTGAGGTTATGGTGGAGCCGTATCAATTGCCGTAACGGTCGGCAGACATTGGTGCTCAAGGAGCTGAAAAATTACCACTAGAATCACTCCTCCCATTGAAGAACATATTTCCAATGGTATTATATGTATTGAAAATATTTGCTGGAATTTATGGGGCAGCTATTAATAGTCAGGCACTGACTAGGTATTTTATACACATTGTCTATTTAAATCCATGCAATAACCCTACAAGGAAGTTATCGTGATCTGCTTTCTACCACTGAAAAACCGAAGCTCAAAGTAACAGAGTGACTTCCCCAAGACCATTACACTGATCAAGCAGAGTTGCTGGGGCTTGAACCTATGTATGTCTAGCTCTAAATCCAGTTCTTCTTCTGCCCTAGCAGACCACCTACCCCATTCTCTGGGCCCCATTTTCTTAGACACAGTCTGCCTATCTCACATCTCTTCTTTCTGTGTCCTACCCTGAGTTTTGTATGCCCCTCTATCCCAGCCTCCTCACAGGTTGTCAAAATAACATTTGCTGATAAAGAATTGAGATATTAGCACTCTCATTTTCAGAACAGAAACGAAAAAATCAAAAAGCAGTCTGGGTATCAGGCAATGAATCAAGGAGACTAGCAGGGTCAATAGTACAGTCCGCTTTCCAAATCTTCTTTTCTGATCCTGGTAGATACTGTCAGCTGCCAAGCTCTTTCTCAAGGCAGCCCTAAGCAATGTCACGGTCAAGGAGACAATTTTGAGGTGGGAGGGGCATGCATGAGCTCCAGAGCAGGACACCTCAGGGTTACATTGGTGGGTAACCCTGAAGCCAGGCCCCTCCTCTGCCCATGAGCCAGACATGTCCACCCTGAGGGGCCTGTGGCATTAATTTGTTTCCTTTTCCTGGCATGCCAGGGACGCAGTGTCCTCTCATAAAAAACAAGGGGTGAGGGAGTGCAGAACAGAGAAACAAGAGGAAATGAAAGCTTTCTTGGGAAAGGCAACTGTGACAAATTGAAAGGGTGGAGGAAATACTAGCATAAACAAGAGAGGGGAGAAAAGGCTGCGGGAGAGTAAGCAAAAGAAGTCTGTGTCTGTAACCCCTGGACCAGCAGAGTGCTGATTTGTTTTCCATAAAAAGAGATGTGTTATATATTTCCCCTTTCTTGGCAAATAATGACAAAGAAGAATGGTTGCGGAGTTTACTGAAATGGAATAGTCTGAGGAGGTATTCTGAGTGAGTGAAATGTGCTCTCGGATATCTTATCATGTTTCCCACCAACTTGTTTTTATTTCAAATTGCCTACAACAGGTGCCATAGTCTGGGCAAAGTATAAAATCGTACCTTGCAACAGCTGTGCATAGAGCTTGCATAGAAATAGTAAAGAAAGGTTACACAACATGACTGGTCTCATATGGCTTGGAGCAGCTCTAGAATTTAAAACATTTCCTTGTCCTCAAGTTAAATTGGGCCCCCATGATATATGTTCTGTAACTTAATATGAAAGACTACTGATGGATGGGTTGATATCATGGCCGCGAAAGCTGCCCGTGAGTACCTGCAAGGAGCACATGCACCCTGAATGGACCCCGTTCTGCAAATATAGGCCTCCCTGAAGTGGTGTTTGCTCAGTGTGTGCAAGTGGGCTCTCCCCTACACGTGGGAAAGACTATGTGGTTTAATGCAGATGTCGCCTACACCCAAGACACTTCTCGAGCTGCAGCCCAAGGAGAATAAACTAGTGTATGAAAATATTCCCAGCACCCTAGTTCCCATTCTTTCTCTCCAACTCAAGAAGCACCTATGAATGCAAGTGACAGTGGTACCATTAAACCTGTTCAATCCTTAAACTTCAGTTTTTCATTTGTAACAGACTAATAGAGGCACCACCCACAGTTGACGATGGTACCTTATGAACCCGTACTGCAGCTGAGAACTACTGTTTAGAGGGCTTTCTTAATTCGATAAAATATGTCAGAGCCACACAGAACATAATTCAGTTACTTACTCCCCGGGTATTTTTCCACGTGTGATTTAAAATGGAACAGAGTGTTCTCGAGGGGCCAAAGTCCAACAATATACTCAGGATTCTGTCAGGATTCTGAGTGGCATGCAACAGAAATGGATTCTGGTGGACTGAAGCAGGAAAGGAACATACAGAAGCTGTAACATTTAGCGCACAGCGTAGTTGCTGAGGCTCTGCAGGGCCTGCACATTGGGAACAATGTCCCCAGTCATGCTGCAGTGCCCTAGATGCTGTGGCGAGTCCCACCCACACCAGCAACACCAGCACTGCCAGCCCGGCTGCTCCATCTCCCTGCAAACCCCGTCACTACTACATACAGGCATATGAACCCTGGGTCTATGAAGTAGCCCCAGGTGATTGACCACGTGGCAGGCATGGGTTGGAATCCCAGAAAGGGTTTTAGAGTTGATGTATCATGAGGGAAATCAGTGGATAATCATCATTGTGACATTTCTCTAGGCTGTGGGCAGGGCCACCATATTTCTTGTTCACATCTCTGTCCCTAGGCGCTAGCGTATTACCTGGCACTTAGAAAGGGCTCAATAAACATTTGTTGAAATGAATTAAAATTGAATTTTAAATTTAGAAGCACCCTTTCCAAGGGCTGACTGCCAGTTACTATTACAAATTAGTTCTATTTAATCAAAGTAAATTAGAAAGGCGATCAAAAATAGAGTTTCCAAGCCTCATGTCATGTGCACTGACCTACCACAGCATTGCCCGTAGACCTTCAGGTTAGTGGTCGGTTTGTTTGTTTGTTTTTATGTTCAGTGACAGCTTTACTTTTTCTAGTAATAACTGTGTCTGCCTGTGCCTGTCCATCCGTGTGAGCATATTGAGTGAAGGTTATTTTGCTCTCAAGAAATGAAACTATCATCAACCTTCATCTGGAGACCAGAGTATTTGCTTCTGTTTTGTGTGACTCTCATGGGGGAGGAAAGAGGGAAGGGCAATCTTTCCCTGTAGGCAAAAAAAAAAAAAAAAAGGAAAAAACAGAAAAATACTTTCAAAGGCCTATTTGCAGAGTGTGGTTGTGTTCCTGTTGAATTACCCCAGATGGTTTGCCCTGTTCATTTCTTCCTGGTCCTTTGCAAAACTCCCAAATACAAGACTGAGAGTAGAGAGCATGATAAATCATTCCTCACACAGATTCAGCAAGATGGTCATTGTTACTACACAAATATACAAGTTATGTTGGAGCTGTGCTGTAAGATTGCAGTATGGATTACTTCCTCTTGTATACATGCCAAAAAAAATTCTAATTCATTCTGGATGAATCATAAACTTTTATGCTCTTGATTCAGGAAAAAAATGTATAAGTATATAATTCAAAGTATAAAGGTCCACAATCTCAAGGTCATCAAATATGGAGAACTGAGAAGAGCTTAAAAGTGATCATAGACTAGATTCCATCTATTTTAACTTCATTTGGATTAAAGTCTGAATGTGCTCATTCTCTGCCATAAAGAGTTATTTTCTTCAGGTGGGAGGGTTAGGTTTTGGGTATTGGGGTGTGTGGGTATGTTAAGTTTCCCTACATGTATTTTCTCTCTCATTGGTTCAGAAATTATTATTATTTTTTTAATGGTTTGCATCCTACATGAACCTTCTCTGGGTGCTCACAGATAAGACTGGTGGCAGGGTGGGTAACCTGAGAGAGCAGACGTGGAGGAAGGGGCAACTGTTACTGCAGGAAGGTCAAGCCTTCTCTCCTATGAAGCAAAAGCCTTGGGCTTCTTAAGGTGGGCAACAAACCCTGACACCACAGGTCAGGGGAAAAGGTAAAGAAAAAAAATGCCTCTACCTCTGGAGAAGGGGCAGGAGGCATCCTGGGCCAAGGATCCTACTGCAATATGATAAGAGGCCTCCTACTGCTGGGGGAGGGCAGGAAGCTCTCTTCCACACAACACCCACCAAAGATACAAAGCAGAGTTTGGCTGCCATCAGGAGGAGGGGCAGGATCACTGAGAAAGCCCCAAAACCAAGACTCAGGACATAGAACCTGGCTAAGACAGGGTGAACCAGGACAACAAAGATGCCACTCCTCTCCTCCCTTCCACCAGCAAGGTAGCAAACCTCAAGTAACAGCTGTCTCCTGTTGGATGAGGAGCAAAAGCGTTGAAAGAGATCGTCCTTGAAGCATAGGCACATAAGGAAAACTGAAAAATGAGGGTAGAGTACCCAGCACCCTAAACATAAGGCAGAGATAGACCAGAATTTCTTAACTTTGTCACTACTGACATTTTGGGCCATATAATTCTTTGCTGTGGGAGGCTGTTCTGCGCATTGCAGAGGATATTTAATAGCATCTGTGACCTCTACACACTAAATTCTAGTATGATACCCCCACCCCAGTTGTGACAATCAAAAACATCTGCAGACATTGCTAAATGTCCCCTGGGGATGAAATCACTCCTGGATGAGAACCACTGCGTTAGAAATAGTTGAAGCTAGTAGTGCACTGAAGAGGGCCATAAGAATAATAAAATTCAAATCCACCTCAACTTCTGACTAGATTGTCTCAACCTCACACCAAAGGCCTGGCATAACAAAAAGGCATGTTCATTTTCAGACATAAATAATATTTACCTCAGTCTCTTATTCTAAATATGATGTCCAGCACTCAACCAAAAATTACGAGAGACAAAAAAGCAAGAAAAATCAACTCATTGTTAAGAGACAAGTTGTCAACATAATAAAACTTAGAGATGACCTGGATGTTGTTACTATCAGACAGGAAATAGCTATGATTAATATTTAAAAGCTCTAGCAGGATAATGGTCAGCGTGCATGAAGATGGAGAATTTGAGTCAAACAAAACAAACAAAAAAACAGGGTAACAGAGATGAAGAATGTCTTTAAGGGCTCAAACAGAATTGACACAGCTGAGGCTCAGTGAACTTGAAAACAGTTCAATAGAAATCACCCAGATTGAAACACCAAAAGAAAATTAAAATGAGAAAAAGAGAATAGAATCATTCAGCAATATAAAATGATCTAATGCACGTGTATCTGAAATCCCAAAAGGAAAGAAAGAGAATAGGGTAGAAGCAATACTTGAAAGAGTTAGGGAAGAAAAAATATTTGAAGAAGTGATGGCATAGAATGTTCTCAAAATAAAGAAAAACACTAATTGACAGAGTCAAGAAGATTAGAGTACCTTCAGCAGGAGAAATAAAAGAAGGACGAGGATGAGGATGAGGAGACTATATACTGGACACATCATATGCAAACTCCTGAAAACCATATACCAAAAAAAAAAAAAAAAAAGGATAATAATTACAACTGCTTTCAGTTCTAAATCTACACAATATAGAAGACAATAGAATGAAAATTTTAGAGTACTGAAAGAAAGAAAAAAACCTGTCAACCCAGTATTCTATACCTAGTGAGAATATCTTTCAAAATGAAGGTGAAATAAACACTTATTTAGATAAGCAAAAGCTGAGACAATTTATTACCAACAACTCTGTACCTCAAGAAATGTTAACGAAAGCTCTTCTAGGAGTTTCCAGGAAAAGGAAATATGATATCTAACAAAAACTTAGATCCAGTTCCCCCAAATTAAAAATCTCTGGAAATGGTTGAAATGAATATAAAAATACTTTTTCTTATTTGTACATTCTCTAAAACAAAAGATATTGACTCTCTAAAATAAAAATAGTAAGAATGTATCATGGGTTTATCCCATATGTAGAAGTAAACTGTATGACAATAATAGAACAAAAAACAAGAGGGAGGAATTGAAAGTTTACACTGTAAGGTCCTTACACTATACATGAAAATTTATAACATTTTTAGAGGTGGCCTGTAATTAAGGTGTATATTGTAAACCTTAGGGCATCCATTAAAATAAAAAAAACAATAGATATAAATAATAAACCAGTTTTACAGATAAAATGGAATAAAAAGTATTCGATCTATAAGCAAGCAGAAAAAGAGACAAATAACAGATGGAACAAGTGAAAAATAAGTAGCAAAATGACAAATATAAGTCTAACCATATCAATGATTGTATTAAATGTAAATGACTGCACACAGCAATTAAAAGACAGAAATTGATAGATTAAATAAAAATGCAATATCCAACTAGATACTCTTTCCAAGAAACCCACTTTATATATGAAAATATAGAAAGGTTAAAAGGAAAAGGACGGGAGGAGACTTGACTTTGGGTGGTGAACACTCAATGCAATATATAGATGTTGTATTATAGAATTGTACACTTGAAACATATATAATTTTATTAACTAATGTCACCCCAATAAATTTAATTTAAAAAGTGAGAGGATGAAAAAATATATAGCACATAAATACTTATCAAAAGAAAGCTAAAGTGACTTTATTAATATCAGATAAAGTGGAATTTAGAACAAGGAATATTATCAGGATTTAAAAAGAATGGAACATAATAATAAAGGGGTAACTTTATCAAGAAAACATAATAATCCTAAAGAGATATGTATCTAACAATAGTACTTCAAAATACATGAAGCAAAACTAATGGAAGTTAAAAGAGAAATAAATAAATCCAAAATTATAACTGGAGATTTCAACTCTCCTGTCTCAGCAATATGTAGAACAAATAGAAAATCAGTAAGGAGATAGGAGATTGAACAACACTAACAACCAACAACCTAGTTTACATTAATTGGACACTTCACCCAACAATAGCAGAATACATATTCTCTTTTTGAGTATACATGGAACAATCACAAGATAGATCATGTTCAGGGCCATAGAATAAATCTTAACAAATTTTAATGAACTGAAATAATAACAAAGTATGTTCTCTGACCATATTTCCAGTTCGGTAGAATTAAACTAGGAGTCAGCAACAGAAAGATATCTGGAAAGGTAAAAAATATTTAGACATTAAATGATATTATTTAATTTAAAAATGGAAATTTAAGTATTTTCTAATATTTAATGATATTAAAAATACTTCTACATAACCTATGGTCAAAGCAGATGTCACAAGGAAAATTAGAAATTTAACTGAAACAAAAACAGCATATCAAAATTTTTGAGGAGCAATGGAAACAGTGCTTAGCGGGAAATGTATAGCTATAAACACCTAATTAGAAAATAAGATTTCAAATAAATAATCTAAGCTTTCACTTTAAAACACTTTAAAAAAGACTAAACCTAAAATAATCAGGGAGGAGGAAATAATAAAGATAGAAGCAGAAATTATTAACACCAAAAACAGAAAACAGTACAGATAAGCAGTAAAACAAAAAGTTGGTTTTTTAAGGTCAATAAAGTTGATAAGCCTCCACCCAGCTTGCTCAAGAAAAAAGGCTCAAATACCAATATAAGGAATGAAAAGGGAAGATCACTACAAATTAGACAGACATTAAAAGACTAGTAAGAGAATATTATGAACTTTATGTCTATAAATTCAACAACTTGGATGAAAGGGCAAATTTCTTAAAAGGCATATTTAAGAAGCCATATATAATCTGAATCACCCTATATCTTATTAAGAAAATGTAATTTATGCGAGTAGTTAGAAGCCCTTGTATAAAGAAAACTAGAGCTTAAGATGGCTTTATTGAAAACTTCTACCAGATGATTTGAAAAAAATAATACCAATATTGCATAGATGCTTTTAGAAAATAAAAGAGGAGCAACCATTTCCTAATTTATTTTATGAGGCCAGCATTACTTGGATACCAAAACCAGACAAAGATATTGCATGAAAAGAAAATGACAAACTGTATCCCTTATGAGTATAAATGTAAAATTTGTAAACTAAATATTAGAAAATTGAACCCAACAATATATAAAAAGAATAATACATCACGATCAAGTCAGATTTATTTCATGAGAGCAAGACTTGTTCAACGTTTTAAAAATTGGTCAATGTAATTTGCTATATAAACAGATTAAAGAAGAAGAACTATATGATCATCTCAATATATGCAGAAAAAGTATTTGATGAAATTTGAAGTCTGTTCATGATTTAAAAAAAATTCTCAGACAATTAGGAATAAAGGGGACATTCGCAATCTGGTAACGAGCATCGACAAAAATCTTATAGTTAATATAATACTTAATGATAACTGAATAATTTTTCTCTAAGATTGGGAAGAAAGGTAAGACTGTCCATTCTCACCACTTGTATCCAAAATTTTCCTGGAAGTCCTAGCCAGTGCACTAACACAGGAAAAAGAAATAAAAGGCATATAAATTTAAGAGGAAGAAATAAAACTGTCTCCATTTGTAAACATCAAAATAGTGTAATAGAAAATCCCAAAGAACCCATTAAGAAAGCTACTAGAATTAGTAAGTGAGGTTAGCAAGCATGAAGGATACGAAATCAATATACCAAAAACAATCGTATTTCTATACGTTAGCAATGATAAATTGTAAATTGAAATTAAATGTACACCATTTAAAATAAAGTGCCATTATTTAGGTTAACATCTAGCAAAATTTATGCAAGATCTGTATTCTGAAAATTGCAATACTTAAAATACCAAGTAAGACCTAAATAAGCGAAGAGATATATTATATTTATGGATTGCATGTGTCAGTATTATTAAGATTATAATTTCCCCCAAACTGATCTATAAATTCAATGCAATCTCAAGTGAAATCTTAGTAGGATTTTTTGTAAAAGTCAATAAGTTAATTATAAAATGTATATGGAAACTAGAATAGCCAAACCGTTTTTTTTTTAAATTGAGAACCCAATGATATCTTATTTCAAAGTTTATTATTAAGCTACAATAATCGAAATAGTCTTGTGTTGGTGAAAGGATAAACGCATGGGTCAATTGAACAGAATAGAGAGTTGAGTCCAAAAATAGAACGACACATACATCTTCAGTTTATTTTCAACAAAAATGCAAAGGTAATCCAGTGGAAAAAGGATAGATTGTCAATGAAAGGTGCTGGCAGAATTAGACCCTGATATAATAGCAACAAACAACAACAATAATATGGACGAATACATCTTTGAAGAAAACGCAGGAGAAAAATATTTGTGACCTTGAGTTTAGCAATGAGTTCTTAGATACCAAAACCAAAAACACAATCCAGTTGATAAGTTAGACTTTGTAAAAATTGGAAATTTTTGCACTTTGGAAGACAGTGTTATGAAAATAAAAAAACAAACCACAGACTGGGAGAAAATATTTGTAAAGCCCATATCTGATAAATGGCTATGTGTAGGATGTATAGAAGTCTCAAACCTCAATTGTAAGAAAACAAGCAATATCATAAAATATGGGCAAAATTTTAACAGACATGTCACCACAGATGCTATATGAATGGCAAATAAGCATGTGAAAAGATGTCCAATACCATTAATCATTATGGAAATACAAACTAAATCCTCAATGAGCTACAACTACATATTTATCATAATGACCAAAATAAAACCTGACAATAACGAGGGATGAGCTGGATATGGGACAACTGGAACTGTCACACATTGCTGGTGGGAACAAAATGATACAGCCCTTTAGTGAAACAGTTTGGCAATTTCTTATAATGTTAAACAAACACTTAGTAGATGACCCAGCAATTTCATTCTTAGGTATTTGCCAGAGAGAAATGAAACTCATAGCACACAAAAACCTTGAATGTTTATAGTAACTTTATTAATAATCACCCCCAAATGTCCTTCAGTGGGTTAATGGATAAATAAACTATGGTACGTTCATATATTAATAAAAAGGAACAAGCTACAGATAAATACAATGACATGTCTATATCTGAAGTGAATCATGTTAAGTCACAAAAGAAGTCAGATCCAGAAGTCATATGTATGCTGTATGATTTCAACTATATGACGTTCTGGAAAAGGCAAAACTATAGGGACAGAAACGGGATGAGTGGTTGCCAGGGGCTAAGGCTGAGCCATCAGAACTGACTACAAAGGGGCCTGAGGGAACTTTGGGGGATAATGGAAATGTTTCGTATCTTGTGAAGGGAACCAAAATTCTGCCACCCTGAAGCTGCTTTTTGGTATCTTAACTTTAAAGAAACAAACCTCAGAAAGAACCTTTAGCCCTTCCCCACCTTTCCTGCTGAAGTGATGCAGACAGAGAAACCTGCTTCAGGAAGTGAATCTTAGAATGCTACCTTAGCTTAATTAGAATTAAGTGATAAATAAGAGGACGTCAGGAAGGTACCTGTTAGCTAGATACCCTCTGTGTCCCATTGTTTCTGAGATGCCTGGCAAGAATTTTCCTGCCATGTGTGTTCTGTTCTTCCTGAATTGCCCCTTCTTCTTAATTCCGAAATCTAATACCCCTTCCCCCCCTTTTCTCTTTTGTCCAAATGACTTATATACCCAATGTTGCTTCACTGTCTTGGGAATTTTCATGCCTATGTGAGTTCCCCAGGTGTATGCATTAAAATTTTGATTTCTTCCTGTTAATCCATCTTTGTTAATTTGATTATTAGCTCAGCTAGAAGAACTTAGAAGGTGGGAGGAAAAACATTATTTTTTTAGCCCCCACATTTGATTGTGGTGATAGTTACATGACTGTATGCATTTGTTAGAACTGATAAAACTATACATTTAAAAGGGAAATTTCCCTGTGTATAAATTATATCCCCCAAAATATAAATCTGAAAAAAAATCTAAAATGTTGACAATAAACAGTGAAAAATCAAACTAGTCCCCCAGTTTCCCAGGTGATCTGACATCTACAGCTGATGGAGTGTGCTGTTTTCTGGGTGGGAAAATATTTGGGATCCAAAGGGCTGAGGCTCAGACAACCTCTCTGCAAAGCAGTCCCCTGGCCAGGCTTCTCAGGGGCAGGAAGGACCCTGGGCCCAGAGTCTGCTCCCCTCACTCATGCTTATGGGTTGCCTTCAGACTGAAGGCCAGTGGGAACTGAGTTCCCTCCACACCTCCTCCCACAGGTGTGACTGTTGTGGAGGCTAGAACAGCTTTCTGATGCACACATGAGGTACCCCACCCGCCTTCAAACCTCCAAGTGAAAGGACTCAAGTTGAGTCCTCATAGTTCCTGGAGGCAAACCCTCTGTGCATGTGAAAGGGTCTCAGAATCCCCAGAGGGGTGTTTTGGTGGCAGCTTAAGCTGTTTTGCAGCCAGTGCTTTCAGGGCCCCAGGCCAGGAGTTAAGACTCCTGTTGTTCACAGCCACTTTATCCTCTCCGCCCACTCCCTGGAGCCTGGCAGGAAGGTGGTCAGAGCAGGGGTCAGCAGATGTACACGGGCTGCTGCGTGGAGGCCCAGCCGGGAGGATTCAGGCTGTGGGAAACCCCGTCGGCCCAGAGCACGAGTTTCCCAGCCTCCTTCAGGCTAACCGGGACCCTGCTGGCTCCCCTTCCTTTGCATTTGTAAACTTTTACTCGTGAGTTGATTGATTCCATTTAGCTGCCAGCTAACTAGCTAGAATTGAAAATGTAACCTTCAATTGGAAGGACTGTACTTTAAGAAATTGCTCGTCTGCATTGCCGAGGTTCTGGGAAAGTAGCAATGAAGAGGAGAGGAGGAGGAAAAGAGAAAGGAAGGATGGAGCAGTCACAGGTTAAAAGGAGGGAGGGTCACAGCTAAAGACCTGAGTCGGGTATTTCTGTCTCTATGATGTAGAATCTTTCTAGCTGTCTCCAGGCCATGACTTGGCTAAATTTAACTTTGGCCCTTCCCAGCCACCCTTCCAAATGTTTGGCCAGGACACCTTGATTGGACTGAGGGGAAGTGAGTCATTTAAGAGACCTGCACTTCAGGAATAGGTGTATATTTAAAGCTCCTGCGTTCCTCCATTCCCACCCCATCAGATGGCGGAGAGGCTTCCCCAGGTTTCTATAGCAGAAACCTGTTGGCGAGGCAAAGATCACCTGGCCCCCCGCCAAGCCAAGCGGAGATGCTGCTCAGGAGATGCGTCAGTGAGCATTTGTGTGTAGGCTCTGGTACCTGGAACAAAAATCTGCTGAGCTGCAAATTATGGCTTTCAGATGTCACCAGTGCCATCTGACATTGCGTTTCAGCTTTCGTGTCTTCATTACTGTGCTTCAGCCTCCCATTTAGGCTGTTAGCGTGTGAGACAGGTTTATGTTACATGGGTTACTGTACACCCAGAGCAACGATGCCCACCAAAGGGTGTCAGACTGATTGCCAAAACCTCATGGAGAAGTTCTGCGTCTATCAGTTGCTTGGTGGGTGCCTGTATTTGTGTGTGTGCACACGCGTGCGTGCTATGTGTGTGCATCCCTCCTCCAGGCCCCGTCTTGTAACAGCTGAAAGGAACCAGGCTCCTGCGACAGGAACTTGTTCTCTGTGTGGTTTTCTCATCTCCCTTTGCTTCCGTAAGGCCTCCCTCCCAGGCCATCTGCCGGATCCTTCCTCTCCCCCTCTCCTGCTCCTCTTTGAGGTGGTAACTAGACCAACACAGCAATGCCCTCGTGGCTCCCTTTTCAGCCTCTCTCAGATTAATGGAACAGAAACATGTGCTTGCATCTGATGCCAGTAATCATATCCTGAGTGACCACAGAGAGGGAGATTAAGCAGAGGTACTGGCCGGGCCTCGGGGGATATGGTTACAGGAAGAAAGTGTTTCTTGACAGCAGCAGCTCTGGCTCCCTCTCACTTGCCCCCTCCTCCTTTCCCAGGCTCCTAAGTCCCTTGTATATTTTCCATAAGATTAATTAAAGTCCATCCAGCAATGGTCTGAGTCACCCAAGAACTGGGTTTTGATCTGCGTTTTGATTTGCACTCACAATGTGAACAGAGCATATGTTTTTTCGTTTCCTGAATTTGATGTCGTCCCTCTGATGATCTACTCTGGGCATGTATTTTCCAATAGTGAAAAGTAAACAAGTATATGGTTTTCTAGCCTGATGACTTAATTCAACAAATGTCAACCATGAGCAAATTACTCCTCTAGTAGGACAAAATCTCTGCCCAAGAGGCCCTGTTGGGGACACTGAGGCACATACTAAAAAATGCTGTGACGTGAGGTTGTATGTAATGAATATGGTGAGAGGACACAGTGAAACCCGGGAGCTCAGGGAAGGGAAAGCACTCCTGGCTGGGGAAACCCAGGGAGGCTTCAGGGAAGAAGTGGCATTTAGATGAGCCTTAAAAGGAAGGTAGGATGTTGATCCATGCAAACACAAAGGAAAGGCATTACATGAGAAAAGTCCTTGAGCAAAGCCCAGACATGAGAAGACACAGGTATTCTGAGATGAGTGGGATAGACTAGAAATATATACTAAAGGGGAAGTGATGGGAGTTGGTCTGGAGAGCCTTGAACTATAAAGAGTTTAACGCCAGGTTTAGGAGGTGCGGATTTATAGTAATCAGCAATGGGAACCACTGGAAGTTTTAGAGCAGGGGAATGACAGGATAATGCCTTCTTGATTGAACTTTAAGAAGAGTGCCTTTGAAGAAGTACAGAATGTAGATTGTGGGGAGAGAGGTGTGGGAAAAGGAGAGGGTAGAGATGGATCAGTGAGGAGGTTTTTGCAGTGGTTTTAAAAGAGTGGAAAAGAAGCCCTTGATGGACATAGAAAGATAGGAGAGGACTTGGCAACTGGTTGGATTTGGAAGGTGAGGCCAATGGGTGGGCCAGAGACAATGCTAAGGTTTTGAAAGTGGATACTGGAAGGTGGGTGGTGCGTTTAAGAGATGGGTAAATAAAGGGGGGAACAAATTTGGAGCAGAAAATGACCAGCTCTGTTTGGGATACTTAGATGCCGTACTTTCCTGGACCTCTTAGTACTTGGTACGAGATGTCCTGCAGGGGGATGGCGTTCAGCCCTGCTGTTGATAAAAGAGATTGGATGTGAGGATGGTCTGTGTGGAGGTGCCAGGTAAGGTCCTGGAGTGGGGCAGATAGTAAAGGAGGCAGCACAGAGGGGGTGGGGGTGGGGGGCTCAGCTCAGATCCCTGGGGAGATGGGCACGTTAAGAAGACAGGAAATAACGAGTTTCCTGTCACAGAAACCAAGAGTGGAGTGATTTCCTGTCAAATGCTGAACTGCTGAGGATGAGGCTGGGGAATGTCTGCCGAGCGGCAGCGGAGGAGGAGGTCCCTGGGGCCCTTCCCGAGGCTCCATCAGGAGAGAGGTGGGGCAGAAGCCAGAGCAGAAGGTGAAGAGTGAGTGGGTGGTGAGCAAGTGTAGGCAGCAAGTGGATTTCCTGGAGAGCTTTTAAAAATAGGACTGAGGTCCATCATTTGGGGATGGTTTAAAGGCCTTCGGTCTGGTATCCAGGAGAGAGACAACAGAGGTTGCAAGGAGCCAAAAGCTGAGATCTCCTGTAGGTGGTGTTTTCCTCTGAAGCCAGAAACCTTGGGCTGTGTGTCTGTTGCAGCAGGTGAGGAGTCGGTTGGATTAGGAGGCACTTGTTAGTCAGAAGACGCCAGTTCCCTCCTTCAACAAGGCCCAGTGCAGCTTACCCCAAGGGGCCAAGCGCTAACTCGGTGGATTCTAGACTATTCTTGAGTCTGGACCACCCTGGAGTGACTGTAAGGAAGCATTGCTTTTCCAGGATCCCAATAGAGGCACATGAAGAATAAACAAAGGGCTATGTCAGCTTCTAGGGTCTCTTTTTAGTTCCTCAGAAGAAAAAATAATTTTTCGTTTTGAAGACAGCCTTGAGGTTAATTGATCTTTCCTCAGGAGAGGCTACCAAAGAGAAAAAAATCCCATAGGTGGCACGACAGTGCCCTAGGGAGACAGCCAATTATCCGGGTTTAGGAAGAATGGGGACTCGACTGCCTTCCTTGGAAATGTCTCCCCTAGCGCCTCACAGGTGACCCTGACAGCACAATGCCACCATTCCAGACCACTCCCTTCAATCCCCTAAGATGGCCGAGCCTCCAAGATGCTACTCGATCTGCCTGTGGAAGCCTTAAAAATATCCACCCTGACTCTGAGCAGCTCCTGGAAGAAGGAGAAACTTCCAGAGTCCAGATTTTGAGCAAGGGCATATGTTACCTGTTACTAAGAGGTTGGTGATTCTGTGGGGATAAGACTACTTCGCACTAATGTATATTGTAGCTCTTTACATAGGGTTTTTGCCTTCCGGCACCCAGTTCTTCTTTCCTTCAGGAGGAATTCTCTAATTTGTATTATCTCAGAGGGTCTCAGTGTACTGCCTCCCACTATGAAAGCCAAAGCTGGGGTGGAGGAAGCAGGGGTGGGCCTGTGACTCAGTCTCAGTCAATCACATGGGACTCTGAATCTTCAGGGAGAGGGAGAAAGGACCAGGTGTGGTTTATAAATTATTGGCAGTTATTGAAAGTCTAGAGGCACAGCATCAAGTGTCCAGCATAGTGATATCTTACTGCAGTGTCCTAACCCCTTCCTCCCATAGTGACCCAGGCTCCGGTTCCAGCTCCCAGGCCTCCCTTGCTTTTTTTATGTGTCCCGGGCCTGGCCTGGCCCTGTAGCCTTACTGTCTCTCAATGAATTAACTTTTTACCCAAGTTAGTCAGACTGGGTTTCTGTTGCTTGCAACCGACAAGCTTGACACAATGCAGAACAGCTAAGGGATATGCTCTTAGGACCTGAGAAACGGGTTCAACTGGACCTGAGAGGCAAACACTGTGTAAAACTCACCCTCCTACAATGGCCTTAGAATGTCACTCTTCTAATGGGAGAGAGACAGAGAATAAGCACATAAACAAATGTTGATATGTAAACACACACACATATCAGGTGGTGATAAAAGAAAAATAAAGTGCAATAAGGAGGTAGAGAGTTGAGTGGGCTCTATTTTAGATAGGGTGGTCAAGGAAGACTGCTTGGAGGAGGCAACATTGAGGAGAGAGGCCTGAATGGACTGAGAGAACAGCTGAGCTGGATATCTAGAAGAAGAACCCTCCAGGCTGAGGGAATACCAAGTGCAAAGAGCCTGAGACAAAAGCAACAGTGTTACCTCTCTGTCTCTTCCACAGGTATAGCTTTCTCAGTGGGGGATTCCTGCTCCTACCCCACTGTCCTTTCTTCTTGCCCCTGTCCATTAAAGTTAGGAACACAGATGGGGGGCCTGTCATCGAGGGAGAGGAGCTTCGTGGGCCCACAGCCCCAGCCCTGGGTCTACCCTCATCCTCCATCACCCCTCCTCCTTCACTTACCCTGGTGTCCTAACTTGTCCTAATCTCTCCTTTGTGCCCAAGTCCTGCCCTGACACTCTCTTGGCTGGGTGGAACTAGTCCCCAAAGAAATAACTGCGCAAAGATCCTTATGTGACCAGCCACTGTTGTTTACTGTACATTTGGCCTGAGGTAGATGAGGTCAAATGAAACAAAACTCCAACCCAATGTCCGTCACCTCACTTCCTTTTGACAGACACTCCTGTTGACCCTGAAGTGAACTGACTCTGATGCCTTCTTCTGTCTTAAAAACAGGTCAGTTTTCATGGCTTGGGAGGTGTGACCTTTCACACACGTGGGTCTCCAGACAGGTCTGAAGAGGCTACTGTTTCCTTCCAGTGTCTTCTCCTCCAACCCAGGCAGCTATCACCATATCTCCAAGCGACAGTGGTGCTTTCAGTTCTTGCACCATACATTAACTAGCAGATTTCCCCCAGATTAGTTGCTTATGGGCATTTAAATTGGTCTAATAGCCTTTTGGAGGGCTATTTGGCAATATATATCAAAAGTCTTAAAAATGTAGATTCCCCTGACTCAGTAATTCCACCCCTGGGAAAATCATCAGAGATGCAGCCAAAAAAATGGATGCTTATTGCAGTGCTAGTTATAATGGTAAAAAAGAAAAGAAAAAAAATCGGGAAGACTCCACAGGGACTCAGCTAAGTAATTTATAGTACTTTCCTACAGAGGAATACTGGGGACTACTAGGTAGTCCTGTGTTGTAGTTTTTTAGTGTAGTTAGAGCACATTTTATAATACGCGTCATGGATATTCTCCTTTCCCCGTCCAGATGCATTCGGCGTCACCTAGGCTCCTGCACCCAGCCTCGCTGTGGGTTTGTCCCGTGGGCAGGCAGCACAGCAGGAGATGTCAGGCAGCAGCTCTTCTCATCCTCTGGCCCCTCCGACCCAGTTCCCATGGCTGCCCTGTCCTTGACCCTGCAGGATTAGCAGGGGGACCTCTTCCAAGTGCTCTTCAGCACCCTTCCTGGTCCCATCATGTGTCCTCAGGAGATTAAAGGGAAACGGGGGCCCTGGAAGACCCTACCTGATGCAATGCAGAAAAAAGAAACAATGCTTACAATATAAAGTTAAATGGTGGAATCAAGCCAGAGCACCGTGTAATCCCAACTCCGTCTGTAAATAAATATAACCAGAAAAGGAAAACATATCTACACACTGGGAAAAGGAAAAGACTAGAAAGAAACATATCAAATGAGGAACTGGCATTGCCTCTGGGTTGTGAGATTATAGGCAATTTTTCTGGTCTTCTTTATATAATTCTGTATTCTGCACATTCTTGAAAATAATCGTGTATCACCTTTAAAGTGAAAAAAATAGTCAACCTACCTTTAAAAACAAAGCTGAAATAAAACAGAAGAATTAACTACTCTAGAAATCAAATGGCTTATCAGTTACCCTCGAGTACATTGCAGATAACAGATTTTAAATAAATATGTGATAATGTAATTTAGAAGGAAATACAAACATCTCAGGGTGACTTGTAACCTGGCAGTGACTGTTCTCAGTCACATCTGATCTAACGTGGAGATCCCTTCCTAAGCCTCGGTCCTGCTTAATATAATTCCTTGCTGGGGCTGGAATCTTGCACAGCTGCACTTGTTCTGGTTCTGGCCTGGGTCCTGTCTCCAGCTGTGCTCAGGATGGGTGAAAAGGGGGCCCAGGAGGCTGAGGATTGAGCTAACACATAGGGCCTGAGCAGGCCAACCCTTGGCACCCTCCAAAGTGGATCCTTAAATATTGTTCCACATTGTTTTGGTGGGGATAAAGAAATTCTGATTTTTCTATTAGTAAAACTCATATGCCTCTACACTCAAAGTAAGGGATTTATTACAAACACCAAACACAGCATAACATTTTGACTTATTGGAAATGTTTTTTCTTTTATAGTTGCTCCAGCACTTCTAACTGGAGAGAGTTTAGCTACTTGCCCTCTTAGGATAGAGGTAATATATATAGGAACATGCTTATGGGGGCGTTGGGTGGGGGAGGGCGTGGGATTTCATATGGGCAAAACTTTTCTGTAATGCTTGATTTTGTCCAGATTCCTTTTGCATTTTCTAAATCAGGTGGTTTCTTTAGAGACTTACTAAGGGGTTAAATATTTAAAGAGTAAAATTAATTGCTTATACACGATAAGCCCTCCTTACGAGGGACTTTCAGAGTTTCAGCTATGGGAGGCTGTGTTTTCAAGAAACATTCAGCTGGCTGGTCTTGATTAGAGGTGCAGACTGAATTGCACCAAGCAGCTGGCTGGAGCTAGTCACAGAAATGCTGACAAATAGCTAACCCTTATGTAGTGACTGCTAAGTGACAAGCTGGGTTCTCAGTGCTTCACTTGTGCCCATTTAGTCCTCAACACTAGCGATCCTCATTTTATAAATGAGGAAACAGGAACATAGAGAGGTGAAATAACTTGCCTAAGGTCGTACATGGGTAAGTAATGGAACCCGGACTTGGACCCAGGCAGGTTGGCTCTAGACTCCAGGCTCTAAAGCCACCAAAGCTTTCTGCACCCATCAGGAGTATATTTTAGGTTTCACTCAAGGATAGGGTGTACTTTGGCCTGAAGTTTGCATTTTGCCAATTCTATCAGCAGTCACGCATGGAAACCTGAGTTAACTGGCTCGGTGTTTCTGATTTATTCCCGTGATCTTTTAGTGCCTTTCGTAGATTGGTACGTGGGACAGCTGCCCAGCTCTTCTGCCCCTAAGTCCAGCTCTGCTGGGCTTCCACTGTCCCTGATCATGGCCGGTCAGAGAAGAAACATCAGACACAATCTCAGTATCAGAGCCAAGAAAAGCTGCATCCTGTGGTCCCGTGAGCTTTTCGTTCCTGCAACACACTGCCTCCTGATTTGCTGCCAGAGGAAATAGTGTCTGAATCTTTAGGCATCTTTGTGATGCCCCGTTGCCTCTCCATCAGGAAGAGGTGATTCATCCAACTAAATGCCCTCACACTCCCTCCCAACTCCAGAGGTGAAGGTGTTCCCTAATTACCTTCATCTGCAAAGACCACGTCTCTGAGCAGCGTGCCCTCAGCAGGACTTTTTTAAAAAAACCTGCTGCAGGTTAAAAAGCAGACCGGCTTTTCATTTATTAAAAGATTTGACATTCCCCTCCCCTCCCCGCACTGAGCATTTTAAAATTCAATTAGGCAAAATGGAATAATAATCGGGCAAAAGTGCTAAGGTGTTTTCACATGGGCGGGGCCAGGGGCTGTGCTTTCTCATTTTCCTTTTCGTTTCTGGGCCTTTGTGCTGAGGCAGTGTGCCTGTGGGACTGGCAGGGGTGGCCCTCTCACCCATCCCCACATTTCTGTAGACCCAGGCTCAAGAAGCAAGCACTGGGTTTTCACACAACCCTTCCTAGATGACAGGGGCTCCTCACCCTAACAGCGCACACTGTGCATTGTTCCGTCTCCTTGTTTGGGACATTTTTATCAAATTCTCCTCAAGGTCAGGCCAAGCATGTGCATTTTTAAATAAGTGCCCTAGGTAATGGTTGTGCATGGCCAAGTTTGAGAATCACCTTCAACCCCAGGAGATAGGCCCACATCTACCTTTCCCATCATTGTATCACTCGCACCGAGAGTGTCTGGAACATGGAAGCATCAGATAAATATTTATTGAATCAGTGAATGAAATTTCATGAGACATGTTAGAAGTTTTTATGGAAACAAAAAAGGAGGAAGAATCCTACTCACTCATAATGACAGTGGAACCAGGAAATGGAATGTGAGGAGATGCCAGGAACTTCATATGGTAAATTTTGTTAACCTCGTCAGGTATGTACAGTGCATTGGGCTTTGCGGTGTACACAGCATACACTGTGTGCAGAGAAGCCTCGTCACCATTAAATAGTCACTTTGGGCTCATTACCACTCACATGATTAGAATAGAAGGACAAATGACAGATTTAGCTGGAAAGGGCAGGATGCCCAGGGCGCTTCCATCTTTGCCATAAGTTCCTACAAAGGTGAAGGGATGTGAATTCTGTGATATTTAAAAGCCTTTGAATTGTGTCACACCTTCCCCCACTTGTCCCCAGGCTGAGTCAGGTGCCCCTTCACATGCTTATGGTGTTGGCCCCAAGCATAGCTGAGCACCTTGTCTTATTAAATGCGCCAGTGTACCCCTCCAGGCTGGGAAGGCCTTGGGTACAGGGTCCCCCCAGCATTTGCCTTGGTGACACCAGGGCCTAGCAGTGCCTTCTTATACCTACTAAACGTAAATGTTTGCTTAACCCATCTGTGTATCCGTCAATGTGGGTTTCAGTTAGTAAAACTGTTTTCATGGCACCGGGATTTGTTAACAGGAGGACAGTGAGTTCAGAGAGCAGTGTGAGGCTCGGAAGGGAAACTGCTCTCCTTTTACCAGCTTCTAACTGCCCTGTTCCCGTCCCCAACCCTTTCGCTATGATTTAATGGACAACAAATACAATGGACCTGTGTCCTCTAAAAAATACCTAGCCGGTTTGAAAGGCCTTGCACTGAATTCCTTGTCCCATCAGGGCACTTCATGCTGAGAGGAAGAAATCAGATTTGGATATTGGTCAGATTAAATTTCCATTCAAATTCTCTTTCTCTTCCCTTTCTCCTCCCTTCCCTCTTTTCTTCCTCCCTCCCTCCTTTCCTCTCTCCTTGAATTCCTTCTTTCTTTCTTTCCTTCCTTCCTCCCTCCCTCCCTCCCTCCCTCCTTTCTTTCCTTCCTTCCTTCCCTCCACACGTGCACTGCATCTAAAATAGGATGACATGCTCTGTCATGTGCAACAGGCACCAGATCAATTGTTCTACGTTCACCTTTTAAAAAATTAAAAGATAAATGATCACCTAAGCAGTTTGTTTGCATTGCAAACCTCCAGAGTTTGGCTGGCCTGGCACGGTTTCCACCGGGGACCCACCAGTTTACTCTCTCCGGCCTATGAGAAAAGTCTTCACCATTTGGGCTTGCAGATCAGGTCTCCCCCCGCAACGCTGATACCAACGTGTCCGTGCAAACCTTATGTAGCCGTGGAGAAGGCCAGCTTCACGCGCTGAGCCTTGCTCACACCCTAGCTCACGTCACTACAAGAGGTTGCTTCCTCAGCTTCTCCAAGCCAGGCTCTTGACACTCAGCAGGCTGACGATTTCAAGATGGCTGGGATAAGACGGACCCTTGCGATTGACCTCTTGGCCTTTTATTTCTGAGGGAGAATGGCTGGACTCTCTTTTTCAATGACCATCCTCCCTTCATTGCCTGACAAATGTTCACTGACCATCGCCACGTGTGCCAGGCAGAGTGTAGGGTACAGAGTCTTCTGGGGAGTTGCCCAGCTTTGCACCCAGGAGCAGCCAAAGCCCAGGCAAGTTTGGGCGTCTCAGTCATTGTGCAAATGCAGTTCTCACCAGAAAGACCACAAGCTTCAAAATAACGTAATTATTCACACACCTGAGTCCAGAACATGGTTCAAAACTGGCCTCTTAAGGTGACCTTGTCGTCCCCCAGAGTGAGCTATGGATGGGTGCCCAGAGGCTCCCTTTCCTTCTGGCCTTGTTCTCTCGGATCTTTGGTGGCCCTCGGCTCGCCCCCAGGCTAGAGCTGCATACAGTGAAAGTCCTAAAGGCTGTTCTTGCTGGCCTCTCCGGGGAATCCTCACAGGGTGGATAGAGACTTAACCTTCTGCACAATCACAGGCAGAGACCCTTCCTCTGGAGGGGAGCTTCCAGGAGACAAACCAACTCGCCTCTGGCTGATATTTCATCTCACATTCCTTACCCTTTATGCACTGATGTGCCTCTAGGGGGATGAGGGAGAGAATGGACCCAGAGATCGAATGAGGAGAACCACGGTAGGGCTGCCAGAAAATAGATAGGGGTCTTTTATCCTAAATATTTGAGACATACTTATACTAAAAAATTATTCGTTATTCATTGGAAATTCAGATTGGACTGGGAATCCTGTATTTTAATTTGCTAAATCTGGCAACCCCACCAGGAGGCCCATTGCCACCCCAGGAAGAAACCTTACTTCTTGCCACCACCACTATTCCTGATTCAGCTGGCACGGCTGCTCCTGCAAGCTGGGGCTGGGAAGACACTGTTCAAAAGAGGAAATGTTCCTTTGAAAAATGACTTTTGTTTGGGACCTCCGCTTGGTTGATGGAATGTTATGCAGGCAAACCTGTGATGAGAGGCGTCATTCAGACTTTCTCTTCTCCATTCATTTCCGTGGATTATTTTATAATGACATAGAACTACCTTTCCTTCCTTCACTGGGCTAGGGCTTTCCTGTGGGTATTAGCTTCCCAGAGCTGCTGTAACAAATACCAAAAACTGGATGGTTTAACCGCAGACATTTCTTGTCTCACAGTTCTGGAGGCTAGAAGTCTGAGAACAAGGTGTCACAGGGATGGTTCCTTCTGAGGACTCTGAGGGAGGGTCTATTCCAGGCCTCGCCCATCACTTCTGGTGTTTGCTGGCAATCTTTGGCTTTTCTTAGCTTGTGGAAGCATCACTTTTATCTCTGCATTCATCTTCATATGGCATGCTCTCTGTGTGTATGTCTCTGTCCAAATTTCCCACTTTTACCGTGTTTCCCCGAAAATAAGACCTAGCCAGACTATCAGCTCTAATGCATCTTTTGGAGCAAAAATTAATATAAGACCTGGTATTATATTGTATTATATTATATTATATTTTATATTATATTATATTATATTAGGTCTTATAGTAAAATAAGACCAGGTATTATGTTTATATTATATTATATTATATTTATTATATTATATTATATTACATTATATTATATTATACCAGGTCTTATAGTAAAATAAGACTGGGTCCTATATTCATTTTTGCCCCAAAAGATGCATTAGAGCTGATGGTCTGGCTAGGTCTTATTTTGGGGGAAACATGGTATAAAGACACTAGTTGTATTGAATTAGGGTCCATGCTAAGGACCTCATTTTAACTTGATTATCTCTGTAAAGACCTGTTTCCAAATAAGGTCAGATTCTGAGGTCCTGGGGGTTAGAACGTCAGCATATCTTACGCAGGGGATAACACAATCCACTCCATAACAGTGGCCTGCCTGAAAGTTGTGCATATTTGCATTCACTCGGAAGATAAGGGAACATCTTAATCGGAGTCAGTGGTTTGGTTGCTTTGCTGGCTTTGGGTTGATAATGATTTAAGGCCTTGGAGTAATGGAAGATAAACTGCTTGTCACTGCCCCCTCTATGTTCCAGGAGATTGCATTTCAGTATGAGGCAGCCCCAGCATTGCCCTGCAAAGGGCTTTTCCATTATGTTAAGAGCTGGTGATGAGAGCCACCATTAATATTCAGCCCTTTGGTCTCCACCCTCTCCTATTCCCTTAGCTCTAAGCACTTCCCTCTGACCCTCCACAAGGTAGCATCAGGACTGTTTTCCCCAAGAGACTTCTGCAATTATTTGCCTGCATCGGGGGGAACTGGTGACATGCTTAGAGTGTGTCCAAGGAGGGGAGTGTGGGAGGGAGAAAGGGAGCCTTCACCCTCCCCCTTCTAGTCAAATATTAGAATAAAGCCTCTTCTTGCTTCCTCTCCTCCAAGCAGATGCTGGGAGAACAAGGTAAAATTCCTTATCAGCTTGGGACCTAAATTCTCATTTGTTTATTAAGAAATGATACCATTTTCTCCAAGGAGCCATCTCTCCTGCTCCCCTGGGCACCGTCCATCATTAAGAAATGAAGGAAGGGGTTGTAGGTTTCTTTCCTTTTTTTGGTGGTTCTCAATGTCTGTATTACCATAGAGAATGTTTTTTGAAGCCTGTCCAGGAAACTTGGTTCTAAGAACAGCCTGCTAATTTGAGCTCCTTCAGGATTGACTGGTACGAGGAAGCTGGCATGATGTCCAAAAAGAGTGGCCCATGGCAGCAGAAAGTGCCTGTATCAGTTTTCTAGGGCTGCCATAACAGGTTGGGTGACTTAAGCATCAGAAATGTATTCTCTCACAGTTCTGGAGTCTAGGAGTCTGAGATCAAGGTGTTGGCAGAGTCAGTTTCTTCTAAGACCTCTCTCCTGGGCTTGTGGGTGGCCACTGTGCCCTCACATGGTCTTCCTTCTGTGTGTGATTGTGTGTAATTTCCTCCTTTTATAAGGATAACAGTCATATTGGATTAGGTCCCACCCAGTGACCTCACTGAACCTTAATCACCTCTGTAAAGCTCCTGTCCCCAATTAGTCATATTCTGAGATCCTGGGGGTTAGGATTTCAAAATATGAATTTGATGGGAGACACATCCTGTAGGAGATTGAGGCAAGACTTGGGTCTCCCACTTGACTGCCTCTGTGCAAGTGATTTTGGGGAATATAGCAACGGGAGTTTTTTTGGTTATCAGCAGCAGAAACAACCCAGGCTCACTTGAACAAACTGAAATTGAATGGGATGCTACTGAGAGCATACCCACATGCTGGGAAGGCTGGAGAACCAGACAGTCACCCTGGCACTGCAGGGGGAGAGCAGCAAGAACCCAGGAACGGCACTCTCCTGGAAATACTCTGATCAGGGCGTGGTGGCCAAAAGGAGGGAGCTCAAAAGACATGGATTTCCACTCCAGGATCCCTACTGTGAGGGGCAGGAGGAAGAGGAGGGATCCAGAGTCTTGGCCTCAGTGATGGGAGTCAGGGACCAGCTTCACAGCCTTCCAAGACCACCTCACGTTAGAAAAGGTGATTTCTCAAGAGAAAAATCAGCTGCTGTCAAAAGAGGGAATAGATATTGGGAGGCCAAAACAATGACAAAGATCTATCACATAACTTATTTCCTCCCTTGAGAAACGGGGAGGGGGGACTGGGTTAGATAACCTCCATGCTCTGTCTTCATTAAATATTTACTGAAGTTGCCCCCAGCCAACTCTTTCTTGAGCGCGTCCCCTTTCTTTGTCAGGTGGGGCCGGGGGAGACTTCCACTCCTGATTCGTTGTTGCCTGTGGCACTGCTGTGGCCTTTGCTTCCCTCTGGTGTCTCCCCCCTGGAGGTGTTGGCCTCTGACCAAGAAGGTCCCCTGGCTTACACGGCTATAAAATAGCAGAGTGAGCTGCTCTCTGGTACAGATCAGTTTATTAATGTCTTCTTCGTGATTTGTACTGGTGGTAAATATTATATTCATTATAAACAGTAATTCAACCTGCCATTCTTTCACTGGTCCTCAGCTACCTTGTCTATAAAACAAGAAGGTTGAATTAAATTATTATTAAGGTCTAGCTCTATTGGATTCCATGGAAATTAAATTCCTCAGGGTGGGTAGTGCATGGAGGTCCACTGTGAAGCCTCCCCCAAGAACTTGGAAATGGGAAATGTAATTTCCCTGTGAGAGAAAAATGATAAAAACCAGCCGGCACCAGATCAAAGAAGGTATATTCAACATCTCCTTAAGTGGACAGGGTGGATCTCAGACCAGCGCAGTCTGGATTGACAGTACACACATCCCCAGGGACAGAACGGCCTGTCAGAATGGGATAGTGTGTGGTGGACATAAGGGAAAGGGAGGCTGAGGTCGTGAGTTCATCAGCACTTATTCAACATTTGGCCAAGACAAGGCTTGACCAAGGTGGGCCCCCACACATTAGAAGGCTCTGGGTCCTCTCTTGGCTACCTCAGTGTGATGGAGATGGGGAGGGATTCAGGCTGTCATTACCAGATGCCCCTGAACAGGGAAGGTAGCCCACATCATCAACAACCCATGTGGCACAGGTGCCAATCAAACAGGAAGATCTTCAGCTACATCTGGAACAGGGACCGAGGGGCCCCGCCACACCCAGCATTTACCCTCAAGGGGCATCTGTGACATCCTGAAGGGCAGTGAGTACGAACACATAAGTGGCTCAGGGCAGGAGCTATTTTAATATTTTCAGTCAGCACAGAGTTATTTTAATATTTTAGTAATTTCCCTGTTTTAGTCATTCAATTCATTCTTTCTCTGATTCTAACTCACCAGGCAACCCCTTGATTTGAAATTGGTTTCTACCTACAGGGAAAGACTGGGTATGCTTGGCTTACGTGATTGTAAGATGACTGTATTTGTCAAGGTAAACAAACAGACTTTCTGTTTCATCAGTCTCTTGGGAGCCTGATCCCATTGACCATATGAATTCATGCCTATGAGGGAAATCCATTCTTGGTTGCTACAGAGTCAACTGCCTCAACTAAAATATAAAAAAAACTTGCCCAAACTTGCTCCATGGAAATACTTCTTGGAATCAGCCAGCCAGCCCCTTTCAAACTTAAAATCAGTGGTCCAAGGGTATCTGTATTATTTTTCCACAATTTGTCTGGTTGAATTTCCACAGAGTGTGAAAATTTAACTGTAGACAGGTCCCCATGACCCAGTGGTAGTGGGCAGCGTGTGTGTGTGTGTGTGTGATTTTAGTAATACTACTGTTGTTTTCAAACAGTCTACCAGGCACCTCGAACGTAAGATGTCTGAATAGAATTCTTGGTGCCGTGCCCTCCTCTACAATCTGCTCCTCCTCTCCTGTTCAGGCCCCAAACCCAAAATCATTCTCAGGTTTTCTCTTCTCAAAGTCCCACTTCCACTTACACACCATGTTTAGAATGCCGTCACTTCCAGGCCAGGGCCAGGTACCGGAAACCCAGACACCCTCCCCTCCTGCCGAGATCACTGCAGTAGCCTTGTCATGGGTCTTCCTGCATCCATTCCTGCTTCTGTGTATTTATTCTTTACATAGTGAAGTCCTATGTTTAAAAATGTATATCAGAGCATGATTTTCCCCTGTTCAGAGGGCTCCAATATTTCCCATTGTACTTAGAGTAAACTTCAGACTCCATACTGTGGTCTGCCCAGCCCTCCACCATCTGGTTTCCTGAATCTCCCTGATGAACCACTCTCCCCCTCACTCTCTTGGCTCTGACACACTGGGCTTATTGTTGTTCCTCAGACTTGCTGCAGAGCTTGTTCTCCGCTTTTCATTCCCTGTTGCCCCTGCTGAGAACCACTGGTGCCCTTGACTTTGAATGGTTTACTTCCTCACACCAATCAAGTTTTGCCCTAATGACACCTCAGAGAGGCCTTTCCTCACCACCTTGTTGAAACAGCCACCTCACTCCTACTCTCTAGCTCCTTGGCAAGTCCCCTCCCCCCGCCACACACGCACAGTATTTTGTAGTGGATATTGGGGTGTGCCACCCAGCTGTCCCTTCAAGACTGAGAGGCACCCCTTGCTTTAGCTCTTGGGATTGTTGGCTGCCAAGAGCTCATACATTCCTGAGACACTCCCCAGGCATCGGCCTTTGCTAAACAAAACTGATTTACCAATGTTTATGCACCCAATGCATCCAATGACTGGTCACTTGGGGGTACACATGCTCAATTCTCTCGTCTCAGCCGAGACGATGCTGCTTGCTGTCCCAAGCCCCAGTGCCCCCCACTAAGCCTGGGTGAGGCTGCCTGTCATGCAGGGTAACAGGCGGGGTCTCTTCTGGGGTCTCTAGTCCTGCTCCCCGCATAAGAACGCAGGATATGGTGAGGCCAACAAGGAACACCCACGGAGCCATAGATAGGGGAGTCATATCACCACACTCTCGCTGGCGGCTGGGTTGGAGACACAGGAAGCAGGAGCCACACTAACCGCAACCTGCCATCCACTTTTCTCTGCCAACCAACCTCACTTGCTAGCTGCAATCCGTTGTGCTAACTGCAATCCACTCTTGCGAGCTCAGCCACCATCTTCTTGCTAGCCCCCATTTTTTGCTGCTAGTGTAGCCATGGCAGTTATATTAGTGACCAATGGCTCACTGGTTACAGCTGACGGCCAACTCGCCACAAAAGATGGCCATCCAATCACAGTTGATGGCCATTTACTACCTGAGCCAGCACCTTTCCATGTGAGGCCGAGAGCCTGGAAACTGCACTCCTGGCTCTGTCCCCACCCTGCCTCTGCAAGCGCATCACAGCCTAACTCTTCCCCTGCCCATCTGCGACCCTCTCCTCACACATGTTGTTCCTGACAGCACTCTCCCCCAAACTCCTGCAAATCCCTGCCTGAGTCTACTTCCTGCAGAACCTGACCTCTGGCCACCACCTAAAATGAAGTATTTGTTTACCTGTTTATTTCCCGTCTTTCCAACTAAGACTGAAGTCCCATCAGGTCAGGGATATCATCGTTTTCACCTCTGTGTTCTACCCCAGATACTTAGCACGGTGCCTGGAATACCGTAGGAGTTCAACAAATATTTACGGAATGAATGTAACCCCAGTGTATAGCATAGGTACAAGTGAAACTGCTGTTTGAAATTGTGCGTGGGCCGGTGGGTGGGGCACGGAGAGCTCTCCTCCCGCTGCCACTCCCATCACCCCACCACTTGAGAAGTACCTGAGGCACCTTGCAGTACCTGAGGGCACAGATGATTTTGGAATCAGGAAATCAGGATTCATGGGCCAGGCTCCATCACTCAGAAGGCCTCAGAGTTCCTCCTCAAGTCAAGACTTGGCCTTGCAGGAGCTTCAGCCCATTAGCCAGGCCAGTGAGCCCCACCTGCTGCTCTGGGAACAGAAGCTGGCAGAATGGGAAAGATCAGAGAATCAGCCTGTCTCCCTGAGGCCAATGAGAAACACTGGGGATCTGGAGAAGACCTGAGGGGATATAGTACCTGTGGGGACAGAGCCAGGAGTGCAGTTTCCAGGCTCTCGGCCTCATGTGGAAAGGTGCTGGCTCAGGTAGTAAGTGGCCATCGACTGTGATTGGATGGCCATCAGCTGTGGCTAGTTGGCTGTCACCTGTAACCAGTGAGCCATTGGCCACTAATACAACTGCTGTGGCTACGCTAGCAGAAAATGGGGGTTAGCAAGAAGATGGTGGCTGAGCTAGCAAGTGGCGGAGTGTGGCGGAATGTGGATTGCGGATTCTGTGGCTCCTGCTTCCTGTGTCTCCAACCGAGCCGCCAGCAAGGCTGTAGTGAGATGACTCCCCTCTCTATAGCTCTGTGGGTGTTCCTTTTTGGCCTCACCATGTCCTGCGCTCTTATGTGGGGAGTGGGACTAGAGACCCCGCATGCCGCCCCACCTGACTCCCTGCATCACAGTACCTCCAATGAGATTGGGGTTGGAGGGATGATCTCAGACTCTGGAGCCCCAAGTCAGCCTTGGTAACCCTTTGTGACAGTGCCTGGAAGGACATTACTTGGGACCTGCCCTGGAATTAGTCTATTGTTCCCGTAGAATGCCCAGGAATCCATGGCCCTGGTGACAGCTCACTTTCTCCTGAGCCTTTACAGTAAGTCTCTTCTATTTCCAGTATTAGAATTCCTGGAATGTTCAATGTGCCGTCACCACAAGGATGTAAAGACCATTTCTGGGTCAAAGAAGGTGATAGAGATGGTTTCACGCACATCTTTTTCACTCACATTCATTGCCTATTTGTTCCTTCCTAGTCTGTTCCCCTAGCCTCTGCTTTCATATCTGACTGATTCTCGACATTCTAATATGCATTTTTGACAGAGACAGGGGAACAAGCTCTTTATCTCCTGAGTTCTTGCCTGGACAGAAACACGATGAGTTGGAATTAGATAATGCTGGGAAATCTTCCCCCTGAAAGCGGGAGGGAACTGTGGCCATGTGTGCTGGCAGACTCCTGCAAGATGAAGCCTCCCAGCCCCAGAGAGGGTTAGCCCAGCTCTGCTCTCACCCCACCAGGAGGAGAGGCAGTTCCCGCGGCTGCCTCAGCCAAAACCAGCTCTGAGAGCAGCTGCAGCTTGGCTTTCGCTTCCTCCAGAAGGCAGCCAGAACAAATTCCTCTGCCTGGTCCCTAGGAAGGGGTTCCAGGATTACCCAGCCGTGTTTCGTCCCCCCGAAGTCCTTTCACAAAGCAAAAAGGAAAGCTACCCAGAGGCAACTGGGCAAATGTCCAAAGCCTTTGAGATAGTCTGGACATAGCCACAGCGTCCTGGGCTGACTCATTACATACTCTCTGAGACCAGTCTTGGCTCCCTAAACAAGTTGATGGTGGCCTGGAAGGTAGGTGTGCCCCTGAAGGATATATAGCAAGAGGTATGAGCTGGACAGTGTGTCAGTGCCCTAGAGCCGCAAATCCCTTGCCGGGCACCTTTGAGGCCATATACCGAGCCACACTGGGAGAAAATGCCTCTGAGGGCCTCAGGGCACGCACCATTGGCCTACGAACAAGCGGTACCGGGCACCAGTAATAACAATTGATGAGCAAACATCCTCATTGAGAAGCAGATAATGTCTCATGTCTGCATGGCTAAATTGTTTTATAACATTCTCATCACTATTCTAAAGAATAAAACCATTACTAGCACATAATGTCCTCATCAGGGTATAGGACAGGCCACCCCAGCCTCCATTCTTGGTCCTGGCACTTATTTAATTGGGTGACTTAGTAATCTGGGGCAAGTCCTCCACATTTTTTAAAATTATTATTATTTTTTTAATTTCTAGACTTTAGAACCCACATTTGTTAGTAATAATATAATAATGACAATTACTACCGTGACTCTTGAATGCCCACTGTGGGTCAGGCAGTATTCTAGGAGTTAGGAAAATACTGGGAAGCAGGCCGACAAAATGTGTACTTTTCAAGGAGCTTATAGCTATTGATCTTGCGATGAGTAATATTTTCCCCATTCAACAGCTGAGGACATTAAGATTTAGAGATTTTAAGTTATAATGTGTAAAGGACTTGCCATCATGGGTCTGTAATGAAGTCATTGCTCTTAGCTCAGGCATCTCCTGGAGTACGGAGCTTTGTGATGCTGGAGCAGGACTGGGTAAGCAGGCTTTGTCAACTGCTGCTGGTGGGTCCTACCAGTAGGGGGCACTAGAGGGAGGCTGGAAGGCTGGAGAGAGAGGGACTTGCACCCTCCTGGGTTCTTTCTGAGGGTTTCCTTGATGCTACCATCCCACAGGCGCTGTTTATTCTTATAGCTGCAGCGGAGTCCAGTTTGCAGTTTTTCTGACACTGGCAGACCAGCTCGTCCTGAGAGTCCAGGGCCAGCTGAGCAGCGCCCCCACCTCAGAGCTCTGAGCCCCAGCTCTGTAGGGCCTCTCCTCCAAGCTTCCGTGTGTTCCTAACTCTAACTCCTAGTCCTGAAGTTGCTACCTTCATGATATCTCAGTGTTCTCTTTTCACTCTTTCAATTATCTAGTTAACAATTATATAAAGCCCCTCCCAGTCAAAATAACCAGTGTGGTTCCTGTCTCCTGCCTTATGTGCCCTGGTCACACAGCTGAGAAAGTGGCAGAGCCGGGGCTCAGATGCTGGCCCAGCTTCTTTTACGTCTTTGCTCTACCCACTTAGCTCTGACCCCCAAGCCCCCTAAGAAGACCTTTCATGATAGAGAGGGATGATAGTAACTAGATGGTCACTCTCTGGGGGCGTGGGGAGATGCTGAAAAAATGGTATCAGTCTGCATCAGAACCTCTGCCTAATCATGCCCCTCTGAGGGCAGCTGGTGTCCTCCTCAGTGCCTACCCTACAGCCATCTCCCTGCTTCTGTCCTGCCAGTGGAACCTGGGAGTTGGGTTAGGCAGAGGTCTCTTGGTCTCGGGCAAAGCAGACCCTTTCTCCAAGCCCAGGGGATGAGCCAGCCAACCAGTCTAAGCCAGCCACGGTTATTCCCCTCCCCTTTGCCAACGATTGGGCATGTGACTTGGTTATGGCCTGTGAGACAGAAAGAAATGAGGCTGAAAAAAGAAATCTACGGGAGCTTCCCTTCGGCGAGAAGACAGTTCCTACCCTGTCTGTTGCTTCTCGCTCGGAGTTCCAGCAGCCATCTTAGGACCCTGAGACAGACGCCACTATTGTGAATCAAGAGCCAACAGCAAAGGGCTGCAAAGCAAAGAGTTAGAAAGAACCAGGATTTCTCACGGCACGCCACAGTCCCAGACGCCTGTCTCTGTGCTTCTTGTTTGGAAATAACTGTGTTTTCTTGCTTATACCACTAGGAGTAGTCAGGTATTTGGCAGTTGGCAACCGAAAGCATTCCCATCTGATACAAGTAACCGCTCCTAACCTACACAAGCCACAGTCACCTCATCAGCACAGGCTCAGCGCTCACAGCCACTGTAGGCCGCACCCCAGAAAAGGCAGGCCCTGTCCTGACAGCTGTGGCCATTGGCTGCTCTGCACTGGTGGCCCCCAGCACTCCACACACACACTGTGTTGTTTGAGGCTGGGCTCCAGCACAGCCCTCAGAGCAGGAGGGCATATAAATAAAGGGCCTTATGTTTTATAGGCTAGTCAATATTTATTCAGCCCCAACAGAGCAGTGGACTGGAAGGAACATAGAGACTATAAAATGTCTTCTGTGCTGAAGCTTGAAATCATGCTGGAGGAAAAGGGCTTTTCCGTGCTCTCACTGCAAAACAGTCCTCAGCACGAGGGAGGTTTGGAGCCCTTGGGAAGAACAGGGCTGGGGCAATCAGGGACATGAGGATGGAGACCAGGCCTGCTCTCCATGCAGCTCTAACCTGCGCTCTTGGGGGCTTATCGCATATGCCCTCAATCCCCATGTTTCCAGGGGCCACTCTTCAGTCTTCACTTAGAGGAGCTCTTGGGAAAGCCTACACCTTTAAGGGCAGCAATTGAGGGGTCTTTATAAAGTCCTTTGGTGGGGTGTTTGTGTGTGTTTGATGGAAGGCACAAACCCACAGGTGTCGTGGGACCCGCCTTACCCTTGCTTCTCCCTGCCATCTAACATGGCCTGCGTTCTGTTCATTTTGTCACTCACGCTTTCTTCACTGCTGCATTCCCCTCATCTCCCCACTTTTCATCTCTCTCCCTCTCATCCAGCCTTTGCACAACCATCCATTCTTTTCTTCATGCAGGGTGGACGATTCTCTTCTCTACTCAAAACTTTCAGAGTCCCCCTGGACTGCTGAATCAGACCCCAAATCTGTTGCCCATTTTAAAGCCTTCCCTTCTTTGACCTCCAGTGTTCAGATTGTCCTGATCTGTCCCTTGCACAGGCATTGTGTCTCAAGGGAAATGATTCTCCAGACCTGTTCCATGCTTGCTCTTTTCCGTGCCTTTCCTTAGGCTGTGCTCTCTTCCGGTGATGCTTTTTCTCTTGACCACTGTGAAGGATCTAATCAAACCCACCAAGGCTCAGTGTAAAACGGCTGCTCAGTTTCCTTCAATCTCTGCTTTTCTCACTGGGAGAGAGCTTTCCTGCTTCTGGACCATTGTACCAATTTATACTTGTCACACCAGAGTCACTGGGATTTTCTGCTTTGTGTATGGTTTTTCTTTCTGAAAAATCTTACATAATAGGTCAGTGGTTCCCAGCCAGGGAGTGATTCCCCATTTCTACTCCAAGGCACATTTGGAGTGTTGGCAGATATTCTTGATTGTCACACTATGGGAGCGCTCCAAGGTATCTGGTGGGTTAAGAGGTATCTGCTATAAACATCCTACAGCACCACAAAGAATGATCCAGCCTAAGATGTCAATACTGCCAAGGTAGATAAGCACTGTATTAGATTAGAAGCTTCCTGAAGACAGAAACCATGTTTCCTGTTCTTTTTATTCTCCATAGTACACAGCTTGGAAATACCATCTTATTCAATTATTTTAAATGAATGACTATAAATATTTAAATATATATTTATGTATCTTGTTTTGAACCTGTATATAGATGTCCACTGCCCAAAAAGTGATCTCTTCTCCGTGTTAGCCACATAACATTCCCGTTAGTCACCACATGTGATATCTAGGAGGGCTCATGGCCGGGGTAACCCTTCGTCGTTGATGTTCTCTGAGTCTCCCTGTTTTGCTGCACCCCACAAAGCAAAGTCCCAGCTCATATTCTCTCAGCTCCTTATAGAAATTTCTTCCCTAAGCTAAGCTTTAGTGTAGTATGTCTTGTGTCTTTACAGAGGGTCCATAAAAGCAGTGCTCTGTTGACAGCGTTTCTAACTCTTTTGTGGAACTTCAGTTAGCTCTATTTCATCCACTCACTGTGCTGAGAGGTGACTGTAATGCAGCCCCATTGTTTTACAAATGAGGAGCCTAACTTTCTCTGTGTTATTCAGTGTCCTTCATCCAAGGACCTACATGATGAATTCCTACCTAAGTTTAATTCCAGGAAAACATTTTGTCGCTGTAGATGAATATGTATGCTATGTATTGTCGAGAAAACAAAAATCTATGCCACCCAATATGCTTCTCCTTTTGGCTTCGCTGTCAGGAAAGTTAGAACCAAATTAAATGCCCAAGTGTGAGAATCTGCTCCACTCAGGTGTCTGAAAACATGTATTTCTTTTATTTCCTTCAGCAGGAGTGTTATCCTTAAATGCCTTGTCTTGCACCGTGTTTTAATCTTGAAGCTGCCTCAAGTCTTTTGGAAGTAAGTAGGATACCAATCTTAACTTAGAAACAAAAAAACAAAAAAAAACTTCTTAATGTTATTCTAAGCCATCTTCTGTCATTGAGCACCAAGCACCTGGGCTCTGGGATGGAGGCAGCCTGGATTAAAATTTCAGCTCTGTCACTTATTATCTGTGTCACTTTGGGCTTGTTACTTAACCTCTCTTGGAATAATAGTTGCTACCTCATAGCGTTGTTGAAAGGATCAAATAAGAAATGATATGTCAGTGAAAGCACCTCTCCGTGTCTGCCCCGTAACAAGTGCGTCACACATATGTTTCCTGCTTCACTGTCCAGCCTTGTGTATGAAGAAAGCCACAGCTCTGTGTTTACTCTGGCTGGTCTGCATCCGCCACTTTTCAGTAACGTTAACAGCTTTCTCCTTTAGCATAGATTCTTGTATTGGTCATTGGCCTTTTCGTTGAAGGATAATGTAACTGATAGAACGTTATCACTCTCTGTCCCTGTGATGTTAATTGGGAAGGTAAGTTATGTAAACGACAGTACAACACTCCACTGTGGGCCCTTTGGTTGGCTGTTGTAGTTGCTATTTTCAGAGCTTGGCGCTGTGAGTGCTTCTGCCACATAGGCTAACGGCTGGCCTTGAGGTTTCACATTGTAAATATAGGGAATATGGCCAAAAAAAAAAAAAAAAAAAAAGGCTACTTCTGTTTCTTCTTGCCTTAAGCTAGGATGAATTTAGGAACCAGTGAAGAATACCGAATGGTCTATGTCTTTATCATTAAATGGTGTCCCATTTGTTGAGAAGCCCAGAGGCCCTGGGGAAAGTTAAAGAAACAGTACACTTCCTCTGGAGAAAACCTTCCATTTTTAGAGTCATTGGGTTCCCACGATTCCTTGTAAGGAAGATAGTAAAGGGCTGAAGCTCAGAGCGATGTCAGGGCATGTCCTGGTCCCATGGCTGCTAGTCACTGCACCCGCTTTTCCAGGGCTGTTGCAGTCACCATGGGACCATGTAGCACTCCAGTCCCATGCTCCCTCAACCACTCAAACTAAGACCCCAAACCCAGGGACACTTCCATTCTTTCTGACTTAAGAGGAGGGGACTTGGGATCAGTTAGTCAACCTGCCAAAGCTGTGTTACCAAATATGATAATCACTCACCACCCGTGCCCCTCTCAATTTAAATTTTAGTTAATTGAAAGTCAATAAGTTAAACTTCCTCAGTTTCACCAGCCACATTTCAGACACTCAGTAGCTGCCGGTGGCCAGGGGTACCCCTCTCGGACAGCTCAGATGTAGAACATTTCCATCATCACGGGAAGAGTTACTCAACAGTGCTGCTCTGGAGCTGTTTTCTACCTATATGGGGATGGATGCAAAATAGAGAGGCATTGTTGCACGTCAGCCATTTCTTACAATTCTGAAATCAGTGTTCTTTCCAGAGGAGGAGCTTTGTGGCAGGGGCTCTCAGCCTGCCCGCGCTGGGAGCCTCTCATGCGGTTACAGAGTGTGGCAGGCAATTGTGAGTCTGGGGAGCAATTGGCGACTGTCCTTTACTTCAAATATGTGTGTACATTCAGGCGTCTGACCCAGTCAGTGACAGGGGTAGTCTCAAATACCTCAAGGAAATGGGCCCCTGAGAGCTTTTCCTTTCTCAGATGGAGTTCCCCTTGGAGTGTGGCCCATGGCAAGAAGTCCCAGTATCGTCTACCCCAAACCGAAAGGGCAGGAGGTCGTTCGGGCTCTAAAAGGGCAACCTTGCTTTACTTTTGCTCCTTTTATATTAATTTAGAGAAATGAAAGTGTTAAAATATGGCATTAGATGGTTATGCAGTTTCTAACTCCCTGGGGAGGTTTCTACTTTCTATCTCTAGGTACATAAAAATGTGCACACCAAATGCTCTCACTGTTGTCTCTCTGTGTCCCTGAATCCAGCTGACCTTGACTTTCCTTAATTCTCTGCTTCTCTGGAGGCTTTGGCATGGGGACAGATCCCTGCTGCAGCACCCACATGGTGCCTTTGAAGCTTAGAACAATCTTTTCTCCTCATCCCAAAATAGTGCCTGTCTGATTACCTCTGATGCCTGGGCTGTCATTATCCCAGGTTTCTGGCTCTATCTTCTCCTTTTCCAGATAATGTCTGGCACATGGAACATTGTGTCTTTTTTTGACCCTAATTTCACTTTTCCTCGAGTACTTTGTTAATAATAATAACCACATTACCACCCATTGAGCTTTTATCATGTGCCAGAAACAGTGGTAAGTTTAGGTATTATCTAAATTTAATCTCCCCACCTCAACAGCTGTCACCTTGCCACAAGCCTCATCACCTCTCACCTGGACCATTGCAAAAGCTCCTTAACAGGTCTTCTTTCTTCTGACCTTGTCCCTTCTGTCTACTCTCAACCACGTAGCCAAAAAGACCCAGTTTAAAGGTGAGCTAGATCATGTTATTTCCATGGCCCCAGCATCCTTCCTTGTGACTCAAAGTCTCTGCAGTGGCCTCTAGCACCCTAAGTGTCCTGCCCCCATGCACTGTGTCACTGCCCTGACCATTTGCCTCTGTTTGCTCCCATCCAACCATGCTGACCTCAGGGCCTTTGCACTTGCTGTTCTCTTTGCCAGATATCCACGTGGCTTGTCCCCTTGCCTCCATCAAGCCTTTATTCAAGAATTGCTTTTCTAGTGAGGGATTCCCTGTTCACCCTATTTAAGACACACACACACACACACACACACACACACACACACAGACACACACACACACACAGGTCGTATACTTCACTTACTTGTTTACTGCCAGTCTCTCCTCACAAAGAATCTAAGTTCCATGTGGATAGGGATTTTTGTCTGTTTTTTAAACATATTCCCAACACCTATCAGTGCTTGGCATACAATAAGATACTCAAGTATTTGAGTAAGTGAAGGAACTCTCATATATCCTTAAATCATAGTTTATTCCTATTTTATCGGTGGGGAAACTGAAGCATAAGGTTAAGCAACCAGCCTGAGATCACACGGCTGGTCCCTCAGACCCCAAAGCTCATGTGCGTCACCCCAACACATGCTCTTACCCATGACAATGAGTGACATTCTGTCAGTACCTGGAAGGGCCCCTCCAGCCATCACACTGCACCTGCTCCACAGCCCACTCAGGTGTCTGCAGGCAGGACTTTCAGAGTGTGCCATCCCTCACAAAAGCAAGTTCAGCACATTTCCAAGATACCAGACTCTCATCAGGCAGAACTTCTAGAAATGGCAGCATCTCCTTCCATTCTGGGCTGGAAAAGCTCAAAAAGCACAGATTCTCTAGACTCTGGGCACCAGCCCATCGCGCTCTTGGGTAGGACTACCTTTCCACCTGGCAGAGCTGGGAATAACGAGTTAAACCTTTTATTTTGATTTAATGGAGGGTAAAGATTCCAGCAAATAAAGAGTGGACATTGTTATGGGCAAAAGGTTACATTTTAAATTTAATTTTAAAAGAGATGTAGAAGAGAAATAAAAAGTATTTTAAATATTAGTTAGGGAGCAAGTATAACAAAAAATAAGTCCCTTTTTTTCAAGAATGAGCTTGGAACTATGGATACACTTTATTTGTTTTTTATTTTTTGAACTGTGGTAAAATACACATCACATGCAATTTAACATCTTAAACATTTTTTTTTTTTTTAAAGATTTTATTGGGGAAAGGGAACAGGACTTTATTGGGGAACAGAGTGTACTTCCAGGACTTTTTTTTCCCCAAGTCAAGTTGTTGTCCTTTCAGTCTTAGTTGTGGAGGGCGCAGCTCAGCTCCAGGTCCAGTTGCTGTTGCTAGTTGCAGGGGGCACAGCCTCCCATCCCTCGTGGGAGTCAAACCGGCAACCTTGTGGTTGAGAGGATGCGCTCCAACCAACTGAGCCATCCGGGAGCTCAGTGGCAGCTCAGCTCAAGGTGCCATGTTCAATTTTAGTTGCAGGGGACAGAGCCCACCATCCCTTGCGGGACTCGAGGAATTGAACTGGCAACCTTGTGGTTGAGAGCCCACTGGCCCATGTGGGAATCGAACCGGCAGCCCTTGGAGTTAGGAGCATGGAGCTCTAACCGCCTGAGCCACTGGGCCGGCCCCTTTAAACATTTTTAAGTGTACAGTCCAGTAGTGTTAAGTATGTGCACACTGTTGTACGACCAATCTCCATAACTTTTCCAGCTTATAAAACTGAATCTTTGTCCCCATTGAACGACAACTCTCCATTCTCCCCTCCCCAGCCTCTGGCAACCACCATTCTACTTCAGTTTCTATGAATTTGACTACTCTAGATACCTTACATCGTGGAATCAAACAGTATTAGTTTTTTTGTGTCTGGTTGATTTCATTTAGCATAATATCCTCAAGGTTCATCCATATTGTAGCTTGGGTATGCTTTTTAATACTGACTTTTGTGTTTGCTTCATTTGATTGGGCTGGACATAAAAGCCAGAGGCTATTCTTAAGAGATGTTTATTTGTTCATAAGCATTTGTCTGCATTTACAATATGTAAAAAGATAATGCTTTGTTTATAGCCACGCTGTTCAAACAGCAAGGCTTGCCACTGAGCAGTACTTTCCATTTAATTGTATTTTTTCCATTAAAATCAAATCATTTATTAAAATAATCATCCATAAATAGAGAACATTATTGAAATAAGATGTACAGTGCAGTGCATGCTTCAGAACACTGGTTATCGAGCTGTCCCCAGGAATCCTGGGTCCTCAGAGATGTGTCAGGGGCCACTGAGGAGGGTACCTGGAGGGTTGAACTCCAACCTCAACCCCCCACCCCCCAAGCCTTAATCAGAGCAGCTCCAGCTGAATATCTCATATTGTGGGGTCCTGCCTAGTATGTTATTTGGAAAAAGAAGTTTCCATAGTGTAGTCTCATTAGAACCAAGTATTCTGGTTCTCCCCCTTTCCAGGCATGTGGTAGAATTATACTTCCTGACTTTCTGATGGTTGGGTAGAGCCATGGAACTAATTCTAGCTGATGAGGATGTCGTTCTGTTCTGGAACATTTAATTCCCAAGGCAAACCCTCCATACCACCCTCACCACTGCCTTTTCCCTTTGCCATGGTGTTATGGCCTGCACGTCTGGGGCCTCCCCAAATTCCTATGTTGAATCCCTACCCAAGTGTGAATCCCTACCCCTCAGTGTGAAGGTGTTTGGAGCTGGGGCCTGTGGGAGATAATTAGATCCCGAGGGTGGAGCCCTCATGTTGGGATTAACGCTCTCTTATAAGAAGAGCTGAGAGCGAGTTTATGCCTCTGCTCTAGGCTATGTGAGGGCACAGCAAAATGACAACCATCTACGAACCAGAGAAAGGGCTCTCATTAGATACTGGATCTGTCAGCACCTTGATCTTGAACTCCCCAGCCTCCAAAACTGTGGAAAATAAACATTTGTTGTTTATTTAAGCCCCCCAGTGAGGGTATTTCATTATAGCAGCTCAAGCAGACTGAGACACATGGTCACTGGTAATGTTTCAGATAGTGGCTACTTTATAAACTTGGGTCCCTGGGTAAGGACGTCAAGGATAACTCAGAGATGAGCATTCAGCCAACCCTAAATATTCAGCATGAGCTAGAAATGATTGTTGTTTCAAGGCACTATAATTTCAGGGTTGATTTGTCATTGCAGTATATATAATACAGCCTATCCTGACTGATACACACAGCTTTTAAAAGTGTGAAAACCACCATTTTGGAGATACTTAAATACTTCTGTAGTTTGAGGTGCCTCTTCACTGATCATTAAACACTGCTTAATCCAGTCTTGTTTCTGTGGCCTTTGGTTAACTAGAGTTTATTTATCTTCTGGTCCTCTTTAGATGCTTACCTTCCAGATTTGACTGGGACATTAGGAATTTCAGGAGTTTCACCAAATGGTTAACTTTTGGAGCTTTTCTGCTGCTGCAGAGTTTAACTTTTTCCAGGAAATAAATCTTTTGATTGCCACAGGTTTTCTCATTCAGTAAGTGCCGCTCAGTAATATTTCTTCAGCTCAGCTGCTACCCTTGAATGTATCCATTTCTTCTCCAGGCTCATGGCTGAGCCATATTGAGGAAGACAGACAGAGACAGAGGCAGAAACAGACAGACAGAAAGGGGAGGAAGCTGAGAAGGAAGAAGAAGGTAAATGTGAAGAAAAAGGAGACAATATATTTTTGGCTGGCCTCTTTTTCTAATAAAGGAATCTGAATTAGTGGTTATCAATGTGTGGTTCTCCTACATCAGAATCACATAGTAAGCTTGTCAGAAATTCAGGTTGCTGTTCATTACCCACTGGGAATAGCAGGGTGATTCCCATATACACTAAAGTTTAACAAACACAGTTAAAAAATCATTCCTATTCACCCCATTGGCCATGTATAGAGCATCAAAAGCATTATTTTCTTTGTAATATTAGACAATACCTTTTTTTTTCAGCCTCGTCTTAGTATCCAAATTCAATTCTGTTAAAAGAAAAATGTTGTCGTCACTAAGTTCTCAGCCCACTTCAGAACTCACCTTTTCTAATATGTAGTTAAACCGAGTAAGCCAATATTTTGAAATGGAGAAATAAAGTGATAGGTCTGCATTTTGTGCACTTATCCTTTATATACTTTAAACTGTTGCATTCTTAATTTAAAGACACACAACAGAAGACCTCCTCAATAACTGAATGTGATGAATCCACATGAGCGTAAGGCAACCAGGTTTCTGGGACCCAGGAGTATGGTAGACGCAAGATACTGGTAATTGACGTTGCTCGTTAATTTCATGTCCAAAACTTGACATGTATTATTTCATGTAATCCTTGTGGCCACCCTTAGAGTGAGGAATTATCGTGTTTATTTTACATGTAGGAGACCTAGACTCAGACTGGTAAAGTAACTTGTCTAAGGCCACACAGAGGTTAAATGGCAGAGCCTGATGTATATACCTTATATTCTGAAGCCACTGGCCTTCAAAATCCATGTTCTCTGTACCAAGCCATCCTCCCTTGTCAGGAAGTATCTGACACAGCTGAGAAAGAGCGCTAGAACAGTTGGAGGGAAAATTCAGGCCGAATGGGAAAAGTGTCCCAGAGGGCGTGTCCACCTAGACCAAATCCTTCTTAATTTACAAGCCTTATAGCATGGAAATACGGAAACTGCAGTGCAGGCTAACATAGCCTCTGGAAAGGATTTGCCTGGTCAGGGGGGAAAAAACCACTTCAAATATGGATGTTTTTTCATTTGGTCAAAGTAGGTCAGAGGGATTGGGCAGAGTAAATACGTGATTCTTTGTCAGGAGTTGTGTTTGACTGAGGAAATTAAAGTAAGATGGAAAGGACGCAATGATGCCACAGTGTTTCTGTTCACCTGGGTATGTCAGGACTCTCCACTGAGGCCGAGGCATTTACAGTTTCTATATAAAAATATCAGGACAGGTTGGCCAATAGAGACCATCCTAGAAATAACTGCTTACATGGAAAAAAATTCTACATACAGTTGCATTTGTAATTGTATTCCTGCAGGACTAGGATGCAAATAAAGTTAGCTAGGAGAGTATATCTTTCCGTTGACTGTCATTATCAACCGAAGTACACATTCAGATTCATCCTTCCTTCACCTCCTGGAAAGCCTGCAACATATTTCATAACCAGCACTCTTTCCATATACCCACACAACCAACCTCATGCATAATTTTTTGTTAATATTCCTTTATTTAGGTTTTAATTTAGTTGGGTGTAGAATCTCCCTCTATGTCTATATCCTCTTCTGCATTCACATGCTGTGGGGACCCAATAAGTGCTTATTAATAATAATGATATTTCTCTGTTGTGAGTTTTCTATCCTTATGATGAATTGTCACTGGAGGAGAAATGCTCTGCAATAATATGTGTCAACTTTTTAATGAAAGATACTATATTGAGCGTCTGCCAAAAGCTATTCCAATGTAAGTTATTAGGATACCATCGCATTAATTTTTAGAGTCTGATATGTACTTATGAGGCTTGAGAGTACCAGCACTCCTGGAGCAGGTTGAATTGTAACTTAGACATTTTGCTACTTGACATGCAGGGGGGCTTCTCTATTAGCTTCAAAAGCTTCTCATGGTGTGGCTGTTTTGCTGATTGAGTCATGTAGATCGCTCAAATTCGTTGTGATGGTTTACACTTTAATCATTCTCTCATGGTAATATAATGGTAATTGGTGTCATTTAATCTACTGTGCTGTTTAATGCCCTGAGACTTCTGGGGATTTTACACAACCCATCAAACATTAACCTACACTATTTATTTACTCCGTGAAAGAAAATTCTCTCTTTTCCTTGGGCACCTCAGCTTCTCAAGAAGCTGGCTGAGGGAGAATCCATCCTGTTGGGTGTGTCCCCAATTGGAAAGAGGTTTGGCCTGAGTTTATGGGTTTTGCCCTTTTCCCAAGGAATTGTTTAAGTCACTGAGTTAATTCACGCACAGGTCTTCCTTTGCTAGTTGTCCTCACTCCGGATGTTAGTGTTTGAGAGCTGAGAGGAGCCAAGCGGAGGTGAGCAAAGTTCCCCTCTAACTTAGGTGCTCCTGGAACCCCACTCTGGGAAGCACAAATGATAAAACAAAACAAAACAATGTGTAGAATTTGTCAAAACAGCAACTTAAGGAGAGGGCATGAATGAAGGAGTAAGAGAAAGTCCAGTCTCCTGAGCTCTGATCCATCCCTAAGCTGGGCACCCTTGAACTTGGTCTGTCTCCCTCAGCCCCATTGCACCTGCAGTACAAAAATGTCAATGCAGCACCTCATGAAAACCAATGTTGTATGTATCACCCTTCCGTGGAAATAAATGACCCTAGCAGAATGGGAGAAATAAACTTGCCAAGCACATAAATAACCATTATGGGCAGCTCTGCGTGACTGCAGGGTATTGCATCCAGAACCTAACAAAACATTAGAAAGATTTGTAAATGGTTGTGGCTGTAGTGGTGGGAACCAGCAGACCACATATCTCCAGCATTTTCAAATTTATTTTATTTTCATCAAAATGGAGTACTTAACCTTGATCTTAGCTTTCCCGAATGGAAAGGAAACAAGATTCCAGTGGGTGTCTATACTGTCCAAGTTACAAATAGGATGCTAGTGGGGATGCAATGGCTCCAAGTGCTGGTACAGTTGTTGCCTCTGAAGATGCTCCCTGTGGATGGGGACATGGGAGGAAAGTGCAGGAAGGGCAGATACTTGAGCCAGGCCTGGCTCTCAGCTTCCTGTGAGGAACTGCAGTGTACGGGAAAAGCAAACTGGAAAGCCAGCAGCATTACAGGCAGAGTGGGGACACGCAAAGCCTGCTCTCTCCTAGGCAAGGATGGATTATTTCTTACTTAGGTTAATCGGATTTTTTTGCTCTTTTCCTGCTTTTCTGTCTTGCCGTGACCATGAGTATCAACCAGGAATGCTGAATCTCCAGCTCACCTGTCTCCCTTTTTTCCTTCCGACAGCCATGGCAGACCTACCAATAGATCATGGCACTCTTTGCCCTGAGGTGATCCAGGGTCTCAGGGCATTTTTTCACATGCACTCCAGCAACCTCTGACCAGCAGCAGCAGCAGATGCTGGTTTTCAGGATGGACTTTAACCCAGAGTAAACCCCAGAGAAACTGTGTGGGTTCTAGCCAGTGTCTCTCTAGTTCACCAGGCGAGTAGATACACGAAAAATGTGTGTTACGTGATTGAAGGGCCATGACTAGTAACAGAAGTATGGTAAATTCAACTGGAAACTTACCAATAATCTTGGAGGATGGAAAACAAGAGTCTAAGATAATATTTTTGAATTCTTGATGTGCTTTAGTTTATCTGTTCCATTCATTGCCTCATTCATTAACAAAAGCATGACTAGCTATAGTTGGAAAATAAACCACCAACCCATGCATATGTTAAGAAACCAATAATATATGGGCCAGCCCGGTGGCTCAGGTGGTTGGAGATCTGTGCTCCTAACTCCGAACACTGCTGGTTCAATTCCCACGTGGGCCAGTGGGCTCTCAACCACAGGTTGCTGGTTCAACTCCTTGAGTCCCGCAAGGGATGGTGGGCTCTGCCCCCTGCAACTAAGATTGAACACAGCACCTTGAGCTGAGCTGCCACGGAGCTCCCAGATGGCTCAGTTGGTTGGAGCACGCCCTTTCAACCACAAGGTTGCCGGTTCGACTCCCGCAAGGGATGGTGGGCTGTGCCCCCTGCAACTAGCAATGGCAACTGGACCTGGAGCTGAGCTGCGCCCTCCATAACTAAGACTGAAAGGACAACAACTTGAAGCTGAACGGCACCCTCCACAACTAAGATTGAAAGGACAATAACTTGACTTGGAAAAAAGTCCTGGAAGTACACAGTGTTCCCCAATAAAGTCCTGTTCCCCTTCCCCAATAAAATCTTAAAACAAACAAACAAAAAAGAAACCAATAATATCATGTTTTTGGATATTGTATAAGAGATTAATATCAGCTAAAATAACACTTTTGATAACATTAAAGTAGTACTTGTTCATGATAGAAATTCTGAAAATAGAGAAAATAAAAAATCACAAGTAGTTCCACACCCAATAAATACTATAATGATTTTTAAGATTTAAAATTTCCAGTCTTTTTTGGAGATACATAACTGTATCTTTAAAGTGATTTCCCTCCCTCCCTTGCTCCTTTCTTTTTTGCTTTCTTGCTTTCCTCTCTCTAATTAAGCAAAATTAAGATCGTTCTATGCAAAGTTTTGTAACCCATATTTTTTCACTTAAAATACATGCTGAGCATCTTTCCAGATAAATGCCTGCAATTCCGTGCTCAGAAATGAATTCCTAGTTTTCTATCAGGATGCAATTTTCTCTTTGGGGCCAAATGCTGGATAGTAACAAACCAACATCCTTTAGAAAACACTTTTCCATAAGGTATTTTAAAAAGAACTAAAAGGACTATCAAATTTTCTATTTCTCATCTTTCTCCCCCCACCCAATAACTAAAATGTTAACAATAACAAAGGCACTGAGATGAGACTTAAATATCAATAGTTCTATTGGAGGAAAGTTTGTGGGTGTGTAAAAGATGTTCTGTGAAGGAAATGAATGCTTGCTTTTTTCCTGGAGGCCTTTTCTAAACTGGAAAGATCCTGCAAGGAGGGCAGCAGCTAGTTGGGCCCCACCAGCCTCTCAGGAGGAGGACTGGCCCTGGGTTTTTGAAAGGCCACCCCTAACCACACCGTGGCAGGAGACTTGAAATGGTGTCACCTGGAGATCACACGAAAACAGATCCAGAACCCTCAGAGTCTCCATGTTCTGCAGCATGTGATCAGACCCGGGGTCAACCTCCCCTGCAGGTGACAAGAGCAGTCAGATCTAAAAATCTTAATGCCATTGCTTCAATAAGGCAGGAAATGGGAAACCTCCAGTTGGAGGATTTTATGGGGAAGATGCTCCCAAGACACCAGAACTAATGAGCGGCAGTGGGCTGATTCCATTCTATGCCGTTAAGCAGAGCACTGAAGCCGGTGGACACAGAATACCAATAGAAGGACCAATGCCAAAGGCTCCCTGTAGCTTGATGTCTCCTTTGAAGCCTCACCAGATGCAGACAGACGGCCACGGCATGGCTTTAACTCTTTGCTCGACCTGCCTATTTGATTATACAAAGGCACCGCATCTCAGTATCCAAGGTTAGCTCTTGAATGCTCTTGTCTACAGGGAGGGCCATACTTAATTAATCAAGTCCCTAAAGGCAGCTAGCTGTCTAGTCTGCTCCAACCATTTCCAAGAAAGAAGGTTGTTCAGAGGCCCCAGGAAACCTTCCCAGGGGCTTATCACCTGAGTAGGACACAGCACTAACCCCTCTAGCTACTGAAAAATAGCCTCTGGCCTTGTCATCAGTGAAAGAGGATATTGTCCTTGCAAAATTATTTCTTTGTACCCTTCACTCATGTATCCTTGTCTTATCAAGGGATTGCTTAATTGCTGACAACAGAAACCTGCTCAAGCTAGGTGATTATTAAGATACAGGGGTATCTCACAGACTCCAAGGGAAGAAATGCAGCGGGGTCTCAGGAGGACCTGGAATTTGTAACTTGTAAGTTACAAATGTGTTTTATGTGAGTAACCAAAACAAACAAACAAACAAACAAACAGAAAACAATTAAAAGCAAAACAATCAGTAATACTGGCTTAAACAATCAAAAGAGCTTATTTTTTTCATGAAATAATTTATAAAGTAGGCAGTCATCCATGTCATTAGGAGTCCAGAGGTGGGATTTTTGTCCTCATGGTTGCAAGGTGACTGTTGCCCATCCAAGCATGGAGTCTGCATCCCAGTCCGGGAACAGAGGGAGGAGTAAAGGGGCAAAGGTTAAAGTGAAAAGGAATGCCGGACACATCTAACCCCTTGGAAAGCTCTCCTAGAGGTTCCACCCAATGACTTCTCGGTAGCCAGAATTTTGTCACATGCTTACGTGAAAGAAATATGAAAGGAAGGTTAGCTGAAAGAAAGATGAGGAAGCCATTTTTTTTAAAAATAGACATATTGCTAGTTGGAGTACAACCTGATAAAGAAGAAAGAGGAAAGGGTATTGGGTAGCGGTTATCTACTGCTGCATACCAAACTACCCCAAACCTCGTGGCTTAAAACAACAGCCACTTTCTTTTCACATGGCTTTGTGGGTCAGGGCTTAGCATGGTTTTTCTCTGTTCTACGATGGCTGGGGTTTCAGCTGGGATGCCTCAAACATGGGCAGGCTAGTGTGGCTGGATGTCTCCCTTCTCCTGTAACAAGTAGGGTGGCTGGACTAGGGCTGGGGATCCAAGACAGCATCTCTCACATATCTGGGGCTTGGTGTGGCTGTGGGCTGGGACCCCTCTGTTCCCCTTCATATAAACTTTCTCTCGTTCGTGGTCTTTGTTGTATAGTAACCTAGCCCACACATCTTTACACTGTGATTGGTTTCCAATGGGATGGAACCAGAAATGGTAAGGCCTCTGAAGGCCCTGGAAGTCACACAGCATCACTCTAACACATACTACTGATCGGAGCAAATCGTACAGCCAGTCGGGCTTCAAAGGGAGGCTAAACAGACACCGACTTCCTGATGGGGAGAGCGGCGTGTGCCCGCAAGATGGGACGTTGCCTCTGCTGGCCCCAGGCACTGAGCCTGCTGTTTCTCCCTCCCTATCTACCTGGCACTTTGCTTCTGTTTTTCTCTACAGATCTGTTCATTCTTCCTCAGCTTTCTCTTTTCCTCTGAGCACTCAGTTCAAACACAGCTGCCCTAGAAAGGTGCCATCGGCCCTGGAATTTCCTAAATTTTATGAGTTCTGAATCTATAGCCAACTAACTGGAATTGCTGAATCCTTATTCTTCTGCAAAGTAGTATGGGAGCAGGTAAGAAATCACTAGGCAGTCCTTTCTTCTACACCAGAAATCCCAACTCCTTTAAGCATTTCATGAACGTTTTTCTATAGCTCATTTGGGAACTAACCTTCAAGAAAATGGCACTACCCTGTAGTAGGTATTCGACAGCATGTATGGATGTGGGTGATGTGAAATAGTGGCACAAAGCCATTTAGAGAACTTTTAAGGAGTAGTTTATGAAAGTATATTTACATTTTTTGTTTTTATTTTTAAAGCCCTAAATCAAAGAAAAATCAATTTCCATCAGATGGGTGAGAGGAGTGATTTTTTTTTTTATCTTGATGCCTCTCCCCACACCTGCATGTGTGCACACACACACGCACAGCCCATGGTCTGGATCCATTCATTTATAGATGAAGTTCCCATTACCAATAAAAGCATTGTTTCCCTAAACAGCAAAGAGACAAGCATCAAAGAGGTCATTCACCCTGCCCAAGTGAAGGGGTGTGTGTGTGTGTGTGTGTGTGTGTGTGTGTGTGTGTGTAATCATGGCCTTTACCAAAATTCTGTACAAATGTCCTCCTGCTCCAAGGACAGATGACAGACCTAGACACCTCCCTAAATTTGGAGATAACTGTAGTAGTTCATGTTTCTATAGCTGAAATTTATAGCTTGCACCAGATTCCCAGAGGGGTCTATGAACAATTCCCTCCTCCCCACTCTAACCCCTGCTCTCTCCCACCCACCATCACCCATAGTCAAGACCTACTGAGAATGAACACGCACCTGGAACTTGCGATGACTATAACCAACTAACTGGAATCACATGAGATTTACTGGGGCCACTTTTGTGTGTGGGTGTGTTTTCCCCATAAAGTTCCGCTTGTGCTGGGGTGCTTATTTCTGGCATGTGAGGGACAGATGTAAAAATAAATCACCACCAACGACAAAAAAGTCAGTGCAAAGGGATCTAGAGCCTCTCAGTAAAAGCATGAGGCCAGGTCAGATGGCTAAATTCTTTTGGCTAAACAGACCAAGCGGAGAGGTACAGACTTTTGAGGTTGGTAATCCCAGCAAAGCATGTCTGCTTCACTGCTTCCCTGAGGAGGGACTAACAGGTCTTGACCAGGAGCCCTCAAGCCCTGCCTTATCCGAGACACATTTGTACTTAGCCAGCCTGTTTCCAAATGGGACCCCACAGTCTCACTGGCTTGTTGCCCCCAGACAGGGGCCGTGTGAAGTAGGGAATGGATTCCTGGGTTGGGCCATAGCCCTCCCTCCTGCCCGTGATTCTACTTCCTTCTTGTGGCTGGGACTGATGCCCTAATACTAGCTAAGGGGATCTGCCCTGCCAATAGTAACAGGCCACCTCTCCCCACTAAGCCCTTCTTCCCAAGATATGTCCATGCTGTTCTCAGGTCTCAGACTCTCACGAAAGATCTGGGTCTCTGCTGGGCGCCCCTTGCCTGCCTTTGTTAATGCTTCTGCTACTTTGTGCTATGCATTGGAGGTTGGATCAGATTTACTAAACATAACCAGCAAAGACCCGTGGCGGAAACTACCAGAAGGGATGTACCAAGGGAGTCCAAATGAGCCAGAGGAAACTCAAGAGAATTCACTTTCTTCCTCCAGCAATGTGCCCCTCTGTCCCTTTTGCTAAGACCAATCTTAGAGAACTAATTTCTGCTAGCTAAATAGCAAAGGGGACATCAATTTCCTGTCACCGGCAGCAGCTCCCACAATTCCTGTCCTTCATTCAAACATGTGAATGCTTTGCCTAAATTGCACATTTCTCATTCAGCGCACCTTTGAAAGCCTGCTCTGTCACTTGCTCCCAATCTCAGGGCAGACTGTACCAGCCATGGATGGCACCAAAGAAGCAAAAAGGAGATGTTGGCGCATGCTCAGCTTACTTCGGGGAGACACATTGGCTTCAGAAATTAGGCTTTTTTAAAGCTGAATTCTGAGGAACAAATTTAGAAACTCACCTGAATCCATCTTAGAAAGTTATTATTATTATTTTTTAAGACGCCTGAAAAGAGTTTCTGTCGTTTTCTAAAGGAAGGGACTGAAAGTTTGCCACTTCCCTGTCTAAAGGTGAGACCTTTAGCTCTGGACTGTTCTGGAGTTTTCAGTTAGCTTCTATTGCTGCTGCTTAGCTGTACCCAGGGACTCTGAAGGATGCTTCAGCAAGTCACCTGCCTCCTTGAGACCCATGTGACTCAGTGGGTACAAACATTTCTATAGTTCTAAACTTTCATATAAATGCCTATAGCTAGTTCTTGCAGCAACCCTGTGCAGTAGATATTAAGAGCTCCATTCTTCAGATACAGAAACTGAGGTGCAAAGAAGTTACGGTAGTTGCTCAAAGTCACACAGGTAGGAAGGGCCTTTGCTTCTGGTTTGTTTTCAGGTCTTCTGAGTTGAGTCCAAGATACACTCCCGTCCGCCCCAATGCAGCCCCATATGCTCAGACACCTACATCTGGAGTCCTGCCTTCTCTGAGAAGACTTCAGGTGCTGAATATTAGGAGTGGTGGAATTTCCTTCTCAAATGTGTTTTCCTTTGGCCTAGACGTGATGCGCCGTATTTTTTAGTCTCTTGGCCACTAGAGGAAAAAAGCAGTGATGAAAGTGTTCTCAAGGCTTAATTAATTAATGACTTTAACATCCGGCTGCCTTGGGCAAAAGGTTCTATGCTACAATATTCTATGGACAGAGACTCTAGGTTTTCAAGTGCAAAAATCCTTTATTAAAAGGGAGTGTGTGTGTGTGTGTATGTGTGAGTGTATGTATGTATGTGTGTATGTGTAAGGGGGTGGTCTTCAACTAAGCAGGCAGGCAAGGAAGAAAGATGGGATCACAGAGCAGAAAGCTGGCCCTGTGCAGGGAAAACTGGCTGCCACCGTGAGCTCTCAGGGACCAGGAAGGAGGAGCCGCTCCTGCTCCCAAGAAGTCGCTCTGGCGGTGCCACATGACTGATGGGTGACCTTGAGCAAGACGGCTTGTTGCCTCATTGTGCAACAACATCGCCTTGGGGGAGCACCGCCCCCTGAGATTTGACGTCTCAGCCTCTGTGATAAACAAGGCTAAACGAATTAGCCAGGAAAAAAAATAATAATTGAATTTTATAGAGAGATGGTTTTGCTTATCTCGTCTGCTCACAAAACAGAGACAATGTGGAGTTGTCGTGGGCTTTTCCCCCTTCTCTGCAAATCACCCACAAGGCGCCGCACTGAGCGGTGCCGGCAGCGCTTGTACTGCAGATCACATCCTGAGGCTGCCGTTTCAAGGCCTCCTCCCAGACGGCGTCCTATTTGCCGCTGAAGCCCGGGGATTACTTTGATGCGCGGGCCACGTGGCTTATCATTTCTAACCAGAATCATAATGCTGTCTCACTGATTAAAGAGGGGGGAGCGAGGAAGGGGGAGGAGCTGGGAGTCACCGGGGTCAGGTCCCTTCTTTAGTGCACAGGATAACGGGCTTCCCTGGGGCACAGAACTTACCCCCCTGATCGCATCCCAGAACACGCACTGCTTTCAAAGGTGGGGAGAGCAGGAGGCAGAAGCTTCAGGGTGGAGCTCGGGACTATGTAAGGCTGGAATTTATTATGAGCAAGATGAACTGATGAGGTTGAAAACAGCAAGGATTATGTTTTGTCTGTTGAGTCCAGTCTCGTCTCAGCGCTCAGGGGCTCTGAGATATGCCCGCTGGCTGTTACCATCTCTGTCCTTGGTGGTTCTGCCCCAACCACACAGGCCAGTTCCCTCTGCTGGACCCTGTATGTGAGGTGCTGCCCGGGAACTCTGTCTCCTCAGCTAGGGGGTCAGTCCCGGCTGAGGTCAGGGTTGAGGGCTCAGGTAAGGACCTTTCTCATTTAGCCATTGTAAGAGGTGGATGACCCCACTGCAAAAGTTGTAGCTGAGAGAGAGAGACAGGCAGGGAAACATGGAATAGAACTGCCTGAAATCTGTGGTCCTGTTTAGGGCCCCACGTGCCTTCTCTGCAAGGGGCACACTAGTGGTTGGAGTGGAAACTTGATCAGTAAGTTAGGAGAGAAGGAGCCCGGGAAACAGGGCTGAGGCAAGAGCAATGAGAGATGAGATCTGCAGTTCATGATTTGGGCAAGTAGGGTAAGACCACCCAGCCTGCCTGTGCCAGGATCCTATTCCCCGTCTTAGCTGAATTTAGCTGATCTTTCTTACCGCTAGAACATTTCTTCTATGTTATCCAATAGGGTTGAAGAGTGTTTGTGGAAGGATGTTTTCCCCCTCTTCTCACTTCCACCCTGTTCCTTGCAGGTAGGAGGATTTTCTGCTGACAGGGAGTTTTGTGGGCTCCATTGCAGTGTTTTGACTGCAGCTCATTCTGCCTGTGACAAGTCAAAGCAGTGTGAGGTCTTGGAAAGTCCAGCTTGGAGTCCAGGGCCCAAGCTCCTCAGGGTCTCCAGGGGTGGAAGTGTGAGGGCAGAAGTGTGTGTAGGAGTACAGTTCAGAGCAGTCCCTAGGCTCCCGAGCAGGGCCCAGGCGGGCTCAGATGAACTATGTTTTTGTCAGGGACTCAGCAGACATGATGACACACGGGACTCACTCTCCCTGGGTCTCTATTTTCTTGTCCATCACACATGACTGTTGATCCTGGCCGGTCACCCTCATGAAGTCATTTGAGATTGATTTTGAAAAGCTGGCAGGCAGGATTAGACTGTGCCATTCAGCAGAGCTTCTAGGAGAACACTTGCTAGAAATTCTAAAGACTATTAGGGTCATGGGGCAGCCTTGGCCCATGGAGCATAACATGTCATTAGAGCCATGGTCCAGGGTGTCCTGAAGTTCTCAATGTTCCAGAGGTGAGGGCAGGCTCAGCCAGGTCTCACAGGCTGGGACTGCTAAGCACAGTTTACTATGAACCAGGGACTATTCCAGTCACTCCTCTGGAAAACAGTCTGAGGTACAAGCTGCTATTCTCCCCACTTTGCAGACAAGGACACATTGAGACGCACTGAGGTTAACGATCTTTCCTTTGACTGTTAGTATTAGGTTGGTGCAAAAGTAACTGGGGTTTTAGCAATTATTGTTAACCTTGTAAACCTCAATTACTTTTGCACCAACGTAATAATTGGCAGAAGCAGGATTTGAATCCAAGAAATCCAGTTTCAGAACCCTGGCTTTCCCAGGGTTGCAGGGAAAGCCCTGTGGAAGGGGGAGGTGGACAGCTAACGTTTGTGAGTAGTAGAAGCCTCATTTCTGGTACTGACACCATCAAATCACTTAGGCACTCCCCTTCACCTTTCTGGGCTATAGGTCCCTCACCTTTACAACAGGGGTTTTGCAAAGGTTCCTTCTATGTCTAAAATTTTAAAAAGTTGTAGTTTAGCTGTAGTTGGGGACAAGGTCTTCCTGTGGAGCAGCTGGACAGTCACCAGAAGTCACCAGAAAAAGCTTAAATGGTATGATAACAACCATAAGCACAATTACCTCCTCAACAGCTAACGTTCATTGACAATTGCTAGGTGCCAGCCCTAAGTCCTTCGCAGGCATTGTTCTATTTGATTCTCACAATAGACCGCTGAGGTAGTTGCAATCCCAGTTTTGCAGATGCTACAACTAAGGCCCAGAAAGCTTCATTAACTCACTCAAGGTCACACAGCTCGTAAGTGATGAAGTCTGAGGCATTTCTTCCTGCCCTCTCTGCCCACCAAGCATATTCCCTTCCACCTTACATCTGATACCACAGCTTGCTCAGCCAAGAGCTCCAGAGAAGGCAATGTTTGGGTTTACACAAGAGCAACCTTTCCAAGTGGAATTTCCACCACCAGTTGGTGATGGATATTTGGCCTATGGAGACTTCCTTTGTGGCCACCTGGTGACTGAAGATGGCTTCTGAGAATAATAGGACAACCCTGGGATCCTGTTACCCAAACAGGTCAGCTTCAACGGGCAGGCTTTTACCTGGCTTCTAAGTTTAGGCATCTTGGGGAACCAGATCTTGGAAACTCATATTGGAGGGATTTGTCCCCACTTTCTTCCCTTTTGATTAAATATTGAACTTAAATGTCAGCAGAGAGGCAGAACACAAATAGGCCTCGTATCAATGGTTATTTGCAGTCAACATTTTCCAGGCAAAATTCAAGTGTAGACTAGAAAACTAGTATAGGTTCCATGGAGTGGGGAGGGAAAGAGGAAGGGATAGATTTCTAAGTGCTGAAAGGGATAGGGAACAGAGTGGGCATAAGATAGTAAAAAACGTAACCTTCCAGTCAGGAGATTGCCTCCATGGAGACAATGACTATTCACAACTATAAAGAACAGACCTGGGTCCTAATTCTGATATCACTTATCCTGTTTATTGACTGGGGAGAAGATGAAGGGTAAAACCCTGGAGGATCTGTGTATGCTGCTCAGGGCAGGCAGTCTGCTGTGACGAGCAGCCCCAATGCTCAGTAGCGACTTAGCACCCAAATTTTATTTTTCTCTAACCTCACTGACATCACAGCCCATTGGGGGTTGGAGACTAGTGGGTAAGGGCTCTGTTCCACTTACTCATTGAGGGATCCAGGCTCCTTGAATGTTGTGTCTGTGGCATTCCCCTCAAGTCTGGGAGTTCTTCACTGTATTCTCTGCATCCAGCAGATGAGGGAAGAGAGATCCCATGAAGAAGGCAGCCCTGCTCTTACCACCTGGATAACACCACATTTCCTCTCAGACTCCAGTGTTAGGGACTAATCTCATGGCCCCATCTACATGCAAGAAGACTACAAGTTAGCTTGGTGATGCTGCCAGGAAGATGAGAAATGGGGTTGGTGAGTCCATAGCATTGATCCAGCCACATTAAACTTCTGAGTTTCCCAAAAGTTGATTCCTAAGACCTTCCTCAAATGCTAATAGAACCAACTACCTGTAGGTCTTAAGAATGTCCTTGGGGGATTGCATCCTTTCCCATTGACATGTATCTAAGGGTAGAGGGAAAAGCTATGTCATGGTTTTATGGGGGCTAGAAGTGCTTTAATAAAATTCCTTTTGGTCTTTGGGATCACCATCCTCTCACAGACAAAGTCCCAGATCAGTTTGTCTATTCCAAATGTAATGGCATATTTAGTATGATCTATATCTGATGGCTGCATGTTAGCTTTCTGAGTCTGGTTACTGATGGTCGTGTGTGCTCATCTGAAAACGGGTAGTCAACCAGTGGTTCTTAAACATTGGTCATCTTATAGGATTAACTGACAACCCTACAAATATGCAGATACCTTCCCTCCCATGATCCCAGAGATTCAGATTTGACAGGTCTGAGGTGGGACCCAGACTGGCATGTTTAAGAAACATCTCAGATGCATCTGATGAACATCCAAGATTGGGCATTGTTGAATAAGATCGTAGCTCAGTTCTTCTGCAGGCAGATCATTTTGGAATATGTTTGAATTCAGAGAACTCGATACAGCTGACATCACCTTAAAAAAAAAAAAAAAAGCAGACATGTAACTTAACATGGCGCACTCCAATGGAAAACACAGTCTGTTTCAGCCACTAGTCAGATGACATGGGACCTAGTATGGTAGTACTTTTAAAAATATAAATTTCTATAATAACAGCAGGTAAAATCAATATTAGATAAACTGAAGGGGTTATTTGCACTACAAATGAATCATTTGCGTTACAAAGAGATTCCTTCACGTTTAAATGCTTGCTTGCAGAAAATTAATTGGGGAGGAAGGCCAGAGGAATACACTGCTAATGTGTTGTTAAAAACATTAAAGTAATAAATCAGAGATCAAGGTTTCAGAAGTGATCATCTAAACCAATAGGTTGATTTTAAAAATTCAATTCATATCTATCCATTGCGGAAAGCAAGGTATAACTCTTAACTATATTTTCTTCACAGTTGTTGCTAGCGAGAACAGCAGTTTCCTTGTTATTTTTGCATATGTAGTTACTTTGTTTTTTCTTTCCCCCAATTTCTTTCCAATGCCGGCTTCTCAAGAACAATTTCCCTTCAGAAAATGGCAGGTGGGATTATTCCTGCGTACCTGCCTTTATTCTCTCTGGTGCTCAACCTGAGAAGCAGGACTGTTCTGTGGTGAGAGAGGTGGAGCAACAAGATGAAAAGTCTCCAGTACTTTCACTCTGCCTCCTAAACTAAGGCCAGGGATGCAGAACACAGCTAGGATACTGCAGTTCTACAGTAGCTCAAAAGCTAAAGAATACACTTCTAAGACTCCACTGCACCTAGCACTCTCGATATGATTTAGGTTTTTATCTGCCAGAAATGTTTGCCCAAGAGTTGAAAGGTGGAAATGAGGCAGAGGCTTGACTTCTGCTGGTCGTGTGGACAGCTTGTGAAGATGGTGGGTTTTCTGCAGTGGTTCCACGGTCACGGTTGCTTGTAATCATGGCTGTTACCTAATTTTCATGTTTTCCCCATCATGCTGGCATCCTGATTAGGGCAGCGGAGGCACGGTTCTGGAGCTGGCAGCTGAAGTACAGCCTTCTGTACTTGGCAAGCAGGTTCTTCATTGTAAAAGAGGCAGTGATTCCCTTGGTACCCAGGCTCTGCAATGTGGCTCTCAAAGCTGTTTTCAAAAGCTCAAACTATGTCTTCAGCTTTTCCAGCCATTCTGTAAGCCCTCTGTTTAATGCCCTCTAACAAATCACCTTCTGCCCAAACTGGATAGAGAGGATTCTGTTCTCTGTACCTGAATCGTGGTGGATAGCAGTGCAAAGCTTAAGGCAGGGAGACCTGTCACAGAGCTGTTACAAGTGTCCAGGCTGATGATAAAGGGACCTATGGGGACAAAGAGGAAAGGACACATTAGAAAAACATTTGAGAAGTAAAAGTAACAACACTTGGCGATTTAATTGGGTGTCAAGGGTGGGCAGTGAGAAAGAAGCAAGTGCTAAGATGTTTCAGTTTTCTGACTTGGGAAGTTGGTTGTAGAAAAGTACAGATAACTAAGATCAGGACTTTTGGAGAGAAACAACCTTGGGGTGGGAGGCAAAAATTATGAATTCAGGTGCTTATGGGTATCCATGCGATTATTCTCGCTTTTTTTTCTTAAGAAACCAGCTATAAATGTCCACCTTATTGCATAATTCTTTGTTAATATCCATTTCTTCCCTGAATCTGTGAGCTCCGTGAGAGACGGAACTGCACCTTCTTCTTCATACCTGGCACTGTCTGGCTCAAAGTACATGCTTGATAGACATTTGTTGAACGTTGACTAAATGAACTGAATGTTGGATAATAAAAACTGTGATAATCATACTTAGCACTCCCAATATGAGCAGTCCCATGCACGGCTGCTATGAACAGCAAGCAGACATTCAGCAAAATTATTAGATGATGATGATGAGATGTGTTTGACCAGGAACATCTCTATGGTTAGAAAAATCAAGCCAGAGGTGTAGAATTGTATCCGCATTCCCCCAAACCCAGGGAAAAATAGGCCAGAATCTCTACTTCAAACAAATTATACTTCTGTTACATATTCATTAAGTGTCAGTCGTGGAGTAGGCTTATTAGGCGGTTTTCCCAGGTGTTTTGCAAATGGAAAGACTTCTGTCGCTCTGTCATGTACTTAGTGCAGATGCCAAGTCCTGTAAATCGAAGCCAGAGTTGACTGCAGCAATTCAGAGAAAAGCATGCCCTCAGCCAGACTGATTTCCTGCAGCTGCTCCCAGAGTACAGCCACAACCTGCTCTTTACCTGCAAGTGGTCATTAAGCCGGGCTGTGATGGGGGTAGGACCTGCTCCTGCCTGCTCTGCTCACTCACTACGATTCTGTGGGTTTGCAGTGCAGACAGTGTCTCCTATGCGGTGCCTAAGAGTGGGTTCTCTGATCAATCAGGCCCGATGATCCTCTAAAGCAATTACTTATTATACCCCCTTAACTTCCTGAAGCAAAACTCATAGATAATATAACCTGTACACATACATCATTTCAATATACCAATATCATGCATGCCTCACAGCAATATCTAGACACTCAGAAAATTGATTTGATGATGATGATGATGGTGGTGATGTGTTTGACCAGAAACATCTCTATGGTTGAAAAATTGAGCCAGAGGCATAGCATGTCACTGGCATTCCCCTAAAACCCAGAAAAATGGGCCAGAATATACAAGGAAGGTGATTCACAATAAAATGGCATGGATCTCAACACACACATGGGCACGCTACTAGAAGTGAGGAAATGCTCAGATGCTTGCACCCATATAAAATCCCCATGAACGCAGCAGCTATAAATGTACACTGGGGGCACATTACCCTGGTGACTCGAAACTATGAGAAGTATCGCTGCCAGTGATGTGTTCACCAAAATAGCCAATGGTCCTTGGTTAAAGTTCCAAACAAAATAAGGAAAAGGCTTCTCTTGATTTACACAGTGGTCGCATTCTTGGGAGATTAAGTGTACATCGAACTGTCAAAAAAAATAAATAAATATCTCATTAAGGTTCTAGCCTCAGATGAATAAAAACAGGTTTTCACCTGGTAATTGTCCAGTAAGACAAACTTGTGTGGGAGGCAGACAATTCTTCACTGTGAGAGAGATCCTTAGCCATGGTCCACTAAATGCCAGTAGGGACACCCAATCATTATGACCACCAAGGAAACTCTCCAATTTCCAAATGTTCCTGAGGGGACAACACCAACCGCATTGGGAACCACAGTATTTCAGCATGAGTTCCCCTATCAGACCACTCAGTTAAGCAAACTGACCCCTTGAAAAAAATACGGGACGAGGAGTGGAGGACAACAGTAAACTACAGTGGTTGTGCATCCTGCAGCCCAGGCATGAGGGGTAGCATAATTAGAATTTACTTAGCACACATTTTGCAGGGGGTTTACCTCTGTTAATCTCATAAACAAATAGCAGTGGAAGCTCAGTTGCTATCATCTCTTCTGGGAGACAGAGGGCAGATGACAGAGAGGGCAGGACCTCCTTGACTTGCTTGTAACTCCAGGCCTTACCATAGGGTCTAGGGTATAAGATGGCATGATAAATATTTGATAAATAAATTGACTAGTGTATTGGCTTTTGGTTTAAGCAATATGGAATGAATTTATGTGTTGCTTAACTCATCCCTTAAGTACTCTAAGGGAGAACAAAACAGTAGAAAGAATACTTGGTTGGAAGTCAGCCAACTAGAGTAAAATGTGGCTCTGCTATGAAGGATACTGTGACCTTGGGCAAGTCACTGGGCCTCCCTGGGCCTTACTTTATTCATCTGCAAAATGGGGGGATTGGAACAAGCAGACCTTAGGTCCTCAGCAATTTGAACAGTCCCGGATTCTATAAGTTTGAAACGCTACCCTAATCAAGTTAGTACAATCAATGTGTTCACAAGTCTGGGAATTCTCATGGGACCTGCAGTCCCTTAGAAATGGCTATATTATAAGAAATTATAATTTTTTTAACCTCCATGCTTGTTTATTTTTTAAATTACTCTTTTCAAATATACATTTTAGTTACATGATTCAGAAATAAAAAAGAAGTCTCACTCTTCTCTCTATTTCTCTTCATCTTGTATTTTTATTAGTGTCTTATTTATTCTTACAGTATTTCTTTATTCTAATACCAATTAATATTTTGAGTTCCCTCCTTTTCTTACACAAGGTGTTGATGTTATTTTAAAGTGCTATTATTGAAATCCTTTATTTAATAAATAAACATATTGAATTCTACTCTATGCCAGCTATTGATGATAAAAATTAATTAGATAAGGGAGCTTCCCTTTAAAAAGTAACCAGCCCAGAGGAGAAGCTAAAAATCTAAGCTAGTATAAAGTATAATATTAATAATATCTGACATTGTAATAGCCCTCTACAGTTTACCAATCACGTTCACATTTATCATCTTTTTAGTACCTCACAGATCATTTTTAAGTTTATATTAGTTTGGCTTTTGTTTGGCTGTAGTGAAGGAAAACTGAAAATAGCAATGTTTTAAACAAAGCAAAATTTGGCCGCCACGGTGCCAGAAACCCTGGGTCTTTGCATAGACCAACATAGTGCCTACAGGACAAAATTCCTGCTTCTTAAGGACCATCCCAGGAAGCTGCTACAAGGTCCTTCCACTTATACCCCATTTAGCCAGAATTTAGTCACTTGGCCACAACAAATTGCAAGGGAGGCTAGAATTGTCCCAGGTTGCCACGTGCCAGCCGAAAAATGGGAACGCCATTACAAACGAAAGAGAATGGATATTGAGGTTCAACTATAAATCTTCCAAAAAAATAAATAGGAAAGGCATCATTATCCTCATTATAAAGGATAAAAAGAAAGATACAGCTATATTCCTGTTTGAGATGTTAGATTGAGCACGACTCATCCCCCCAGACACCTCACAAAAAGAATAGTAAAGGGAAAAAAGTGAAAATGCGTAACAGTGAAGAGTATGGAGAAGGGGCATTATCAGCGAATGAGTGGTTTTAGAAGATTTCTGCCAAAACATGCATGCCAGAAACTTTGATGGAGTTTGCAGTAAAGGAGGAAGTCCATCTGCCTAGCAGAGCCTGGCAGAGGTTCTGGGTGTGAGGTGGCAGGTAGGGCAGACGGGAGAACCGAGAACTGGATGTGAGAAGGGGGCTTATTCAGGTCCACATATGAAATCGTTGTTACTCCCCTCTCCCCCAGAATGCATGACAGCATGAAATTATCAGCACTTTAAAAAATAATTAATTGAGCCCTAAAGAAATGTTTTAAATGGTCTGAGAAGAACTTGGACAGCTGGTACAGTTTTGGGTACCACAGAATACAGTTCTTCTTATTCTTGTTTTTGGATGTTTCCAGAACAGAGTCAGTTCCCTATTTATCCCACTAGAACAGATTCCATCAGTCAACAAGCTCTGTGTACCCAGAGATCCCAATTCCCACCTTCTCATTCTTAAATACTAATGGACAATTAAGGTTAAAAATAACAACAACCTGAAAAAGTCACCCTGAAGGAACAAAAATAATTCAAAACAGAAGATAATATTTTAAAAAAAAATTCTCATCAGTATCTTCAGAGTAATGTGACCATGTAATTTGTCATCCAACCTGGGGCAATTTTGAAAGTTATATGAAGAACTGTTGATATTTATGCCAGGACAGCAGGTATAAACCACGGCTATGCCTGTCAAACCAAGATATACGATCACTGTGATGGACTGAATGTTCTTGTCCCTTCAAACTTTGTATGTTGAAATCCTAACCCCCAATATGATGGTCTGAAGAAGGAGAGCTTCTGGAAGGTGATTCGGTCACGAAGGTACAGCTCTCACCAGACACTGAATCTGCTGCACCTTGATCTTGGACTTCCTAGCCTATAGAACTGTGAGAAATAAATGTCTGTTGCTTGAGCCCCCCCAGTTTATGATATTTTTGTCACGGCTGCCCAAACTGACTAAGGCAATCACCCTATTCCAGAAAGATTTGGATCAATATTACATGTATAAATGATAACAGAATGCTAAGCAAAAGGAACAATCAGAAACTAAGAAAGAATTCTCAGAAATTTAAAAAAATATGATTGCAAAATTGAAAGTTTAATAGAAATGATAGAATATAAAGTTGAGAAAAATCTTCCGGAACATAGAAGTAAAAGAGAATAAGATGGAATATATGAAGAAAAAATTCACAGACGATCAATTCCAGAATCCTGGCATCTACTTTTTAGGAGTTCAGAACAGAGAACAATGACAACACAAAGGTAAAATAATCAAGGAAACAGAAGAAAAGGCTCAGAATTTTCAAAACAAAAGAGCTATCAAATGCCCAGCAAGAATAAAGAAACAATTCTCCTGCTTAGACATACATACTCACTGTGAAATATCAGAACACCGAGCACAAGGAGATTCTAAGAAGTTCCAAAGAGAAAAAGTAAATCACCTACACAGAAAGAGAATCCAACTGGCATCAGACTTCTAATCCAAAACCACAGATGTCAAAATGCAGTAGAATAAAGTCTTTAAAAGTTCTGAGAGCAAATTATGTTAAAACTAGAACTCTATATCAAACCAAACAAACATTTAAATGTGAACACCTAATAAATTCAGCTTCAGATATTTAAGAATGAAAGAAATTTACTACTGTATTTCCTTTCTGAGGACGTTACTTGAGTGTGTCAACTTCAGCAAAACTAAGGCAAAATCCCGGGAAAGGTAATGTTTGTTACATAAGAAATAATAGAATTTACCCAGGAAATTCCTGGATGCCATTTGTCAGCTGACCCTGCAAGCAATTAGTCTACGTTAAAAGAGAATATCTGTGAACTCTAAGAAAAATTATTTCAAGAAGAATGGGATGCATTCCAAGAAATAACTTGAATGAGGAAAAACTGACTATGGTAAAGAAGACATATGTTTCTTTTACCTACAAGAAAAAAGATAGTCAGAAACTCCATGAAAAAGAAAAAAATTATACAGATAAGTCATAGTTAAAGTAGGAACTAAACTGAAATGTGGCACTATGTTGAGCAATTGGGTGAGTGTGAGAAATAAGACTCTATTTGTTCTTAATGCTGAAACATTTTGCTTTGAGTGGCCCTGGGGTCATGACATTGGAACCATAGAGAAGGAATGTAAGCATGGCGCATACTTAGCTCTATAACATAGCCAGAATGTAAGCACTCTTTTCTGGTTTTCAGTTTTTAGAATCAACCTATAAACAAAGCAGGGGAAACTTAATTGTGGTTATAGAATAAACAGATTTTGGGAGGTAGAGGGTGTAGAGCGGTAGAAGAAAGAGACTTTCTGTTTCTATCTTCATCTTGCTGAATGGGTAGTCAGAGGTATCATTGACTGTTGATGGAACAAAAATTAGAGGTTTCTCTATAGTTACAAGAGTAACAGAGAAATTATAATAGCTGAAACTTTCCAAACTTAGGAGGGAGTGGGGGACAGGAATTAAAACTTTATATACCCTAGAAGGAAGTGGATAGGTAATGTCTACTAAGGTTGTTGATTAAGACATAGCAGTGTAAACATATTATTTGGAGATGCAGAAGAAACCACAAGCAGAACTAAAAACAGAAACTGGTTAAAGGCTCTCATCTATGGGATGAGAGGAATGAGGGTGGGGAGAGGTGGGTCAGGGCACTATTTCTTTACAGTACAAAACCTTTTGGACTATTTGACATTTTAATCATGCACATGAATCACTCTGATAAAATCTGAATTCAAGTCCTGGAAATCTGTTTCACTGCCACTTCATAAAAATACTAAAATTGATTACATGTTAAATGCAATAGTCACCATAAAGTGAGAGAAAGCTGAGACACTCAGAGAGGTTAAGTGATGTATCCCAACTCACACTGGCCCGTGGCTGGTAAGTGGCAGAGCTGAGATTTGAACACAATTCTTCCAACGCCAAGTGCAGTGCCAGACTCACAGAGCCACGGTGAGGATGGAACAGAGGTGATCGGGAACATGCTTTGTAGAGCACTGTTTTCAACTCTTCCATTCGCCTGTAGTCACCAAGTTATCTGTGGGTACCTCGTCACTTCAGACCCTGTTTTAGACTTTGATGGGATCTAAATAAAAACATAAATAGCTCATATGACAGATAAATGCGTGCTTTACATGTTGGAATGTCCTCAGCTGCAGTCTCTAAAAAATAAATTGTAAATGCAATTTACAAATGCAAATACAATCGTATTTCAAGCTAATGTGAGGTATTTCCTCTCCGAAAGGATGGTGAAGTCCAACTTTTAACTAGGGAACAGTCCTTTTGCAGTAGGAGCACTCAGCTCTAGTGTATGGAGATGTACCGTGCTTGCACCGGGTTTTCTGAAGGCATGTCCTGTTTATCCTGCCCCCGGCCAGTTAAATGGAGCAGTGCAATCCCCATCCTCCCTTCTGCCTGCTGTCTGACTTCTTAGCTGTGCCCTCCTTTGCTTCTTTCCCTTCAGATTTGTTCTTGCTACTTTTGAGGCTTATTTCTCTCCACTTGACTGGCTCAGCGACCTCATTCCCAACACCTTTCCAGAACCATTCACTTTTCCAACAAACAGTGAGCTATATGCCCGCTGAGCTTGCCACGACTGGGGTTATATGACTAAGATGCCATCTCTGTTGTCCATGGATTTAGGGTCTAAGTGAGGTATTACCAATCCTACAAAAGAATTTCCTTTCCTACACATGCACTCCAGGCAAGGCTGGAGCTGCCCCAGTGGCAGTCCTGGCAGTTAGTTCCCTAGCATGAACTGAACCACTCTTCTCTCTTTCCTCCTCCCGGAGAGGACACACAGTCAAAGGCAGAACTTGAATTCCTCATCCGTCCTTAGGTGGTTTTGCCTGTTAAAGAGGATCATTCGCATCTTGGACCCAGCTTCTTACCTGCATTCACTGCTTTCTGATTAAGCAAGGATTCGAATATTGAAAACTTTTTTACTTCCAATGGGGAGCTTGACAGAAAGCCTTAAAGACCATAATGTGGAAATATAAATCAAATGTGTGTAGCCATTTGCATAGCCAGGAGGCCATTATGGAGGAAATATATGTTTCCTTCTGGGACATGCACTCACCTGGTTGAGCCCTGAGAAATAAAATACAGGTTGACTACACTGGAGTTTGGCGGCGGGGGTGGGGGCTGCTGAAGAGGCCCACACTGCCTCCTAGTTCCTGAATGTGGAGCGGACTTGGCATAGTTTTTGAATGCTGGGTTTGTTCTAGATCAGACCAGCCTGAAGGCAAGTAAACTTTGCCAGGTGGTGGGGAGCTGGCCTACACGTCTGTCCAGGGACCGTCCCCAGTCATCAGCTGATGGGTGTTGGCCTCTGGGGAGGAAGGAGCTGACTGGGCCTTTGTTGAGTGTTGATACGAATCCTCACTGGGAGACCAACTGTTTTTCTTTAAACTCTCTGCTGAAGAGCCCTGCAGGCTGCCTTTAGAGCTAGTGGGAGACAGGGATCTTCTAGTTCAGTGATCCTCAGTCCCCTGCGAGGTTGCTGCATTGCAGGCTGTCAGGTCTCCATGCATGCATTCATATACAAAGCATGCATGGACTCAGCTGTCTTAGACATACAAACTACCCTGTCTACGTGTGTATATCGATGCTGTTGTGTTTGATACACTACAAATAATTTAAAAGCATTATTCAGTTCACAGTAACTTATTATCATTATGTGGTTTCTCAGAGGATATTGAAAACATAGCCACAGGCCTTTCCTGTGGTCCCCCAGTCCCTAACGAGGTTTCTGTGTTACGCTCACAGAGCTCTGTTTTTCTCTTCAGAGCACTTAGCACAAATTTTAATTGTATTTCTATTTGTATGGTCATTTATTTTGTGTCTGTCTCTCCCACTAGACTATGAGCTTCATGAGGGCAAGGAATGCATCTTTTTTTCTCACAAATTGTATCCCAACTCCTAGCAGAGTGCCTAGCCCATAGTAAGTGCTTAGTAAATATTTATTAAGTAAATGAATGAGGTGGTGGGGCTGGGAGAGGGGGGTCCAAGCTATGGTTAACAGTTTGGGAAGCAATGAACCAGTAATTTTACAAATATAACCCAGGCCCAAAAGAGACTTACCAAAGAGACAAGATGGTTCATTGCAAATATGGAGGCAACCCCAGCCCAGTGGTACTTCTAGCATCATTGTCAATGTCTAATAGCACTTATTTTTGAGCCTATTTATAAGTAACATGGTGCTGGGCATGATACAAAGCCGACCGAGCAGAGGCTCAATCTCCTTGGTGATTACAGTCTCAAAGAGGGCCCAGTGGCTCTTGTACATAGCATCTTTTATATTGACACTTTCTCCGAATGATTTCCTGTAAACTATATCCTTAGCCCTCCGGGATGAATAATGATATCAGTCCCAAAAAATGGATCACTAAGATGAGGGAAATCCATTTTCTACGGCCTCCCCCCCTCCATTTACCTCTGAGTGCCTCCCTGAACCTGATATTAGACTGTCCTATTTATGGAATGCCAACCGCTAGAGAGAACTACTCTAGGTGCTGTGTAGAAATACACAGGACTTAACAGGCACAGTACCGCTTCAGAAGCGAAAACAAGCAAGTCTACGTATATTTTCCTTTGTAGCGAGGGTTGTTTCTCTCCAAAGATTTGTTCTGGGCACTTGGCAGCTACAGAGTTGACCTGAAAATAAATTCATCTACGTTCACAGTTCCTAAAAATGACTGTGATGAGTTTACTCACAGAGGTAAGAAGAAAATACTTTCAAAGAGAGCAGAAGTACATAAGAAAAAGTTGTATAAAATAAGTAGCAAAGACTTTAGATTGCATAAATCCAACACAAATTCTTGGCTATTAGGCAGCAGAAGTCACTCCAGTTATGAAGAAAACTCTCAACGCATATCCTACATGGGACGCTGTCACCAGCCTGTGAGACATGTCACTCCCCGTCTAGATTTAATGATTTTCTGCTACAATGCTTGATAAGGAAAGTGGGTGGGAATATTTAAAGACACTAAACTTGACTCCTGATGATGTGGGACTTCCCATTCTGGAGGTCACAGCTAAGAAATGGGGTAACCAGATTTCAAGCACAAAAAAAAAATTTGGAGATAAAATTTCCTTTGATAGTTAACAGTAATATCTAGTTCCCTAAAATACCTCCTCAGGTCATCTAAGTTGGTGTACTCAGAGAAGTTCTCAGGAGAGTGCTATTAATAACTGGGCTGGGTCCAACAGCTTCCTTGGGTTTGGGCTGTAAGATAATGCATTTCAGTGAGTCTTGACACCCCCACCCCCTGAGGTCTCTGGCAGGTCACCTCACATCACCATCTGTTTCTCTCTAAGGTAGAATTCAATCTTATCTCCTGCTCTGTGGTCTTCTTCCTTGTTTCTCTTGGAACAGGGTAGGAGGGAACTGAGTGGGCATTGTCTCTCTGTTTTGGTTCCCTTAGCTGTCTGCAAGGGAGACAAGGTTCTGGGAGGTCTACCATGTGTCAGAAGCTGTCTCAAGCATTTTACATGCAGTCAGCCATTTCATCCACCTGACCTCCCAGTGAGGGGCTTACCATTTTCTGTAGATTACAGACTTTAAGAATAAACAGATTCAGAAACATTAAGTTCCTTGTCCAAGGTCACACAGCTAATACATAGTGGAGGCAACATTTGAAAACGTGATTTGGTATTACAAAGCCAAGGTCTACTTTCAGACCGGAACTGTGTTTACGTCTACAGACACCATGGAAAGTAGCTGTGTAACAGACTTTAGCGGGGAATGGACCCTCATGGACCTCATGTTTTTGTGTTTGAGGAGCTCGTGCTTCTCTCCTGGAGAGGCGGGAGGGCAGTATTCTTTCGTTCCTGTGCAGGAGAAAGCGGATCCATGACAGACACTTAAAGTTCACTCTTCAGACCTTTCTGTGGAACTGCAATATGTTGTTTCATGTTTCCTAAATTATTTGCGACAGGCAGCTGTGCTAGGTCAGAATCCCAGAGGTGCTCTGGGATTCCAGACAGGGTGGGGGCTGCCACCCAGCACTCTCTGGCTGGGAATAATACAATTCACAAATGTGGAGCATCTGGGGAATTTAAGGGCTAACAGGAGAAGCTCCTGGCTGGACGTGGCTAAGATTCCTGGACCTTTGTGGTGTTTCAGGGATGCTTTGCTTTTGCTGTGGACCTAATAATAAAGCAGCCACGTACTGACAGTTATGGTGCTCCAGGCACTGTACAAAGGGCCTCTTACAGGTAGTATATTCATCCATTCCATCAGTTCTGGTGGCACTTCATCCCCTCAGCCGCCCTTAGAGGTAGGTATTAGGAATACATATGCGCTCGTATTACAAATGAGCCAATGGAGCCTCAGAGCTCATCGGTCACAGCTTTAAAGCCAAGTCAAGATTCAAACCCAGGCTGTCTGACCCAAATGTTCATGTTTTTAACAACAGTATATTTCCTCTCATGAATGTATTCTGAAGCTAATGAATATATCAGACAGGCTTTCCTCCACCTTATATCCTACCCACCAAATGTTTGGGCAATTAAAATAGTTGAGTTCACTTATAAGCAGCATGGAAAAACGGTACTTGGGCTGTCCCAGTTACATGAATTAATTCTGTCTTGGGGTTCTGATGGCAGCATAAACCAAAAAGCCCAGAAGCCCATCATGAAATTATATCGTTAAAGCCCTTGGCAGCTTAGCTATTATTTTATGTAAAATATATGCATGGCTTCTGAGAATTCCTCTCCACCAGCAGACAGGATGAAAAAAATATTAGTGATGAGAGGATTCTATGCTATCATGCCAGTATTTATGTGACATTATTGATAGGAATGTTGCTTGTTTGGAATCTGGAAGGTAAACAGAGTTTCAAATTCCAGCCTTCTATTGTGGAAAGTAAAAACCATGCGCTCGGCCATGCAAATTAAGGAACTCTGAAACCCCAAACTTCCAATCGGGCACTGGCACACCAACATTCCAAACACGCCTCTCTCCCCAAAGAGAGCCTGGCTCAGGCCGTGGAATCTGTTCAGAGCCAGCATCAAAGGCTGCATGAGGTTCGGTATTTGGGACATTTCATTGCAGCCCAAGTCCCAACGTGGGGTGAGGTCAGTGAGGGCAAATAACTAAATAGTTTTCTCCCAAACGCCATAGTTGGAATTCTGGCTCCTGTTCTGGGTTCCCTTGCACCCCCCTCCCCTGCTGCCACACATCTAGCCTTACAGAGTCCTCGGGGCCCAGCGCCTGGCCAGTCCCCACCCAACCCACCTGCTGCACACAGCATTGCCCAGCCCAGGCATAAAAGAGCTTTCCTCCCGCAGAGAGGAACAGAGCTGGAGACACGCCCTGGCTATCTATAGAAAATCTCTCTGGGGGTTCTGCTGACAAGTCACTCCACATCCATCCTTGGGCTTTATTATGTCACAGGAACCCTGAGTGGAATGCAGAGGATTAAATTCCAAGCCCTTCCCTGTCGGCTGGGCCCCGAGGGAGGGGAGAAGGCAGCTCTCTCCCAGGCTCCGTGGCCATCTGGGCTCTCAGGTGCCCCCTACTGAATGTTCATATCCCCTTAGCCCTGGTGCTTGCAGGAGCTCAGTGCAGTCGTCCAGGCTTCGGAAGGCCTGGGGGCTTCAGGCAGCTGGGCCCTTTGCTCTCTTATAGGATTACAGCCCAGAGACGCGGAGGGGAGGGCAAGATCACAGACTTGACCCTCAGAGCTCGCTATGTGAATTAAGCAAGTCGCTACTCCTCCTGGGCCTTGACTTCCTCACCCAAAGAATCCCTGGCACATAAAATGGTGAATCTCACTACTAGAGGGGAAAGTTAGGGAGCTGAAGTGCTGAGCTCTCAGCAAGTGCGGTGGGGGCTTTGGAGACCCCGATGGCAGGCACAGGGCTGGATGCTTTGAATGATGATAGAAAACATGCCAGAGCAAGGAAACACTTTAGTGTAAGCTGATTCTTTTAAAAGGCAAGGAAATTGTCAGTTTACTTAAACCTAGTAGCCCTATGTGCTTCCCCTCTGTAATATGAGAGTAATAATAATACCTACTAGATAGATCTGTTGTGATGACTAAATGGGTTAACTCACGAAAAGGGCTTCAAACGGTGCCTATATGTAGTAAGTCACCTATTCAGATTGTTATTATTATTATTTACATGAGTTACCTATTATTGATGCGGCTGTTGTTGTTATAAGGTCCCAGAGCTTTCCAGACACAATGCTTTGAGAAGACCACTAGTGTTGCTAGCATTGATGGCACATTTATGACATGTCAGTTATCTGCTGAGCATTTTAAATAATCTCTCATTTCAGAAACAGCCCTGTGCAGTAAGTGCTATCATTTCCATCTTTTCACCTATGCATTCAGTGACTTGCCCCCCTGTCAGAGAGCTCGTAAGGAACTGGGCACGCAGGGTCATTCCTGTCCCGTCAGAGCTAGCTTGGGCCAGATTCCTCTCTTGCTAGGTCCTTGAACGTGCCACATCCTTGACCTCATTGAGTCTCATACAGAGATAAAGGGCAGATACTAACACACCTTGCTTTATTTCCTTCCCATGACTGTCTTGAGAAAAGTGCTGTGCAAACTGACAGTCCACCCAAAAATGAGAGGAATTTAATCTTCATGCAGGAAGATAAAGCAGAGGAGGGAATATGGAACTTGAGCCGTCACAGGGAGCATCCCGGCATCATCCTGCTCCTTGTCAGAGAAGGAGAAGGGACCATGTGTGGGGACATAGGGCACATTTGATCTAAGAGCCCAAAGATCCTGGGGAGGCCAGTTGTGCTCTGAAAAGGTGAAGGTTCAGAATCTTGTCAGATTTCATTGAGTTTGTCTGTGTGTGTGTGTGTGTTTCAGTAATAATGCATCACTGGACTTCCACCTTAGCAGAATAAGTGAAACATGTAAACAAATAACAAATTATGCCTGTGCAATGGGGCATAGAAGCAGTAACTATAAAATACTACCCAGGGGAGAGAAAGTTTATTGAGACGGTGATAGAACACCCCAGTCTCATTGCCAACAGCATTATTTTTCACCTGGAGTAAGCTGGCAGAGTTGTTACTTCTTGAAAGAGAGCTTTGTCTTTTCCATTTTTATTGAACACCAAGTTGTTGTTGTTTTTTTCTTTAAACAATGCAACTCTTTCCTTCTGAAGGGATCTTGAAAAGCAGATCCCTTCCATTGTTATAAAAGGGACACAGGTTGCACAGAATGAAGGAATTCATTCTCCTTCTCTGAAGGCCTTTAGCTGGGAGGTGGACCTTGGTTCCTAGGGGGAAGAGACTTCTCTAACAGTCACGTCTCCTGTGGGCCCTGGGTTGCGAGGTGATTGTTGCGGTGCAGACTAGAGCACTGGTCTCCAAAGTGGGGTGGCACACCCAGAGGGGCTACCTCCAAACAGTCCATTGGAAGAGAAGAAAGTGTTAACACTTTTTATACATATTTTTATGTTGTCATTACAAAGCCATTTTTTGCCATTAAAAGTTCAAATACAAAAGTGGAATGATGAAATGAACTTCCCCAATACCCATATGACCATCATCTGACTTTGAACATTATTAGTTCATGGCCAGTCTTGCTGCCTCTACTCATCCACTGACTCCGCCTCCCAGCTACTGTATGCTGGCGAAGGCAGTCTCATGCATGAAGGCTTCTGACCCCCACGTGGTTGCATAGCAGTAGGCCTTGTGCCTGGAACACTCCATACGAAGAGTTAAAGAGCCCAGGTGTCCTGTATTGGGCTTATCGCTTATTGCCCTGAGGGAGAATATGTTTCCCTATTTCAGGCTCCTTGAATATTCCTTTGTTCTGCTTAAGTATGTACATCGATGGCCCTCTGGCATGCACCACCCTCCCCTGCCTCAGTATTTCAGACTCCACGGAGGAGGGTGTAGGGTCCTTCCACTCTGAGAGGGGTGCATGTAGGACAAATGCCCTTCATTGGCTGCTGGGAGAGGCCCGATGGCCATGGGAGACCAACACGCACTCTTGAAGTTGATATCGCTGTTTCTACTTTGTAAGCAAAGTGTTGTTCCATCCAGTATTTTCCTTGGCAACTCTGACACCATGATGCAATGGGCAGAAGTGTTTGGAGTCTGACCTTGGAACTGATAACCGGTGCTCTGTGTTCTGCTGGACACCTTATCATTACAGCTATAAATATTTCAATGTATAGATCTCAAAAACAACTCCTGCCTCTTTAAAATCATAACCACAAACCACCATTGTACTCCAAGCATCAATAATAATTCCTTAGTATAATTGAATATCTAATCAATATTCCCATTTCCTCAATTGTCCTATGCATTTCTTTTATACTTTGAATTGAGATTGAAACAATGTCATGTATTTGTGATGAATAAATATGTCCTTAAGTCCCTTTTACTCTACTGGTCCCCCTGTCAATCTTTTTTTTCTATTTTTGCAAAATTTTGTTGAAGAACTTGGATTGTTTTTCCTGGCTAATCTTTGACAGGCTGAATTTTGCTGATTTGATTCCCATGGTATCATTTATCATGTGACTCCATCCCTTGTATTTCCTGTAAATGAAAAATCAAGAGGCCCTAAATTGAATATTTTTGGCAAGAACACTTCGTAGATCGTGTTATGGACATCTACTGAGAGAATATAACATGGGTTTTCTCTTCTTTTTGTGATATCAGCAGTCTTCAATGATCATTGCCAAATCCTTTAATTCACTAGTGGTTACAAAGTGTGGTGTTCTAATTCTATCTGTCTTCATTTCTTAGCTGGAATACTTACTTCCGTAAAAAGAATTTTCTCGTTGGCTATTTGCTAACCCTGAGGCACAGTTCTTATAGGAAAGACAGGAAAAATTCTTTTTCTATACCAGTTTTCAAAATAATAAGTTGATCACCAAGTATTCTCCAAAAGTGATCTCCTGGGTATTTTTTAGTATTATAAGCATATGAGTTTCAGTATATATAATGTGGTTTAACCCATTGGAGTTGCTCAAAGTGTCCCATTTTTGACAAATGGAAATCTGTTCAAGTTGGCTCCTGAGTCCTTTTGACGTGACCTCAATAATAATTGATAGCTTCCTTGCTTTCTGGTATGACAAGATGTTCTCAGCTCACTTCCCAGACTTCTGCAAGGAGCGGGTTCCTTTTAGTGGGAAATGGTATTTAGAACCCTCAATCTATACTTAGGGTTAAGTTATCTTTTTATTTAAATTTCTGTGATATGTTTTATAATGTACAAATATATTAATACTATGGTAGATACATATAATTTTATAAATTATAAATTTACAAAGATACAAAGATACACATATGTATTTCCTGAAAGGGACGTCTGGTACGGAAAGTGTAGACACTGCTTGTTTAGTGCATAAGTCTAGGAAATGGGCTTGAATTTTGATCCTGGGCCGTATTCCTTTCCAGCCTTTTGGCCTTGGTCAAGCTCTTTTTTTCTCTCTGAACTACAATTTCTTCAAGTGTAAAATGAATATAATAATATCCACTTCATGCAGCTGTTGTAATGACCAAATAAGATAGATGGTTGATAGAGATATAAATAGATATAGACATAGATACATGCATATACACACATATATACATACATACATACATGCATACATACATACATAGCCTGGCCCCACTCAACAATTTGGAGCTATTCATAGTATATCATCCAAGATCTATATTGATAGAGCCCCTCTCATACAGAAAGTTCTGTGTCTGAGCTCAAGAAGTTTGCAAACCAGAGGAATAGAGAAGCACCATTCACAGGAAAACTCACGCAGTAGCCATCCTTCCAGGGGCTTATTGAGCAATATGAAGGGTGAATGTTTTGGAAATTCAGAGGAGGGAGCTCTCTGGAACCTGGAAAGTTCTGAAAGGCTTTGTGAGAAACGTGAGCCCTGAAGGCTCACCTGGGGAGTTGGGAATAGGATGGGGTATACAGGGAAGCCTCAGGAAAAAGAGGAGGCCAGAAAGTAACAGTGGGAGGAGAAGCTACCTGAAGAAACAGTGCCAGGAAGGAATGATTGTTCCCAGGTCCCAGCCCTCCCCAGAAGTGAGCAGAAAGAGGATGAGAGCAGGACCCTGTTGGCTTTGAAAGAACCATTTTGTGTCTGAGTGGTGGAGGGGAGCCAGACTGCAGCTGGGGGGAGGGGAGCATGTGTGAAAGGGCTCTTGATGGTTGGTTTATGAAAGGACAAAACACTGGTTTTTAGGGCACTGTAAAACTGCAGTGCACCCCCAAACACATAGGCTACCCAGCTGGTGGCCGGCATCCTTCCACCAGGAGGAAGGGAGATGCTGGAGGAAAATAAAGACTTTCAAAATGGCTCGGATGACCCAAGCCCCAGGAACTGCCAAGATTAGGCTGGCAGGCGCGAAGCAAAAACCAGGAGCAAGGGAGACAGGGCTTGCCTTTGAAAACCCTGGTGAGAGTCTGGCTCCCAGCAGGCTGGGCCACACCAGGAGCTCGCGTTATCCAAAGCAGTTACATCCCAGGCACTGTGTTAAGCACTTGGCATGTGTTCTCCCACTTAGTCCTCGCAGCCTTCACGATAGATTAAAAAATTCCCATTTGACAGATGAGCGCACTGAGAGTGCGAAAAGTCCAGCAATTTATTGAAAGTTAAACACAAACTGGAGTGGGATTCACACTCAGGTTTGTTTCTCACATGCTTTCCCTACTACTGTCCACTACTTTCCACTACTACTGATGGGCCCCTAAAGTGATGATCAGATTCATACATTTAGCACATAATCCTTAGTTACCCATGGTCTGAGCTGCTTTTCATTGAACATGTGTCTGGCACATTCTACATTTCTTACGTGCATTTACTCATTTAGTTCTTTCACCTCATAAGATACTCTTCTCTCATTCTCATTTTGGAAATGGAGGCACAGAGAGGTTCAGTAACCTACCTAAGCTCACACAGGAAAGACAGGAAGTCTGGATCCAGAGCCTGCATATTTGACTTCTGACTGTACTCCTCCCAGTAGATGCCCATGCAGGCCAGGTCTCTTCTCCATCCTGGGCTTCCTTTCTAATGCATAGTGTGCCCATCAGGAAGGCACTGTGGGTGAGTGGGTAGGAAGGCTGGCCCCACTGCCACTCCCTGGGAACTCGATGTCAGAGGGGGCAGGTGGCAGTTCTATGCTAATGTTTCCTTGCAGTGGCAGCTCTGATCCTCACATCACCATTAGTTCCAGTCCTTTTGGCACTTGGTTTTGGAATCTGAGAAGTCTGAATGTGAGGGGGAACCTTTCCTCAAACAGGGAGGGGCCCATCCAACTACTCTGGTGTCAGAATTTTTTTTTTTTAATTAAAAATTCTCCTTGGGAGATTACAGGGAGAGCAGCAGCAGGTGGTGTTAAGAGTGGAAGAAAGTCTTTGTCCCTTAGGGACTCAGAGCAATGCCTGTTCTGCTGAGATTTGCAGTCCAGTTTATCTTCCTTAAATGACCACATAGGAAAATGATCACAGCAGTGAAACGACATTAGAAATGTGAAACGGATAAATAACACCTTTGGTGAGCACACTGGCTGCTGCATCCATCTGAAAAACGGAGATCTGAGGAGCACACACACTGAACTAGGAGAGGCCTTTACAAGGAAGGCCACTGAACAAATGTCAACTGTTTATCGGGATGAAAAGAGAAACTGATGTGCACAAGCCCTCAGGCCTTTGCGGGGTTCTTTCTTCGTGAGCGAGGCTGGAAGTTTCCGTAGGTCATTTCCCTGCCGTGGTTCCTGCTGCTTTGAGTAATGATGGAGAACCATGGGGGCCTCCAAGGTCACCCTTTGTAGTCTGACCACCTCCCTTGGCAAATGCGGAACCAGGCCCAGTGAGATGGAGTGACATGGCCTGACATGCATTTTCTTGTGGGATGTTTATAAAAATCAAATCACTCATCAGATTGGAATGAAGGCTGCACAGCAGCAGCAGCCGCTGACATCAGCCAACCCTACTGTGTTCCAGATACCGCTGTGCCTTCTGAGAACATGATCTCGTTCAGTCTTCACAATAACCCAACGAGACTGGGACTAGTACAGCCCGTGTGTTCGTAGCTGAGGACATTGAGGCCTGCGGAGATTAAGTGGCTCGGCCAAGGTCACGCTGCCAGGAAGTGGCAGAGCCACACCTCAACCCAGCCCAGGCACCGAACCCCGTGTCCTTCTAATAAAGATAGGGAAATGGCAGACCAGGATCCACCTCCTAGGATATTACCTCATAATTGAAAATGATTATGAACTCTATGTAGTGAATGCGCGTTGTAGTGTTCAGTGAAAGCAGCAGGCCTCAGTGTAAAAATATGCAGAAGAAAACTGGAAGTAGACTCCTAAACATGAACAGTGGCCAAGTAGTATGATAAGCTTTTTCTTTTCTTTTTTTCCTGCTTTTTTCCCATTTTAATTTTGTGTAACGTGACATCGGTCTTTTGAAATGAAAGAATGAAGAGACTCATTTCTCTTCAAGAACAAATGCTATACTCTTAGAATTGACAAGGAAAAGGCTCAAATGAATAGTAATATATTTTCCTATCCTTGGCCATAAAAGCTAATAAGTAATTGATTTGCAACATGAGACAGAACACCATTATGCAGAGTCTATACATAACACAATTCTCTTTTCACATTTCATCCGATGCAACAACAACTGAAATTCAAAGAACTTACATTTTGAACCTACCCTATTTTTACAGTGTTACATAGCCAGGTCTATTAATAAAAGGAGATGGTGACTTTCCTCTGTTTGCCGGGATGGTGACTAATCATTCTTTCTCCTTCTGTCTGTAATTGAGTTCCAACCAACATCGAGGCTGCTGCACACGCTGGGTTGGAAGCATCCTTGCTGCCCACTCTCATTCCACACGTAGACGCTCAGGCACAGGGAGGTGAAGTCACTTGCTCAAGGCCTATGAGTCTTAATATTTAAATCCTGAATAGAAACTCTGAGCTCCCCAAGGGCAAGGCCCTTTCCTGTTGGTGCCAGTCCCAGCACCCAGTACAGAATTCTTCCTTTATGAGTTAAAACTTCCATGAGGGGGCAGGACGAAAAGCCCAGTTCAATAAATGTCAGCTCTAGCAGTAGCTCACGTTCGCTGAGCACTTTCTGTGTGCCAAGCACTATGCTAAATGCTTTACAGGGGCCACTTAGCCCCTAAATGATCCTGTGAGGGAGGTAATAGCATCAACCTTACTTCTATGCTGAGGAAATTGAGGTTCAGGAAGGTTAAGCCACTTGCTTCAGGTCACACAGCCAGCTGGTGACTGGGACAGGATTTTAACCTGCACGGTACGATTTCAGAGCTAATCTTCTTAGCTCCTGTGTCTTAGCATTGGAAGGTACTCATTGCCAACTCATGTCCTTGGGCAGGTCTTTAGTCCCAGAAAGTTTAGAAACTGACCCGAGATAAGAAGGGAAACTAGACTGTCAAATGTTTCTAGTTCTGAAGCATGGCCAAGACCATTTTATAACAATTCAGAAAGCCTTAAAATGACCATGAAAGCCATCAATCAGTCCTTCCTTTCCTCTGCACACCCAAGTGTTCCTGGGTTATCTCCTGGTCACAGCCTCCTGGTCCCCTTGTCCTTACTTAGCACGGAGACCCAATTTTTAATAAAAGTTGTTCAAATGTAAACTTGGCAATTCATTCCACAGTCATTCAACAGACACATTTCAAGTTTCAGGCCTGTGCAAGATAGGAGGAGAGAATGGGGGTGCCAAGTTCTTTTCCAATACAGGATATGACCTCGAAAATGTCAAAGTCCACCAGAAATCTTTTACTTTGAAGCAGACAATGGAAAGTAGCCGGGTAGGTGCTGCCTTTTGCTGTTTGCTCTTTAACTGTGAGCAGGTCATACTCACATGTTTGCTAGAAGGATTGTGCAAATATTTATAGATCCTAATACCCATCAACGCAGGCCCTGAAACTCCCTGAACTGAATGGCCTGAGTTCTACTTCCTGTTAAAATTCAGTGACCCCGGCTGAATGCAGGGTACACTGTGTTAACCAGTCAATGAGCAGAGCCTGGAAAATCTCCTCAAAGGAAAGTAGAAGAAAGAAATGAGCAGATGTAAAGCGAGCAACTGAAAAGCACATATTTGTGAAGCAAATGTGTCAAGGATGGGCTTTGGAGCCAGTCACATCTGATTTAAAATCTTGGCTCCAACGAATGACTAGCTGTGTGACCCTGATAAGTCCTGTCGCTATTATCAGGTTCTGTTTCAAAATCACTGAAATAATGTACTAATTAATAGCTACCTTGTGGGATTATTATTACATAGGAATAATGTATATAAAATGTGTAGCACACTGCCTGGCATGTTGCAATGCCCAATGCTTGGGAACTGTTGTTATTTTTCACCATCACTGGGGATTTCCACTAACACTGACCTTGTCTCAGTTGTAAATGAAGATGAGTACTTCCAAAAGTGAGGAAAAGTAATTTCTTAAAGCAAAATTAGCAATCAGCTGGGCAACATTTCCTGAGTAACTGCCGGATAGGTATCATTGATCTAGACTTCAGTGGGGTGGGAAAGCGGGGAGCATGCCACTGCTTGCTTTTTCAGTGATGGTGAGAAAATTAAAATGCAATTTAAAGTGAAAACAACGAAGAAAGCGTATTTTCAAAACATGAAATACACTAAGCCTCTGTGGAAAGAGAAAATGAAATCACCAATTTGTTTCCACTCCAAAGCAAACTGTATTTGAACACGGATATCCAGTTGCCACACGCCATTGGTTAACATTTAGTCACATGGTCACACCTAATGGCAAAGGAGACTGGGAAACCCATCTCTGTTTGCTCAGAAGGAAATGGAAATTTTTGCTGATTCAGAGCAATGATCAGGCGCTGACACACAGGCCATGTGCAGACACCAGGGACACTCCCTGCTGTGTTTGAAAATCAAAGACCTGTTCTTCTTTGCCTTCATTCTTGTCACTCAACCCAAGTCTTTCATCCACAGGTTCCTGGTACCACAGGCAAATTTCCACACAGCACAGGAAGGAAATAGGCAGGAGAAAAATGGGCAGAAATGATCACAGGAAGGCCTCTAAGAGGGAAAAGTCAAATGAAATTTACACTAAGAGGGAAAAATCAACATTTACCCTCTCTACTTACACAAGAGTTTAAAGATGAAGCCTCTAAGAAACGAAGGCAGCATTCATAGTGCTGAATTGGTAGATTTTGCCGTGTTTTGACAAAACTAAATTTAAGTCCGACCTTGCTTTTTTCTGAAAATGGAAGTATTGGATTGATTGCTTTGGTGTTATGATTCCTGGATACTGTGACTCGATCCTACATCCCCAAGTAATACCATTTGTAATAATCATACCTTGTTCTGGGAGAGCTCAATTCTCAGAGCTTCTGGGCCTCGGAGGAATGGCTTCCTTTATTGGCACGTCTAAACCAAGTACCCACTACTCTTGTGGGTCTGCCACTGCACTGCTCCTGTCTCCTGGGCTCTGTGTGGCTCTGACTCAGGCTGAAGCTTCTTGTTTCACCTTCTATATTCTTCTACCTTCCTGCAAAAACTCTGCTTCTGACCTCATGTCATCTCAGCTTCATTTTTTTTTTTTATCATTGCACACAATAAGAAATACATTTTACATTTTGACCCAGTACACACACACACACACACACACACACACACACACACACACAATTAAAACAAGTATTTTAAAACATTTTTAAAAAATTCAGAATAGGTCACTCTGATATTTCTATTTAATTTTATTTCATTCCATTTTTTACAATGCTGAGGACCCACTAAATGGTTTAGGCAAACCATCTTTCCATAGGTTGTCATCTACTAGCCTTCCCCGTCGTTAGCCTACATTAACAGAATTATTTTTTCTCTCCTTGAGGCCAATGAACTTTACCTCTGCTCCACTCTGCCTATTTTCTCCTAAAAACACACCCTCAACTTTTCTCTAAGTTGCCTTTCAAATCAATAACTCCAATATCTCTTTGGACCTCAGTCCCCCAATCTTCCATCCCCCCCATCCTGTTACACCCACTTTACCTACACTTCCAGCTTATCAGGAGCTTCGGACCCTTGCTCTGCCATCGGCTCCCCTTTATCAGAATCTTCCCGGTTTTGCTTCCTCCTCCGTCTACACAGAGCCCGTGACCACAGCCTCCTGATCTGTCCACCCCTTGGCATGAGATATTTTGGTTTTGTCCTCCTGATAACCGAGCCCACAGCTTGGCCATTAGCCCAATGTGCATGGCCCATAAAGTGTAGACATTAAGTGTCTGGGCCAGCCCTATAAATTTGGGATGATGTCTACACTGAGTCACCACTGCTCATTTATTACTTAGCTCACTGTAATCTTCCCACTTCCAATCCCTCTGCATTATCTTACAGACTGAGAAATGCAAAGCATATCCATTGGGCCTAATTTTACTTGCTCTGCAGCGTCTGAGACTATTGACCTTCAAAATTCTTGCCAGTTACAGTGATGACACCCTCTTCCCTACTTCTTCTCTTCCCTCTCTTGCCCCTGTGTTTCAAGCTTCTTCATAAATTCCTTCTCTTCTCTCTACCCCTTAACTGCTGGTTTCCTCAGGTTCTCCCCTTCTCATCAGAATCCACAACATTCCAAGGCAAACCTGGCCACATCCATGATTTCCACTGCCACCTATATATATATGGTGCCGATTCTCACAAATATATCCTGAATCCTCAGCCTGTGCGGGTTCATATCCAAGGCCTGCAGTACCCTTCCACCTGTGTGTCTCATGCACCCTTTCAAACTCAGCATGTCCCACACTGAAGTGGGGTCTTTTTCCCTACTTAGTGCTCTCCAGTGGTTTCCTGGTGCATTTAGAAAACGTCTGTAATTATTGCTATGGTCTTCCAGGTCCTGGGGTCTAAAGGATCTAACCTCTAGCCCCGTCCTCTACCTCATCATCTGGATTCTCCTCACCACTCACTCTGCTCAAGCCCCGCTGGCTTCCTTGCTGTTCGTTCCTCCAAGAAGCCAAGGAGGCACTTATCACAGGGTGCCTGTCCTGATTGTTCCCTCCATCTGAAATTTTATGGCCCGAGAGCAGATAGCCCCAGACTTCTCTCACCTTACTCAGGTTTCTGCTGAACTATCAGCTGCCCACAGAAGCTTCTCTGACCAGGCGATCAAAAATAGCACCCCATCACTCTCTCTCCCCTTTCCCTGCATTACTTTTCTTCAAAGCAGTTATCATCCCCTGACATGACTGTGATTGTTGTCTGTTTACGCACACTAGAATATGTTTCTTTATTTCGCCGAATCCTCAGCACCTAGCAGTACTTGAGACAGAGTAAGAAATCAATAAATAATTGATAAATAAATGAATGATTGATTTCCTCCTCCTTTCCTACCCCCTGCCCCCAAATGGTGCTTTCACCGGGATTCTAGGTAAAAGATATGCAATTTCCCTAATCATGGCCCAAGCCAGAAGCCTGGGCTTGGCTTCATCCCCTCCCTCTCCTCTCTACCCACATCCCATCTGTCACACCTCTCAGTGAATCTTTCTAAATCTCTTTCCTATCGCATTTGATTTCTCCATCCTCACTGCCACGGCCTTGGCCTTGGCTCAGAGTCATGGATCCCTTTGCAAATTTGATAAAAGCTATGGGTCCTCTTCTCAGGAAGAGGTGCATGCAAACACATTTTTTACAAAAGCGTTTCTAGATTCTGCAGAGCCCAATGGGGACCCCCCTCCCTAGGTGCCACTGTGTCTAAGGATACAAATCTCTGGCTGAAAGCCTCCTTATTTCTCACCTAGAGAACTTTGATGTCTGCCATGATCTGAATGTTTGTCTCCCCCAAGTGCATATGTTGACATCCTAAACCCCAATGTATGTTTTATCAACTGGAGGTGACTAGCTCATGAGGGCTCTGCCCTCATGAATGGGATTAGAGCCCATATAAAAGTAACTTCAGAAAGCTGGTTTGTCCCTCCCTCCCTGGGACACATGTAACTTTTCAGGAATAAGCCAGAGAGAAAAAAGGAGAGAGAGGGAGGGAGTGAGAAAGGGAGAGCAAGAAGAGGAGACCCACAGTAACGAGGAGAAGCAATTTTGAGAAGTCTAGCTAAATGATCCAGGATCTGCCTTTAAACAAAGACATCTCTACTCTTCTGGGGGCAAAGGGTTGGATGGGGACGCCAAAATGATTAGATACCTGTGAGTAGTGGCTTACATCGAGAAGACATCCATCAGTGAGGAAGTGGGCCCTCATCAGACACCAAATCTGATGGCACCTTGATCTGAATAGGCCAGCTTCCAGAACTTGAGAAACCAATGTTTGTGATGTATAACTCACCTCTCTTACAGTGTTTAGTTATAGCGGCCCAAAGAGTCTAAGACAATGTCCTTTGAGAGGTCTCCCTGCTGCCGAGCCGACCCCTCTTTCCATCCACTCCCCACAAGGGCTGCCTAAGCAATCCTTTAACAGTGCAGGTCTGTCCGTGGCCTCCTGTGTGTCCCCTGGAACAGCCGTCAATCCGTCCCCTTAAGAATGGACTCCACGTCCTCTGTGTGGTTGTGTGGAGCTGCTTAGCCTCCAGCCTCCGCCCTTCAGTGCTCCTCGTCCGCACGGGCTGCAGTCGTTCTGAAAAGCCACTCTCACAATGTGCCTTTGAACACAGTGGTCCTTGGCCTTTCCTGGCGACTCGCTTTCCATCTGCTTGGCTCCCTGCCACCCATCTTCCCCCAAACAGCTCAGGGACATTCCTGAACATGCACCCTAATCTGGGGCTTAGCTAAGAGCTCTCCTTAAATCACACCGTATCGTGGTCATTATCATGTCCATTTGCCCTGCCAAATGGGGCATCACTGAGAACAGGGGCTGTTTCGTTTATCTCTGTGGCATGTTGTAGGGGCTCAATTAAGGTGTGTGCATGACTAGGTGAGATGATCGGGTGAAAGGAGAGAGGGGTGGTAGCAGCATGTGTTGGATTCATATAAATGGGGCAGGTATAACCAACACAGCTTCCAAAATAGGAAAATCCATATTTACAGAGGAGATAAACCAGACACTTCTTCCATTTACAAAAAGGATTCACCACAAGGGGCCTCTAAATAGAGGGTACTTTAACCATTCTATGTAAGTGTTTGTTTACAGATCATTAATCATTTTACAAAGAGGCCAAAAGCTAACGGGCAGCCAGTCAGAGCCTTTAGAACTGAATCACCAGGCTTTTGAAACCACTCTGTAAGATCATAGGAAGAAGGATTCAGTGTTAAGCTATCCAGTTAACACACAACTTTTCAGGAACAAGCTAGAGAAAGAGGATGAGAGGGAGGGAGGGAAGGAGGGAGGGAGGGAAAGAAGAGGAGAACCACAGAAGCAGAAGCAAACGCTTTGAGAAGTCTAGCTGAAAGCCCCAGGGTCTGCTTTAAGCAAGGACATTTCCACTTTTTTGGTGGGGCAGGGGGATGGGTGGGAGGCTCCAAAATGACGAGACACCTACAAGGAGGCCTTCACAGTGTCAGTAAAGACAAAGTACTTAATTTCTAGTGAAGACAAAGATACAGAGAGATCTTGTCTTGGCCATCACTGCCTATGTGACAAGTCACATGAATTTACTGTGACACAAACCCTAAGTTTACTCGCCTCTTCACTCAATATCAACTAACCACCTGGAACAAGCCCCTGCGATTTAATGCTAAGCAAGGTCTGGGCAACCCCTTCCTCTCAATTAGAGGAAGGAGCAAGCAATCCACAAACAAATAAGATGACTTACTACGGTGAAAGTGGCAACAAAGGCATAAGAAGGGGATGTGGCAGTGAAGGTGGGGATACCAGGATATTCCCCCAAAAGGGAAAGCAAGTGAGGCCTGTCAGCGGGTATCATCTGAGCGGAGCCTGGTGGGTGAAAAGGGAGGTAGTCGTGGAAAAACCTGGAGAAAGGCCCTCCTGGAAAAGGGACCACAAAAGTCCCAGGCCCACAGATGGGAGAGATCCCAACACATTTCAGAAACCAAAAGAAGCCAGTGTGGCTGGAGTTTAACGGAGAGGAAAGGGTTGGATATGTTGGGAGGCAGAATTTGCAGAATTTATAAACCGAGTAAAGACTGGAATTATTCTAAATGAAAGGGGAGGCCATTGAAGGGATTTCGTCAGGAGATGACAACATGGATCTACTTATGAATAATCATTGCAGAGGCTGTGTGGGGACTCGTGAATAGGGGAGGAAGGAGGACACTAGAACACTCATTAGCGGGCTATTGCAGGCGTCCAGGTGGAAGATGGTGGTGGCTGGGACCAGGGTATTGGCAGAGGGCAGAGAGGTGGGGATGGTTTCCAGACCTAGTGCTGACGTGGGGCACAGAACTGTTGTGAACAATGACAGGTGAGATCTCTCTAAGCTCCTTTCCCCTTTCAGATATTCTGTGACTCTTACCTGGGGGCCATGGCCATCAAGGTGGAACTCTTTGTTGAGGAGATCTGCTTGGCCTCGAAGCTGGGAGGAACTATGCTTGGGCCGTGCTGGGAGAATCACAGGCCCATGAGTCTGGGCGGTGAGAATTCCTATATACCAAGCACTTGAGAAACCCAGAAGAATTCCATTGTGTGCATTCTAAAAGTTCCCGGTCTAGCTCTGCTACCGTTTCCTTTTGCCCTGGGCCATGAAAAATCTCCTGGACATCCTCTGTTTTAGGGAACAGCATCACTCTTCCAGCTAGTAAACAGCAAATCACCTTGGACAACTCGGTGGCAAACTGACCTAAGTCAGGTTGGTTGTTCACAACTACCACCTATTTGGTAGCTAATGATATCTCCCAACTGTTAGAAGAAGGTAGGGCTATGGGTCTACTCCCCAACCACCTCACAATCAGACCACATCTCAGACATTTGTTAGCAAAGAAGCACAAAAATGGCCACACCACCAGATCTGTGAGCTCAGTGGAGCCCCAGCTTCCTCTCATCTAGGCACACAAAAGCATCTTGCATGAATGGTTCTCCTTGAGGGAGATGTAACCCTATCGCATTGTGGGGTTCACGTAATTTAGACCAGTGATTCTCAACTGGAGCAGATTTTGTCCTCCAGATTTTGCATTGCAGGCAATTTCTGGAGATATATTTGTTTTTCGCAGCTGGGGAGATGCTCCTAGCATCTAGTGGGTAGAGGTGTGGGATGCTGCTAAACCTCCTGCAGTGCAGTCCATCTTTCTTAAACAAGTAGGAAATCAATCTCTCTCCCCCTTTCCCTTCTACCGCCCCAGTTTGGACCTTCAGCATTTCAGACAAAGCCTTTTTCCCACCAGCCTCACAGCCCCCTGTTCCCTCTGCCCCAATCTCCCATCTGCCATAAGAACTGATCTTCCCAAACTAGGACTGTATCCTGCTTTTCTAAATTCTCCCGTGGCTCCTCCCTGCACAATAAGCTGTAACTCTCCGCTTCCTCTTCTGCCTCTTTTCCTGTGGGCATTTGTTTCAACCTGCTACCGTTGTTTTAATTCACCAAGCTCTGCCAAACCGCTGTGCCTTTTATACTCTCTGTTCTTCTGCCAGAAGGGCCTCCCTGTCACTCTTTCCCACTCTCTTCCACCTTTCTGGGTACCCACATCTTGCGCTTCCCCTCAAATATTGCCTCCGGTTTGACTCTTGGGCTTCATATTGACCTTGTCCTTCTCGGTACAAACGTCCATGAAAGCAGATGTCACTGTTGCCTTTTTTGTACTGTAACTGTTTGCATGCCTCCATCCCTCCCAGACTCTAAAGTCTTATATGGCAGGGTGTGTGACTCGCTCATTGAGCTCAGCGTGCTACCTGCTGCGTAGCAGGCAGCAGTTAAATATTTGTTCAATGAAGGGTCACTTACTATGCCCTAGGTGGTCTGATTTTTGCTTTTTGTTTGTTTTGTTTTTTAAGACACTTTAAAGCTTCCAATTTTCAGGAGATAAAGTGATACAAATGAGATACTGCAGTTTTCAAGTCTCAGTGGGCCACAGAATCATTTTGGGAGCTTGTTTCAAATGCAAATTCCCAGGACCCAAGTGATCAGGTAATTTTTTTCTTAAACTGAGATATAATTGACATATCATAAGATTTACCCTTTTACACTGTACAATGCAGTGGTTTTTTAGTATATTCACAAAGTTGTGTAATCACCACCACTATCTAAATTAAATCAGAACATTTATCACCCCCCAAAGGAAATCAATATTCATTAGCAGTCACTCCCTGTTCAGCTCTGCCCCAAGTCCCTGGTAAACATTAAACTCCTTTTTGGCCTCTATGGATTTGCCTATTTTGAATATTTTCTATTAATAGAATCATACGCTATGTGATTTGTGACTGGCTTCTTTCATTTAGCATAATGTTTTCAAGGTTTAGCCATATTCTAGCAAGTATCAGTATTTCATTCCTTTTTATGGCTGAATTATATTCATTATATAATAATGAATTTATTATTTTGTTCATTCATTCATCAGTTGATGGTCATTCGGATTGTTTCCACTTTTGGGCTATTATGGATAATGTTGACATGAGCATTTGTGTACACATTTTTGTATGGATGTTTCTAATTCTCATGGGTATATACCCAAGAGAGTCAAATTGCTAGGTCATAGGGAAGTGCCAAAATTATTTTCCACGGCAGCTGGACCATTTTACATTCCCACCAGCAATTTCTGAGGGTTTCAATTTCCCTACATCCTCACCAACACTTGTTATTGTCCATCTTTTTAATTATAGCATCCCAGAGGGCGTGGAGTGATAGATTGCGCTTTGTGCGCTTGCGTGTCCCTAATGACTAGTGATGTTGAACATCTTTTTATGTGCTTATTGAGCATTTGTGTTTCTTTGGAGAAAAGTCTATTCAAGTGCTTTGCCCATTTTTAAATTGGGTTATTTGGGTATTTTGTTGGAGTTTTTAATATACTGTGGCGATCAATCCCTTATCAGATATATGATTTGCACATATTTTCTCCCACTCTGTGAGTTATCTTTTCATTCCCTTGATAGCCTTTTGACGCACAAGTTTTTACTTTTGATAAAGTCCAATTTATCTATTTTGCATTTGGTGTCATATCTAAGAAACTACTGCCTAGTTCAAGGTCACAAAAATTTATGCATAGTTTTTTTCTAAGAGTTTTATAGTTTTAGCTCTTACTTTTCAGTCAGTGATCCATTTTGAATTAACGTTTGTATATAGTGTGATGTAAGCGTCCAATCTCATTTTTTGCACATGTGGATATCCAGCTGTCCCAGCACCACTGGTTGAAAGGTTATTGTTTCACCCATTGAATGGCCTTGACACTCTTGTAGGAAGTCAATTGACCATAAATGTAAAGGTTTACTTTTGGACTCTCAATTGTATCCCATTGATCATTACATTTATCCTTCTGCCAGGATGACACACTCAGATGGCTAACGAACCACATTTGGAAAAACTTACAGTTAACTGTCTAAATTACAGTTAACTGTAAGTAAGAGCTAATCCAGAGCAATGGTTTGCAACCAGACTGAACATGAGAATCACTACAAGCGTTTTAAAAAGCAAAACGCCTGATCTCCAGGTCTCCCTCTCCCTCTGTTCCCTCTCCTCTCCTCAGATTTTGATTCAGTAGACAGCTATGAGACTCAGGAACCTGTATTTTTAAAAAGGCACTCTCATGATTATCCAGAATTGGGAATTGTTGGGGTAGGTGATTATTTAAAGTCTTTGCCAACTCAAGGGATCTATAATGTTAGGAAAAGAGAAAATATAAGGTGGAATTTTGACACCCCCATAAACACGTTACATGATCATCTTGTGTGTATTTGGCTGTCAGAAGCCATCTCTCTGATGAAAAATACCTGAAGATGATTCTATGGAAAAGAACTGAAGTAGAAGGACCAGTGTTGCTCTAAAATGTCTATATTGAAGAGATAATCCACATTTCAGTGTTTCTTCAGTTGTGGGATCTGGCCCAAGGCCCATGCCCTCCCAGGTGCCCTCCTTGGTTCTCCCATAGCCCCGCACTCTGTCAATGATGTTTCTGTCTCCCTCACTAAACACTGGGTCTTCTTTTTTTTTTTTTTTTTTTTTTAATTATAGTTTACTGGGGTGACAATTGTTAAGAAAGTTACATAGGTTTCAGGTGTATAATTCTGTATGACATCATCTATATACCACATTGTATGTTCACCACCCAGAGTCAGTTCTCCTTCCATCACCATATATTTGATCCCCCTTACCCTCATCTCCCATACCCCACCCCCTTACCCTCTGGTAACCACTAAACTATTGTCTGTGTCTATGAGTTTTTGTTTCTCATTTGTTTGTCTTGTTCCTTTGTTGCTTTCAGTTTTATATACCACATGTCAGTGAAATCATATGGTTCTCGACTTTTTCTGTCTGACTTATTTCATTTAGCATAATAATCTCAAGATCCATCCATGTTATTGCAAATGGTACTATTTCATCCTTTCTTACGGCAGAATAACATTCCATTGTATATATATACCACATCTTCTTTATCCAGTCATCTATTGAAGGACACTTTGGTTGTTTCCATGTCTTGGCCACCTCTGGGTCTTCTTGAGCAGAAACAATATCATCCTCTTCGGACTCCCAATGTGCCCATCACTGTGCCTGGAAAATTGCAGGTATTCAATAAAATGTCAAATTAAACTAAACATTTTCTATATTTAGCCAAATGTATAAATAAGATCAACTAGCAGGCTTTATGTAAAAACAGGTATGTGGTGCTTTGAAAACATACTCAGGAGGGCATCAGAAGGATTACTTTTTTAAAAAAACCTAGTGATTCTTTTTGCACCATGGTTCTCATCACAGTCCCCACTCACCTGCCTGTTAACTCTATTCTTCAGGGTCCCATCAGGAAACATAGGGCTTGCCAGAGTTGAATGATGAAAGTATTTACAGAAGAGCGGGCAGAATTAAGGGGACAGTAAAGAATGAAGTCCTGGTATTAGCTACAGTGAGATGTCTTACCCATCCCTAGGCCTGAAGGGACCAGGGGACAGTGCGGGGTGGCCAGAACCTAGTGAGAGCTGGAACCTTGACAGAAAGCGGTACAGCAGGACCTGTAGCTATTGGCACGAAATGGGCAGAAATAGGTAGAACATTCATCTGAAAATCCAACCGGAAAACCAACAGCACACCCACCCACGAGGAACAGGAAAACATGGACAGATTCAGCAATAATCCATAGGGAAAAAAATGAAACTTAGGGAGCCGAGGGGCAGTAAATCAGTTAAGCTTCTTAGTCTGCTGGCTTGTCTAACTTTTGGGGAATGTTGTGCTTTCATTAGTTCGGTCATCAAATACTTGAGTCTTTTATGTTTTAGACACTGTTTTTGGCACTGGGGATACAAGGATGAATAAGACATTTCTTGCCCTTAGGTAGTTCACAGCGGGGAGAGGGGGACATATGCAGGTAGTGACAATACAATATAACAAGGCAATGGTGAATGTCTTAGTTTCCTAGGGCCGCCATAACTTGCCGTAACAAGGTACCAGCAACAGGATGGCCTGAACAACAGAAATCTGTCATCTCACAGTGCTGTGGGCTAGACGTGTGAGAGCCAGGTGTTGGCAGGGCTGGTTCTTTCTGAAGGATGTAAGAAAAGGTGTGTTCTAGGTCTCTCCTCTAGCTTCTGGTGGTTTGCTATCACTCTTTGGCATCCCTTGGCTCGTAGAAACATCATCCCAATCTCTGTCTTCATTTTCCCATGACCTTCTCCTTTGGTGTGTCTGTGTCCAAATTGCCCCTTTTTATAAGGACATGAGTTATATTGGATTAGAGCCTCACTTGACTCCACTCGGACCTCATCTGAACTAATTACATCTCTAATGACCCTGTTTCCAAATAAGATCATATTCCGAGGTAGTGGGGGTTAGGACTTCAACTGTCAATTTTGGGGACAGAATTCAGCCTCTAACAGTGGAATAGGCTCAGGGTATTATGGGAGCAATACAAGATGTTTGTGAGGAGGAATGGAGAAAGGTGACTCATTTGGTCTTAAGGGATGAGTAAGATCAGCCAAGTGGAGAGATGAGTGGGCAGCAGAGGAGGAGGCAGACAGGGCACTCCAAGGCAAGGGGGAAGCAAGAGAAAGAGCTGGCGATTTGGTGCTGCTGGAGCGGCAAGTGCGAGGCTGCAGAGAAGGACAGCAGCTCTGGTTAGAGGGCTTTGTACATTCTGCAGAGAGTTCAGACCACAGAGAAACATTGGAAGGATTTTAAGCAAGGGCTTGACAAGTCCAGTTTTGCCTTTCAAATGGATCATTCTGGAAGCTAGGTGGAAGATGGGAAGGGCTGCAAACAGGGCAAACACCTACGAGGCTGTTGTATAGGGCCAGGCGAGAGAGTGGTAGTAGGTAAAGTAGGGAGAGAAAGGGGAAGTTTCAGAGAAACTTGGGAGGACTTGGTGATGGGAGAGGAGAAGGGGAAGGAGTGGAGTGGCAACAGCAAGAAGTTTAGAAGAGAGCGGGAGAAAGGAGGTTGAGAAGTAACTAGAGGAAGACCTGGGGCATGAGACTTGAGTATACAGATGGTCCCTGATTTATAATGGTTTGACTTACGATTTTCTGGTTTTACAGTGGTGCAAAAGCAATGCCCGTTCAGTAGAAACGATACTTTGAGTTTTGATCTTTTCCCGAGCTAGTAATATGCAATACAATACTCCCTCATGATAATGGGCCATGGTGATCACGAAGGTAAACAGTTGATGCTCTATAGTGTAGTATTGAATGCATTTCAAACTTAGGATATTTTCAACTTAAGACAAGTTTATCGGGACATGTCCCCATCAGGAAGTAAAGGAGCTTACTATGCTGTTTTCCATAACAACAATCAGGGGCAATTTCTCCAATAAACCACCTCTTCTCCACCTTCCCTACCTTGCTGAATGCATCATACCTCCCTACTTCTTCTCCCTTTATTTAGAAGCTAAATGGGAGATGGAAGAAATTTCATAAAAATGAAACAAGGGATAACTATCAAAGTCTGCCAGTGGGCATCGAGAGTAAAGGGCACAGAAGGGGGGACACACCTCTGAGACAGAAGGTGAGGGTGCGTTTGGATGAGGAGCTGTTTGTAAAAAGGGGGTGGGAAGTAGAAGGAGAGTAAGCCTGATGGCCCTGAAGTTGGAGACAAGTTTATTTGCTGAGTATGAGAGTAAAGGTTGAATAGGCGAGTGTTAGAACACTTGGAGTGGTCACCTAGGTCGCAGAGGAGGAGATCTCAGAGAACAGGTAAAGGTGAGGTGGGCAGCAGCACTGAGGGCCCAGCAGGGGTTGGGGCCATGAACTTGTGGTGGCCCAGCCTGTACAGGATTTCCTCCAGGAGTTCTCAGTCCCAAAGATACAGCTAAGGCAAAGGCAGTGGGGGCTGCCATGCATGAAAGCTAAGATTTTTTGGTGAGTGTTGAGGGGTGCTGGGGGATCTGGTGAGACCTGATGAGCCACTAGGTCCAGGTAGGAGACTGCAGGAAGAGAGGGCAGGAGACGCCTGATAAGTGGGGAGAAGATGGAGGCATCAGGTGAAGCAAGGACACAAGAAAGCTGGAAGGATGCACAGATGTGATTAAAGAAGGACATACTTCCCTGCTTAGGATATTACTGAGTGTGAGACACAAGTGAACAGCAAATGTTAACACTGACCAATCCATGTTCCTTTTGCATATTGCTTACACCAAAATATTGCATCTGGATGAAAGGGGAAAATATAAAAAATGCATCAGCTCCCTGGGACAGTGCCCTTTAGACTGGGTCCCACAACGATGCCACTGATTATTATTGTGGGAGGAGGGTTGTTTAGAAAATAAAGGAGGAGGCCATCAATTTTTCTTACCTTTTCAGAATCTAGTGAATGATTTCAGTCCTTTTTCAAGACAGTATATTTAACATTTAGATGCATCTTTCCGTGGATAACGAAGCTCCACTTTGGAGTCTGGACGAAGGGCAGTAAGCAGAGGGCTCTAAAGAAGTTTCCAGCAGCACTTTCTGAGCTCCCTGAATGGCTGATCCACAACAAGGAACATCTCAGGGGTCCAGATGCAGTCATCTCATGCCTGGCACCCCGAGACTAGAGTTCCGATAGGCAAAGAGAAACTGGGACTCTGGTCAGATCACCATCCAGGATGTTGGCCATGCAGCCAACAGGCCTGCAAGCTGTTGACAGCCGAATGTCAGGCTGCCAGAATCAGGCCCAGCCCCATGACGGGCACTGCCCCAAAGGCTCAGCAGCAATCTGTGTTCCAAAGCACGCCCTCGGCCGTGCTGCGGGCCCTCTGGCCCGACACGCCGAGCAGTGCCCATGCTGGGAATCCAGAGCCATGTTGTTGCAGCTCACACAGGGCTCTTTGTTCAGAAATACCGCAGGCATGAGCAGGGGCAGCTTCCTTTGGTTCTTTCCCCCAAGGCCTAGGAAGAAAGGCCTGGCAATCATGCTACCGGCCAGTTTTGGGAAGGGAGGGGTTCCTTGTAGGAAGCTAGTTGGCCGTAGCACATCCAGAAATGGAGCTTGAGGGGGCTCTGCCAGAACTGGGGACCCTCGGCAGGCCCTGCTTGTTAATGTATTGAGAAAGGGGCTCCGACAGAGACGGCTCTCAGTCAACACTGCCTCTCTGGCGCAGCCTTTTCAAATCACAAAGAGCCTCTTGCTTTGTGTGCGGAAATAGCTGAAGAGCAGGAGACTTTCCATATGGGACACAGGACCAGTGGAGGAATTACCGTCTTCCTCTGTGGCTGCTCCATCTGCCCCAAAGTGCTCTTCTATTGGCTGAAGGACACTCAGCCATCCAGTGCAGGGACATTCTCGCTCTGCCTCCAACTGCACCACCCAAAACTTGGATGGCACGTTAGGAAGAGGCGGCTCTTGGGGAAGAGGTATCCTCAGACCATTCTTCCCTGACCCTGGAAATATAGCTAGATCGTCACCTCTTGGGCCTCAAGTAGCACTGACAAATGGGCTCCATTCCAGCCCAATGGGGACCTAATTTCAGGTCACAAGAGAGAGACATTTCCCTTTAAAAATATTATTTTTGATCTTAAAGGAATGCAGTCTCTTTGTCGGCTCTAAAAGGATTACTGCAGAAAGATATTGAGTAGTTCCCAAAGTTTGCAGCATAGCCAACATCTTGTTTAGAAATTTGCGATTTCCCAGCAAGGTAGAGAGTTCAGTGGAGTGCCCTGGGTTCCTGGCATGATATACCTTTGATTTCCACAGGCCAAGGGTGATGTGAGGGCAGTCTGGGGGCGGGGGGGCGGGCAGTCTGGGGGCGGGGGGCGGGCACTACCCAACTTGTCAGGTGGAAAGGTCTGTGTTCTTTCCCAAGTCAGGACCTGTGTCATTGTCCCTTCCCCTCTGGTTTACTCCATGGAAGAGAAGTCATGCATCCCCTGTTTGAGACCGGCAAAGGGTGTGATCGCTTTACATCACTCCAGCACCTGCTACAGCACAAAGCAGGGGCTTAACAGATAAGTAATGGATGATGAGATGTTCAGTTTCTTTTGGGGATGGGGAAGAAACATGTCGTGGTATTTTGGCTCTATCGCCTTTGTTTGGGTGCGAGACCAGGGCATGCATCTCTTAAAAGGTTCCCAAATCTGGAAATCTGGGCATGCTTCTTATACCACAGTTCCTAGCAGCTCAGCAGGGCCCCCCAAGGAGAGGCCACTGCAACTGAATGAAGACTAGACAAATAATCACTCCCTCCCCACCCCTGAAGTGCTGGCCCCCATCCAGGAGAGTTCTAGCAGTTGGGGTTTGAGCCAAGGGAGTTAGGAGGAGGCACCCCAGTTTATTTGGATCCTTTAGTTATTCTCCCTGACTTCTAAGAAAATGTAAATTTCCCTCAGGATCTAGCCACCCCCCTCCCCACACACACTGACCTTTTCCTTCAGACCTACCTCCTTCTTTCTTCCTGCCCTATATTCATTCAGCAAACATTTACCCAAAGCATACTGGGTGTCTACCACTGCCTGTTATTAGAGATGCACGATGAGTTTACAGTCCCCTGGAGTAAGGAGAGAGAGACAGATGCTCAGCAATGGTCTTGAAGGGGCTGATAGATGATTATGTGCACAGAGCTACGTAGGTGGGGGCAGCTCACGGTAAATAAATTGCAGACCTCCTTTTTGTACTTAGGAAGTTTAGTTGAGTGGTGTCATCATGTCACCTTTAATTTCTATTTATATCTCACAACATGTTTCCTAATACACTTTATCTCCTTTAATCCTCACACTGATCCCGTGAGGTCAGGGATTTCATCTCTGGTTTACAAACGGGGAAACTGAGGCACAAACTGAGTGGCTCTACAAAGTCCCAGGGTTAATAGAGGCTTTGACCTCGGGATGTCTGAGGGTAGCCCTGGCGCTTCTCTCCCCACAGAGCTGCCTGCCCCGCAGGCCAGGAGCCGCCCCCCCAGATGGTGAACCTGGGGTTAATCCCTTTACAGGGGATGAGAGCAGAGCTCCAAAGCCAGAGTGTAGTTCCCCACTTTCTTTCTTTGGCCTTGGCTGCTTGTCTCTTTATTTTTCAGTTTCTAAACTACAAAAAAAGAAATAAAAATAGGAATGAGAATGTACTGTGGCCTCCTTAATGAACCCACCTGGTGGCTATTGCCTGAAATTCCTTTAAAGAAGCACAAATCCCTTCATTCTGCAGGTATAAGTAAAAAGCTTAAGATGCAAATACCTGGAAGCCTTAACACACAGATATAAATAAGTTCCACTAAAGTCCACATGGTAATAGAATATTCTATCCTGCTCGTTCTGAGCTGGAAAGCAGAACTAAAAACCACCAGTATTATATAGTCTTCATAATTCCAAAGTAGTTTTACCAAAATCTCCTTGATTCAATGTATGACTGACCCTTGAACAACATGAGTTTGAACTGCGTAGGTACACGGATCCTCATATAAGTGGACACTTGCAGTTCAAATCCATGTTGTTTAAGGGTCAAGTGTATATGTGCATATATGTGTATGTATACATACATGTAGATACACACACAATTTTTTTGAGCATCTATTAGATGCCAGGCACTATGTTGGGTGGTAAGGATGCAGCGGTAACTAAAATAGACATAGCTCCTTCTTCCATGGAGCAGAGAATCAAGTAAGAAATACAAAAATAAGATAAATACCTAGCACCAAGCTTGAGGGGTACTTTGAAGGGGAATGGCTTTGAGGAAGGCCTTCCCAGGCAGAGGGAACACTTCAAGGGCTCTGAATCACACGTGGAGACAGTGAAAGGCTGAAAGGAGCAGGGAGTGGTGACAGGCAGGTAAGGAGGGCAGCAATGTACTGAGAAGACCTGGGAGACTTTGGTTGAGGACCTTGGGGCTCGAACTTAAAGGGCAATGGCAAGACATTCAAGGACTTTTCAGCAGGATCGATTTGTAGTGTATTTTTTTAAAAACTTAAATTTGCTCTAGGGTCAGGAATGGGTGGGAGGTGAGCAAAAACAAGGCCTTTACAGTCATCCAGGTAATATGTGACAGGTGCTTGGACTGCGACGGAGAAGGGAAGGTGGGAGGAGAGATGATTCCAGAGATACTATCATCTTATAAAATTAATTTGACAAGGTTTGGTGATGGGATGTGAGGATAAAGAAGAGGGAAGTCAAGGGTGACGCAAGTTCCCGACACTCAGTTGAGACGGGGTGGATGACGGTGCCATAGGTGGAGAGAAGAACCACCAGAGGAGGAACAGGCTTTGGAGGGAAGATGATGAACTCAGTGTGGTGCATGTTGGGCTTTAAGTTCACATGAGCATGGAGACACATAAGGTTCATGGGACGTTTTTTGCCTTCCCTGGCCACGTGGCTGGGCCAACTCAACACCTAGCCCATTCTAGTGTGGTCCCTCCGTCCCTAAATCCACAAACACAACACCTAGAGGCAGTGAAATGGAAACAAACATCGTTCCTCGCACATTCAGGGCGCCTCCTCTGCTGTCTTCATTTCCTGGCAGGAGAGCAGAGTTTCCGCGGTTCATGTATCGGAGATGTTATTTACCGGATACCGGCCGCAGAGCTGATCTGTGCTTCCCAGCAGCCCGAGTGGAATTCCAGACAGTCTAAAGCAGGAGAGGAGAAAATATGGCCTCACTTGTGCACCATCTACATGTGTGGGCTCTGCCTGTCACCTTGGCTAATGGGATGACTGGCTGCTATTGACACAGCCCCATCTTTCAAAGGCAAATTCAAGTAAACAGCCATGAGAGAAGCAATGCAGCTGAAAAGTCCAACTCAAGACTCCTTATGCACGCGGCAGTTCATTTTTTTTCTAAGTCTTTTCATTGATTATATTGTCTTTAGAGAGAGAGAATGAGAGCGAGACAGAGAGGGAGAGAGAGAGAAGGAGGGGGGAAGGAGGGAGAGGTGGAAGCTTTGGTAAGGAAATCAGAGAAGGAACATAGAGTCTGTACGTCCCAGTACAGTGGGTAATGTCCTTTTCTTTCCATGAAATCGGTTTTAGTAGAAGAATAAGGAAAACCACAAAGGAGGGCCTCTGAGGGGTGTGGAACCAAGTCTAAAGGGCATACTGAGTGTTCCCAGAGGGAAAGGGTGGAGAGATAGCGCTGGTTATGCCTGTGTATTTTGTACCTTAGGAAGCTAGGGGCAGAGAGCAATAAGGGAAGCGGGAACCAGGGGGTTACCATGTCCGTTGTGGGGAATTAAGTACTCAAGAGGCACATAGGTGGTCACTCATAGAGAGGAGTGTTTATAAAACCACTCATCATGATTGGTGATGGGGAATGCTGGTCTATACCCCAACCTACTTGCCAAAAAAAGGCCCATGGAGCTCTAGGGGGTGGCCCCTGCTGATGTGCTGTCTCTCCAGCTAGTCCTAAGGATACAGTGTTTGTGCATCTTTGGAGTGAGGGAAATGGATGATGTCAAGCTGAGCATCCCATTTCCTGGGACAAGGACAGGACCGGGCCCCTCTCCTTGGCAAAGAGGGAATGAGCGTCTCCTATAAAAAGGTTCCATGGTCTATCCACCTTGCTTGGCCAGAGGAACAATAACACAGCCCTGCAATTTCTTCTCCAGGCCTCCTGCCTGAGTGGGACATGTTGACAAAGCACTCATTATGGGACGGGGTTTTCAGGGTCCCTTTTTTGGCTACTTGTCAGTCTCTGGGGAGTAAGTTCATTGGCTTTCCCCTGGCAGAGCTCCATGAAAGTTGCTGAGGGCATCTAAGGACACCTGGACCACGTGCCAGACCCCTGTGAGGTCAGATGGGAGGAAGCAAGAGTGGCTTGGGCAAGGTGGCAACATCCATTTAAAGTGACCTTTGGTGTTTTGAGCCCCTCCAGGCTGAACTTTGGTCGTCATAAATAAAGTTTTCTTACAGCATTTCACAGTGGGCAAGCTGCCTTCACCTACACTGTCTTGTTTTTTTAATGACAACACTGTGAAGCTGATGATGAACAATCTAGACTAGAGGTTATCACAAGGCGTTCCCAAGGTCACACAGCTGATGAAGACTTGAGGTCAGATCTTTTATTCCTAAATTTTCCTCCAAATCCATATTGGAAACCTAAAGAGGAGATGAGACTTTTGCATGAATTTGATTATTCTAATTTAGAGATATGGTTCTAAATTCTTGCATGTAAGGTAGCAACTAAGAGTCTTTTAGGCCTCGGTCTTTAGACGGCACCTACCTCGCCCTATCGTGGGCAACAGCCATGAAATCCCCCATATCATGCATTTTCATTCCTCAGTTATCACCCCTCCCACATGGACGATTTTGAGAAGGAAATCAACAAGCATTTCCCAGGCTGCTTTCTGTCTCTCCCTCTCCCTCCCTTCACATCCCTTTACCCCGCCTTCAACACACACACACACACACACACACACACACACACACACACACACACACACAGGATAGCAGAGGTTCCTGGGAATTTTAATAGCATCAATCCACGTCACAGCTGGGGGTAGAGATAAGGGTGCAGCCATTCCTCCCTTCAAGCCCCTTCCCGAGGTGTATGGGTGTAACTCTCACCTCTTCCCTGCATCCCTTCACACACAGACAATTGTGTGCATTATCAGTCTGTAGTGTGGAGAGAGGGCAGAAGCAAGGAGCTCTAGCTCTGAGCCCAACTATGTATCAGTTCACCACAAAGGTATCTTCTGGCTCCCCCTCCTCTTTCCCCTGCCCCTCCGCCTGTGCTCTCCAGGCTGTCTCTGCCCTCCTGCCCTGGTTGAGCTGAGGATGAGGAATGTGGGGAAGTCTGGGGCATTGTTGGGACCCAGGGAAACCCTGTTAGGGGATTTGGGTCATCCCTAGGCCTAAGGATGGGTGGGCCGTGGTCCTTTAGACCAATCCAAGGCTGCCATCTTCCTGAAGAACACTTATTTTTGCCCTTTTTTGTCTCTTTTATTTATACAGTATGCATGCCTGGATTTTCTTCCTCCATCTCCCAGATTTTGCATGGCCTGGGGGAGAAGACACCGGCTGTTCACTGTTTTATAGCCCAGTGTTTTTACTGAGCTACACCCATGATGTAACATAAGGAGATGATCAGAAGAACTGTATTCAAATACTAATTTTTGCCCCTTGCTAGTGTGTATGCTTGGCCCCATTGCTTAACCCCTTTCTTCCTCAGTTTCTCCACCTGTAAAATGCGGACAGTTCCAATTTGGAAGAGTCTTTGTAAGGACTCAGTGAGACAATGTGTGGGAAAGCCACTGGCCCCCTGAAGGACTCAGTGGAGCTTCGGGCCCCTCTCCGACACAGAGTCCTCGAGCAGGTTCTCCACGCCTTTGTACTGAACTGAAACCCAAAGAAAAACATCACTGTCACTTTGGAAATGACTTTGTCCTCATGGTTTTTTATTTGTCCTCTTCCAAACACGCTGCCACACACACTGCAGACTTCACACTTATTCTCTTCACTGTTACTCATCTCATTTCATTTAAACTCCAAGTAAAAAGTTCACCTCACTTCTAACACACACACACACACACACACACACACACACACACACACAGTGTAGGTTTACGTGGAGACCATGGACTGGAAGAACTGGACGGAAGCTCCAAGAGTATCTGTTGTAGGGAGGAAAGTTTTCCTCCACCTTCTTAGGGTCTCTGACTGGTTCTAAAAACTAAACTGACAGAGACAGATTACCAGGAGAAAAGAATACACATTTTATTGAATTTGTACATATACATGGTGCCTTCACATGTACAGAGAGTAAAGACTTGGAGAAATAACCAGAACAGGAAGCTTTTATACCTTTTAGACAAAGAAACAATACATTTGTGAAGAATTGACAAGACAAATGGGGTTTGGTTTGGGGATGGTCCATCTAGGGCGAGGCTGTCTTTATCTTCCTTAAGTAGGAAGATAAGAGTTAGTTTAATAAGATTCGTTTGCAGATTCCTCTGGTGCCTTCTCTATGCTCATTAAAAGTCTCCAGTAAAAGGAGAATTTATTTCCTGCCTATAAAAAGAAAAAGGGGAGTTGTTGTTTTTGTTGTTTCTGTATTTACTTGTTTCTAAATTGCTTTCAGTTCAAAAATATTTTATGTAAGAGGCATATTTTGGGGTGACATATTCTGGTATCCTCCACTCTCTTCCTCATCTGGAAGAAGACCCCACAGTTACTAGCTGGAGCCATCACAGTGGCTGGGTGGCAGCCTGGAGGTTAGCAGAGCTCATGATACGCATTTCAGGATGTGTGTCTCGTCCACATTTCTCTCCCCTATGTCTCTACACAGGCCTTGGGCTCTGGCCATCTCATCCTCAAATTCCCATCCTCCTCTTTCCATCTTCCCTTTCTTTCCCCGTGTGCTCCAACTCTGCGGCAAAGCCACTGCTGGTGTTCTGATGGCTCCCCTGTGGGAACACCACTGAGGGGCCCTTCAGAGGCCAGAGCAGCAGGATTTTGAGTCTCCCATTTCTAAGATGATATTTGGATTATTTGCAGTACAGATATTTACACCACACACCCAGCATTCACGTTGCTTCTCTTTTGTTAAACTATTGATTCTTTATGTTGGCAGCTGATGGGAGGCTTTGATGTGGGGATATATTGTAGTTTCTGAAGGAGGGAGATGTTGATGGGAGGATTTACAGCTGTTTGAAGAATTCCTCCAACCGGGTAACTGTTATGGAGGGAGGAGCCGGTGGTGCATTTTCCCAGCTCGGCCAACTTACCTGAACCCTGTCTCTCTCTCAGAAGGAGAGAAAGGAAACTGGAGTGCTTCCAAGTAAAGATCTGAGTAATGAGATTTGATCTGAAGGGATTTATTATTGAACTTCCAAGAATTTCTAGATGCAATCCATAGCACTGGCAGATTTTGCTCTTTCCAGGCAGGCACAGGGGCTGCCCCACTTGGGGAGAGGCTGGAGGGGAGCTCTTATTGGGCCCATCACTATTCCATTTCCCCCTTACATTTTTCTGTCATAAGAGATTTCCCCTGTTCTGTTGCAGCAACTCTCAGCAAGGGTGTAGTGCTTTCTGGGGACCTTGCCTTTGTTAAGTAGGTCTGCAGTGATACAGTAGAGATTTTAATGTGCAGTGCTGTGTGTTAATAGACTGTTACACTACAGCATTACGCATTAGCAGGCTATGGCACAATTGCAGAATTATCGAAGATGTGCCCTCGGGAAGGCACTATTTACTTTAATGGGGAGATGCTGCAATAGATTGAAAATCTCTGCACAGGGAGCAAAGGGGAAGTGAGAGAGAGAGAGAGAGAGAGAGAGAGAGAGAGAGAGAGAGAGAGAGAGAGAGAGAGAGAAGACCTGGACTGAAGCAAGTTCTCTTTACTCCCATATAGAGTCTGGAAGGGCAAGTCCTTGCAGCTTGAACCCAACCCAGGCCCAGAGGACTTGTGGCTCTCTGTTACTGACAGATTTTTGCCAAGCTTGTGAGCTTCAAGGTCACCTGGCACTCCAGGCCTATTTTACTGATCTCAAGGTTGGAGCGACTTTGAGGCATGTGGTCATTTGTCTTAGTTTATCAGGGGCTGGAGCTTTCATTTGTGGTGTGTTCTGTTTTCCGTGGCCCAAACGCCCGGAGAACAGGGTAGATAATGTTTTCCTTTGGAAAAGGCATTTTGCTCAAAGATTTTCTCCTCCCAAGTGCAACCACCCCAGCACACACTCTAAAGTACGTGCACATACACACAAGTGCATCCATACACATCAGTGTTTTGTCTTGGCCATAAATAAGGAACTCCAGGAATAAATCAGGAGTTTCAGAGTCTGTTTCCTTCTCTTTATTTCAGGGGAGGCTGGGCCAAATTTCTCCCCAGGAGAAAATGAGCAAATTTCTGATCAGCTGTGATGCTAGTGATGGACTCAGCAGCTGGACAACCCCGCCCAGGCTTTAAGCAAAATAAAACTCTGGGCCTGTTGTTCTCCACCTATTACTCTGCAGCACAAATAAGCCCTGAGAACAGAGCCATCCAAGCCTTACCCCGATGAGAGCTGTGAACAGCATTTTCCAAAAAATCTATCATCTCGTTTGCCTTTTCCTACTGTGCCTTCCTGCTGCACAGCAACATTTAAAAACCAAATTGCAAATTCTAAAAAGAGACAGTGTCTTCCCAAGATATGTTCTCCCAAACACACTCTTCGTGCAAACCCAGGCCTCCAGGAAGCCTGGAGGGTGAAGGAAGAAATGGAAAGACAAGGGACATAAGCCTCAAATCAGGAGTACAACAAGACGTCCCCATCTGTCTAAATAGTTTGCTCATTCAGCCTTGGAAGTAACCTCTTTCTCACTCAGTGACATTTTCTTCTAGGTGAGCAGACAAGAATATTAATTTCATTCATGCTCCCTTCTATGTGTTATTATGAGGAAGCACAACTTGCTTTCTTTTTCTTTTTTAAAATGGAGGCCTTGTGAGTTGGGCAGGCAAGCCACCGTCCACAGGGTAGGATTTGCCTCCGACAGCCAATACCTGTCATCTTACCTTTATACCTTCATCCCTCTGGGGCTTGAAAGCACACATACAAGAAGGGAGTTCCACGGACTGCATCTTGAAACCTTTTCAAAAATACATTATAAAAATAACATGCATATGGTTACATAGTTTTTTCCCCCAATGGCACAGGAAAGTATAAAATATAAAGGAAATGTCGTCTTCATCTACTTTATCCATAGTCTAACTCCTCTGAGGGAACCACCATTCACAGTTTCAGTGTTTAGTTCTTTTAATAGTTAGTATCATTTTAAATCATATGTATTCTTTATTTCAACCCAGGAAACTATCTAACAATTCCCTGTGATGAAAGGAGATAGAAATGTACCTCTCCTCCTTGGTTATCCATTTCTTAAATTGGCTCAATATCTTTAGGTAATGCCTTAGGTCAATTGCTATCTTAGCAACAGTTAAGAATGAGCTAAATCACGTAGGTTAGATGCTGAGAGAGGTAACAGGAAAGGCTAAAAAGGAAACGTGGTGGGGGACCCTAAGAGGGATGAGGGAAGAAGTTGTAGATGAGTTTCTTTTACTGCATGGCTTTGTCAGGTCATGTAGCCGTCCCCACACCCCCATTAGTTACAGGATTACAGGTATGGGAAGAAGATAGCCTTGATAGGTGAGGTGAGGGCTTGCTTTCAGAGCCTTGGGTATCTCACATTTGTCTTCATTCACTCAGAAAACATGTACATTCATGCAAGCAATAAATAGCCCATTGCATCTTGTGGTAGATTGCATTAATGACCCAAGTCTCCACCCTTTCCTCTCTCCGTGCCCTATGCCTTGTAACTTGTAGTGTCCTTCTGATCTATGGGCAGTGAAATTCCCAGCCCTGGGCTTAGCCATGTGTCTTTCTCCATTGACCAATGGGATATTAGTAGACAAAGGCATTCTTGTGCTTCCTCTTGTGCTTCTTCCATCATCATGAGAAGGACGGGCCCAGACTAGCCCTTCATCCCCAGAGGCATGTGAGGAAGCCATGGAGCAGAGCTGTCCCACCTACGTTGCTCCGGCCAAAGTCCAGAGGCAGAGCCAGCCTAGTGGGGATCAGCCAGGCCCAGCCTAGATCAGCCAGACTCCACAGACCTGTGAAAAACAAATGTTGATGGGGGTAAGCCATTGCCATTTTATAATTTTTGTTATGCCACACTTTTTTGGCAATAGTAACTGATACACACCCCTATGATCTTCCAGGAACTGTTCAGAACATTGGAGAAGGCAGCAGGGAACAAAGCTGAGCCACAACTCTCATAGAGCTTACATTCCAGCAGAGCTCTTTACAGTTTATGCTCACATATTACCCAGTTCACCCTCCTAACCCTGTGCACCAGTCCCATTTTTGAGGAAACTGAGGCTCAAGAAGGCTAATTTATTTGCAGATGATAACACCCTAGTAAATGCCAGAGCTGGGATTCGAACTCATGTCTGCTGACTACAGGTGCGATACTCTTTCCACCACCCCATAGCAATCTCTACCGTCTGCTAAAGTCAGCACCTCTCATTGGAGTTACAGAGGGACCTGACTGGGGTGGGAAGACGGATGGGAACTGCAAGTGTGACCCAAAAAGGACTGCTCTGTTATCGACCAAATGAGAAACAAATCTCATTTTTATCCCGAAATTGTACTTCCTTGCAATTAAACCAATCTCTGTTTACAAGTATTTAGCATGATTCTAGAAATTACATTTTGAAATTATGCGAACAGAGAGAGAAGGCAGCCCACACAGTGAGTGATTTCTTGTGGGTAATTGGCTGCTGGTTCTGGCTCCAATGATGCCTTCCCTTTTAGAGCATAATTAGTGATTTCAAAGGAAACTGTTAGAAATGGCCTGGGTCTCCAAAGAAAGGCTTTTCTAGCTCCTAACATTAGGAGATCTACTCAAATGCATGCTGACAAATTTTTCTTTTTGTTTTTTGCCTTTTTATAATGATCTTCAAAGGTTGGAAAGGCTATGGATATATGGAACTCTTCCAGATATGAGAGAAATCCAAGGTTTCCATTAGACAACTCAGGCTCTCTGTCTCCTCCTTTCTTCCTGTCTCCTTATCTTTCTTCTTTCTGAGAAAGACACAGAGTATTTGGATTCTAACGAGGTGCATTCATTAGGATTATATTCAAAAGTTTAAACAAAAGAAAAGCATATTTGTCTCTGCTATGAGAAACTCTTTCAGCAGTCATGGGCTGCTATGGTGGTTCCATGTTCAGCACAGACCAGGCTCCTTATATCTTTTATCCTCAAGGTCACCTCATGATCCAAGATGGCTGCTGAAGGTCCACGTTCAACCACCAGGAAAGAGGAGGGGCTAGCTCCTCCCAGCTGAGTCAGTTACTTTTAGGGAGATTTGCCTAAAGTCCCACAGAACAATTCTGTTTACAATTTGTTGGCCAGAACAGAAGAACATGGCCATTTCTAGCTGCAAGAGACGTTGTTATCAGTACAACTAAAGATAGGGTTTTGTTACTGAAAAGGAATAAAAGAAAAGGAAACTAGTTTCTGCCTCAAAAGTAACAGTGAAGAGATGTGGGCATGTAAACGAAATGAGAGTACAGTTTGTTTGGTTTGAAACCAATATTAAAACTAAAGACATCTGGTTAATTTGTCAGCATCATGCTAGGAGCTTGGGGTATAAAAAGGCTTTATCTTTTGCCCATTCTGTTATCAACAGTGTTATCCATGATTAAGGGGAACATATTGAGAGCCCTTTCTCTATCTCTGCTGCTAACACAAACTTGAAAGTTTAGCTACCATGTTGGATAATAGAATCAGGATCCAGAAGCTGTGGAAAGGCTGAGATGCTGGGCAGAAAATAACCAGAAAAAACTTGACAGAAAAAAACATATAAAATTCAATATTGAGATCTAAAAAATAAACTGCACAAGTGTAGGATGAAAGAAACATGGTTTAGTTGCAGATTTAATCTCCATGTGTTAAAAGTGAGATGTGACTATTAAAAGATATAATTGGATCTGGCCTTTGACAGGAAGGAAAGTGAGGCTAATAGTTATAGAACACCTACAATATACCACACCCCCTAATGGGCCCTCATGATTCTAGAAGATACGTGTTGCTATCCTCTGAATCACAGAGAGACCAAATCATGGCCCCATTTCACACGGCCCCTCTAAGGTGAGACTGGAGAGACCAAGAGACCCTCTTTTTTCCTGCTGGCCCTGCCTGAAATTCCCTGTGTAGAGACTGCTCCTTGGGGAACAATTCTAACTGGCCTGGTGAACACTTTAGCCAGGTAGTGTTAACAGCAATTAATTCATCTGATGAAGCAATTAGCAGTCTTTGTCACTTAGCAGAGATCAGAGGGCTCAGAGGAACCAAAGCATAACAGATAAGCTAGGAAGGGGAAAGTGGGAGGGAGGCACCCCAGGGAGCAGCACGGAGACTTGCAGAGAGAACCAAATGCCTGTGAAGAGGAGAGGGATGGTAGACGGTAGACTTGGAATACTTAGTGGCAATGAAGACCCGCAGTAGCCCAGCCACATCCTTCAGCACAGGTGTGGAAATTGAGCCACAGGGTTAAGCAAAAATTTCCCAATTGGTGGATTCCAACTGGCCAATGCAATGGATCTCAGCTCTGGCTGCACATCAGAATGACGTGGGAACTCTTAAAAATACCTACGCCGAGGCTGAACTCCACACCAATTACATCAGAGTGTTAGGCAACGGGGCCCAGGCCCTGGCATGTGATTCTAATGTTCAACAAGTGTGGGTGGACTTGGAGACACTTGTGTTGAGTTGCTCAGGCAGGAGGGGCAGCTCCATCGTGGGTTTCCCCAGGTAGGAGGGGACGGGTAGGGCCCTTCCCCATTTGGGAATTTCATCACTTCAACATAGCTTTCCCTCTGCTCCGTTTCAGGGCTTTGGGGATGAAAGCACTTCCTCAGCAGAGGCTGAGAATCCCAGGAGAGTGAAGGATCACAGATTCTGGAGCCATTCAGTCTGGCCCTCTTCTTCCTCCCGAGACAAAGATGAGTTCCCTTTTATTCCATGCTCACTTCTGGACCCTCCCTGGCTCCATTTCTGCCTAGAATGCCCCACTCCTCCATGAGTTCTTTTCATTCAAGTCTGAAATACCCATTCTTGTATGAATTGTTCCCCAATTTCAAGAGTGGGAGGATTTCACTGCTTCTCTTACTTCGCCTGATTATGCAATATCCTCAGTGCATTTACTCTTTGCTGTTGTAGCCTATCCCAGATTTTATAGCTGTTCCGTGCAAATCACCAATGAAGTTGGCTAGTTGGGACTCTCGGGGTTTATTCCCTAAAATCCTAAATCCAAAGGTCCAGGGTGGGTTTAGGAATCTGTATTACTAAAACTACTGCCCACTTTAGCCAGGTTTGCCCCTTGGCTTATACAATATAGTATAAGATGTTAATGAGGAACTCTTTTTCGAGTACTGTAGTCTTAGGCAATTGTGTGTGTGGGGACAGAGCCCCAGAGAGCAGTTTCCAGGCCTCACGTGGAAAGGTGCTGGCTCAGGTAGTAAATGGCCATCAACTGTGATTGGATGGCCATTAGCTGTGGCTAGTTGGCCGTCAGCTGTAACCAGTGAGCTATTGGCCACTAATATAACTGCTGTGGCTATGCTAGCAGAAAAATGGGGACTAGCAAGGAAAATGGTGGCTGAGCTTGCAAGAGCGGATTGCAGTTAGCAGGGTGGATTGCAGCTAGCAAGTGGGGTTGGTTGGTTGGCAGAGAAGTGGACAGCAGGTTGCAGATCGTGTGGATCCTGCTTCCTGTGTCCCCAACCCTGCCACCAGCGAGACTATAGTGGTATGACTCCCCTAGCTATGGCTCCATGGGTGCTCCTTTTTGGCCTCACCATATCCTGCGTTTTAATGCGGGGAGTGGGAGCTGAGACCCCGCCTAATACCCTGCATGACAGTGTGTGTAGGATTGGGGAGGGGTGAAGTTTAATCGTGTTCCACAGGAATCACCAGCCATTCATACTTCTGCTCCACGAGGAGGGAAAGTTGGAGAAATTAATTCTTATTTTATACTCCAAGTAGAAAGTGACTTTTTCCACCAAAAGAAATGTAAAATTCCCCTTGCATCTTTACAGTATAGAGAATGCTGATTATAGTGGAGAATGAAAAGAGAATACAGAAACCAAGCAAAGGAGAGAGAGAGGTGAGCTGTGGGCCATCTGCATTTTGTAGGGGTTTTAGAAAGACTAAGGGGGTGGGGGTGGCTGGTTAGCTCAGTTGGTTAGAGCGTGGTGTTTTTAACAACAAGGTTGCCAGTTCGATTCCCCACATGGGCCACTGTCAGCTGTGCCCTCCACAACTAGATTGAAACAACTACTTGACTTGGAACTGATGGGTCCTGGAAAAACACACTTAAAACAAATAAAAGTTTAAAAAAAAACAATTGAAAAACTAGAAAGACTAACCTCTGAAGAAATTACTTGATAGAAAATGTAAGCTGAAACTAAAGATTTCTTGCAAATGAAACAAGAAAGAGATACTCCAACTTCATTCTCTACAAGATAACAGTATCACAGGACAGATGAAAGGGAAGCTGGCAAAACCACCAAGAGGCCTCAAAGAGGCTTCAAGGTCAAGCAGGATTAGAGCCTGTTCTCTTTGACCTACTGACTGCAGGTCCACATATGTACACTGAGAAGGAACAGCTGAAAATTGATACCAAAGCCCCAAGATATAATAGCTATAGATGAATAAACACTGGAGTAAAATATATATTTCTAGAATGTTCTCATTCTAGAATGTGGGCTCAGTGATTGTCTTTTTGTCTTTGGATAAAATCTCAAGATTTCAAACAAAACAAAACAAAGCAAAAAACACCTGGCACGGATTATGACTGCAGATTAAGGTATTTAGCTCACCATTACTGTCAAGATTTAGTGCCCAGGAAAATAGGAAAGCAGCAGTTCTTCCAGACCACGTTCCCAACAGGGCTTACCTTTTATGGGCCTGCTACATGTTAGATTGGTGTGTGAAGCAAATGTTTTAGCTAAAAATTGAGAAAGTTCATTGAATGACACTTAGCTACTGTTTTGTCCCTGTGTTTCTGTCAAGAGAATCTTCTTACACTGAAAGCGCCTGGAGGGCAGGGATTATGCTCAGTGCATGTGTTTCTCTGGTACAATGCATCCATCACCTGGAAGGGAATCAGCATTAGAAAAATGCTGTCTCCCCAGCAGCCACCTGTTTATGCCTGGAACTCAAGCAGCTCTTCACTTCACCGAGATCTCCATGTGGGTCGTAATCTCCCTCCTCTTCACTTGAAATGTTTTATGAGAAATGGAAGATTAAACAAATAGAGCCAGTTGGGAGAAAGAAAGTCTCTGGCTAAAATTGGATTGACCTGCATTCCTTTGGGGCAGGGGGGGTAGCTTATTCTCCATATTTCTGTAAGATTTGAATCTTGGCTAATTGTTGCTCTGGGAGGATTATGATCAAGAGTAATTCTGTTTGGAGGCAGAAATAGCTAAACAAACATTTTATTCATTGTATATAGACACCCAAAGGAAATCCAAGGTGGAAAGGGAAGCCCAAGAGACACAGATCCATAGAGGGCTGAGGTCTGCTTCTGAAGGCACTTGAATTCCCGCTTGATGGAGGGCAGTGTATGTGTGAGTGGCGGGTGAGGGGGGGAATCATTAGATGATATTCCTAAATTTAAGTGCTGAGTGTACCAATCTCTATAGTCTGACCCATTTGTGACCAAGCCCGGTGGAAAGCAATCAAAACCATAGAAAGCTGACCTTTATCAAGCTGAGAGCAGCCCTTCAATCTCCTGTTAAAAGTATTTAAATTTGTCTAGGAGTTTTCTGTCGAGAGAGAAATAACTGCAGAGGATGCTTGCATCTGTTTGGAAGTTCCTAAATGTGCAGGGACTTGAGGTCCCCAGGATGGATTTCTTTTCCTCCCTGGCACGTGGGGAGACCCAGCACTCTGGAGAGGTCCTTGAGACTCTTCCCTGAGATGATGATCTATTGGTTTTCTCAGAAGAGGCCTTGAACTTCCAAGTTCCTTGCTTCTTCCCTCCAGAGCCTTTGCAAGACGCTGCTGCTAAGTGCATTGTCCTTCATTCGTGCTTTTTGAAGATAGGTGGATTCTAATCTCCTTGACGACTCTCTTGCAGCCCTTGGCATCGACTCCTTTGCAAATCCTCCTTCCTTCCCTCAGCCACTTCAAAGTGTGTAGTGTGTAAAAGCCCCAGTTGTCTTCTCCCTGGGTCCCAACTCAGGTGTGAAGTCTGAGTGACCTGGGGGAACATGTCGGTGCCATGGAGGAGGCTGCTGTTGTGGGAAGGGGTGGGACATTAGTCCTGAGCTGGAATGCCACTCACCCTTACATTCGGGGCCATGAGAATGTCATGAATATCCAGTGTGGACAAGGGGGGTTGCATAAAGAGCTTCCCAGGTGAAATTGTAGAGGATGATACATTGAATGGCAGAAATCATTTAAAACATTTACCTAGGTCAGATACTTATAAATGGGGCATGTCTTAACCCGAGGAAGAATAAACAGGGCTCCACGATAGACTGACCTTGTGTAGTCTAGAAAACCTCTGACATGATAGTTAAAATTGCTTTTAGCAGAATCTCAAAGAGGTGTATGGCACATGAGAAGTTAAGAACCACTTAGTCAGTGACTTGCCTTTTGGCATGCCTACCTAGCCCCTAGCAACCTGGAGACCTTGGGAAAGCAGAAATAGCGCCTCATCCGGATAATATCAGTGCTAGGAATATTGCCAGCACTAGTATATTAAAAGTCTATCCAAGACAGGAAACCCAGAGACCATAAAAGAAAATATGGACAGATTTTATTATATAAAATAAAAGGGTTTTATACAGAACAACACAACAAACAAAAGCAAATGATACTCATAAAAATATTTATAATCTGCATAATAAAAAGTTAATATTTTATACACAAAAAAGTTTAAAAATTGGGAAAAGACCTAAACAGTTCATTTTTAGATGAGGATTGTCAAACAGCTAATAAATATTTAAGAACAAACCTCCCTAGTAATCAAACACATACAAATGAAAACACAGAGACACATTTTACACAAATTTGATTGGAGAAATGAAGATCAATAATGTCTAATGTCTAGTCGTAAACTGTTGTGGGACTATAAGCTGGTGTAATATGTTCAGAGAGAAATTTGACAGTTCCTAATGAAGTTTGAAATGCATATAATTTTTGATCTAGAAATATCACCTACAGGAATTTATTCCCCAGAAAAGTCATGTGAGTGTGAACAATGTTTACTGAGTCAATATAACAGGAAACATCGGATAGCAATATAAATGTTAATTAATAGTAAAACGATTCATAATACATAACAGTTGATCCATACTGTGGTATACTGTGCAGCCATTAAAAAAGAATGGTATCTTTTGTGTGTATTGACATGGAAGAAGGTCCATGTTATGTTACTGCACTTCAACAAGTATAATCCTATTTTTATTTTTATTAAAAACTACAAAACAATGTGTATATGCATAAGCATATATGTGTGTGTTTATGTACACACATTTCCTATGGGCATAGCCAAAGTTCTAGAAAAAGACATACTTATTAAATGTATCTGCATCATTTGTCTGTTAAATTTATCTCCCTGTGATATTGGGGACTCACTCTTAAAATCAGTTTTCAGTGTATTGTTGAATTTTTCAGCCTCTATATACTACTTTGTAATTATTTTTTTAAAAAAGCAAAACAACTCTCCTTAAGAGTTAAGCGTCCATCCCAACCCAGCTGTAATATAGTTATTTAAATGCTGTCTTCACCCAATTTTAAAGCTTTGGCTAGAGGCTGGGGAGCTCCGCTTCTTGAGCAGACAATGAATTCTACACCCCCAATCAACTCCTTTATGGGCCTTTCACACTCCAGGCCACTACACACTTGCCCTAATTGCCCCAGGGCCAAGGACCAGACAACTACCGGGTTCCCTAAAAATAAGGCCTAAGCATGATTTTTCAGGATGCTCATAATAAGCCCTACCATATTTCCCTGAAAATAAGACCGGTGTCATGTTAATTTTTGCTCCAAAAGATGCATTAGGGCTTATTTTATATTATGAGCATCCTGAAAAATCATTATCTTCCGGTCTTAGTTTCCAGGAAACATGGTAGGGACAGCTCCTAAGTCACTGTGAAGACAGAGTCCCAGAGAGCAGTTTCCAGGCTCTTGGCCTCACGTGGAAAGGTGCTGGCTTGGTTATTAGGTGGCCCTCAGATGTAATCAGATAGCCATCCGCTGTGGCTGGTTGGTCATCAGCTGTTCCCGGTTAGCCATTAGCCACTAATATAACTGCCATGGCTCCCCCCAAACATGGCCCAGTGTCATGGGCCGTCCTCTAGCAAACATGACCAATGATGCACAGAGTCAGAGCAAACTCGGGGGCTCTTGGACCTGGAGCGGGCTGAATTTGGGGTCAGAAAGCAGGCAGGTAGGTTGTCAGGAGTTTGGAAACCTGGGAAACTAGCAATCACCCACAAGCTCTCTGAAGCCGACCTCATAAGCAGAAACAGGAGCTCGCGTGGCTAGCAGAGCAGAGGCAAGCACGCTGTTAGGAGCCAGTTGGACGTACTAAAGTGCAAAGTGAGGGAGGGGCCAAAGGGATGGGTCAATAGAGGAAAATGAGCGCACCCACAGATGAGGCAGTGTAGGCGATAAAGAGTGAATGCAACAGGCCTGGGTTTGATCCTGGTTCAGCTGATTCTGTGCTAGCTGCATAGACATGGGCACGTAAACCTTTTAAGCCTTATACTTTCTTCACCTGTAAGCTAGACATAATGATACCGACCCATGCTCACCTCCTAGGCGGTTGTGAAACTCCATGCTGCATGTCTCCCACCACAAAACTGAGATCTAGAAGGTACCAGAGCTGCAGGTGAGAAAACAACAAAGAGTCTCCTTATGGGGGACACTTTGATTTATTATTACAAGAATCTTCTTACTGATGTGTCTGTGCTCTGGCCCTTCTAAGGTCCTCTGAGCAGAAGAACTCAGGGTGTGGTGGCAGTTGGCCAGATGTGGGGAGAATCTCAGGTGGGGGGTCCTGATACTTGGTTGGGCATGACTTCTACCCACTTCATCTCTCCTCATGTTGCAATTCTGGCCTCCACAGACCCTCACATTCCATGCCCTTCCCCCAAACATCCCCTGCCCCACATACGTACCAGCTTCCCTCTCATCCCTCTTTGGAGCTAATAAGCTAAGAACAACATGCCTGTGTTTAAAATCCCAAGTGAAGACATGAACTCCCAAAGCTGCCTCTTCTGCAACCCCCTCTCGTTCCCCAATTCCTCAGAAATCTCAAACAATTTCCATTATTGGCAGACACACTGTTTCCTTGTTGCGTGCCACTTTCCTACAACTAGAATTTGTAGACAAGAAAAATACAGCTGTTACGCAGTACTAACTGGGCTTTTATGTTGCTTCACAGGCAGGGGACTGGCTGTGGAATGCCACACACCTCCTTATCACGGCTTGCGTGCTGGGACCTCTATTCATTTTATGCATTGTGTATCTCGGAATTTTCCAGGATGTGGTGGAGAGTCGTGTTGCTTGCTCTCAGAATTATGCAAAAAGCTCTTCTTTTTCTTGAGCAAGAAATCATAGGCACTCCGGAACCCTCTTGACTCAGGCAGAGCTATGGGATGAGTGTTCCACAAAAGGTAGAAGGAATGAATTGACACTGACTTCATTAACTAGCCCTCCCAAAAAGGCTGGGAGCTCCCTGCTCCAAGCCAAGAGTGAGAGGCTTTCTGAGCAGCAGGCCTTTAAAAACTCACGGGGGACCTTCATTTCTTTAGCGTTGGGGTTCCATTATGTATTGGCTGAGAGAGCTGCAATCATTAGTTGCCTGTTTTTTTCAATTAAAATAATTAAGCCCTTGTAAGTATTCGAGGGAGAACTGGAATTGGCAGTCTGGGAGAGCTGAGCCCGCTGTCAGGAGTGGGGTCCAGGAAGAACTGTAGCTATGCAGGCACTTTGGGACCAGCATCTTGTGAACTGAGACCCAGAGAAGATAGTTCCCCATGGTCAGGAGGAGGAGCAGAGGCCCTTGCTTTGGCCTTGACCTCCTGCTGGGGCAGGGGCGGGAGGGGAGGACTATGTCTTGGCCATTGGGAGCCCCCAAGAAGCTCGCGTTGCTCTGTGCTACTTTCGGGCCTCAGGTCCCTTATCAGTGGATGCTCACACTGATTGGCCTCCAAATTTATCAGATAACCACTGTAGCTGCAAGTTCATCCTGTGGGTGTTAAATGATTCTGCTCATTTCCTCTCTTGATTAATTCAGGATGTGCTAGAGGGAAGGATGAAGAGGAGGGGAAATACAGCAGACTAGAGGACTTGAGGAGAGGACCTTGTAGGATGATGGCTTCTGAAGGTGAGGCCTCCTAGCCTCTGCTAGGATAATTGCCAGCTTCCACCACATGGGGGATTAATATTTCTGCCCCCAAAGTAGGCCCTACGGGCTGTTTTGCTGGAGGTGGCCAGCAGCATCTTCTCTCCCCACCACATCCTTCAAAGTTCAGCCGTGGAACCGCAGCGTGGCACTTTTGTCCTACAAGCTTCATGACTAGGACACAAACCAGTCTCATTCCTCAGGCCTCGCTTTGTCACATCACCCTGTAGTTCAGATGTTCAGAGTCCTTACTGGGCTCACGTCTAACTGTCTCTGTCCTCTGTTTGAATTACCGACTAAGGTTGAAAGGACATTTCTGTGAAGACCTCAGATGCTCTTCCTCTACCCTGTTTGGTGGCTCTGTGACATCTTTCCACAGAATGTCCCTAAACAATGTCCCTTAACAGAGCCCAGGCCCAGACTCTGCCCTCTGTTTTCCAGGCCCTCCTCACACTGGGGTCTCCAGCTTCATTAAAACATGATTAGACACGTACCCCAAGAAAGGCCATCTGAGACTTCCAACAATCTGTTCTTACTCAAAGGGCCTTCAAAAACGAACCGTCTTGTGGCCTGTCGCCTCTTCTCAATATCAACATTATTGTAAACATGGCCAGACTCTTCTTAAAAAAAACGATTCAGGGTCAGACTATACAAAGAGGTGTAAAATGAAAAGGAAAATTCTCTCCGCCATCTTGCCATCCTACCCGCTATGGCAAAGATCTCCGTCTTGCAGTGGTCACCACCACGGCTATGAATAATGTGCTGACTTCTTTGCTTCTGGAGTCATCACCTCCAGCTGTAATTATTGCTCCCGGCCTGGGGTAGCCCTTTCCCACGACAAGTTAGGAAGAGTTGGAGATGCTGCTCCATTGGTACTTGCAGGTAAATCCCTTTTCTTACAGCCCCCGCCCACCTCCAAGTGCCCCCTCTTGGAGGCGCTGTGTCTTTGCAACTAGTGGGAGTCTGCATGTGAGAGCTCACATCGCAGAGGGGCTTTGTTGGCGACTGGCAAGGGCGGAAGGGGACCCACAGAGTCGCTCCTCTGGTGGCCACTTGGGACATGTGTTAAAGGAGAGGAACAGACGGCAGAGTGCAGCTGGGATTCCTCTGTAGTTTTGCCTTCTTCTGCTGTGTCTTGTGCCTGCACAGCACTGGGCTGGCTGGCAGCAGGGGTCCTCGGGCTGTGCGTCCAAAGCAGATCAAACTCCACCTCGTTCTCCCTGTCTGGTCACTGCTGCTTAAGTGCTGTGGGCTGTTGCGAATGCTGGCTCCCTTCCCAGCCCTTCCTCATCTCAGACCAGCCAAGGGTCACAGGTGCCTCCCAGGCATGGGAGACCTGGAGAAAAACCAGGTGCCAGATGGGGGAAGACATGTCTGGCTTGAGTCTCCCTGCTTACCCTCTCCTGTGCTAACCAACCTTCTGTCTTCCTCTTGCATGGCCCTGTAAATTCACTGCCCTCCTCTTCCCTTCTCAACTCTGCGTAGTGACTGTCGTGACACAGGAGAGCCAACCAAAGGCCTTCAGCCATCCTCACCATGGGAATTTCTCACTGGCTGTTCTTCCCTAATCCTTCAACATAAATTTGCTGAGGCTTCTCCATGTAAACCTGTGCTGTCCAGTAGGTAGTCACCAGACACGTGTGTGGCTATTTACATTTAAGTGAATTAAAATTAAATAAAATTCAAAGTGTTCAATAACCACAGTGGCTAGTGGCTTCCATGTTGGACAGCAGAGAAGTGTGACAGTTCCACCATCACAGAAACTTCCAGTCCAGACTTTCTACCCTGACTCCTCTTCTAGTTCCAGACTCCCTCCCCCACACTCCCATTCCTTTATAATACATGCAAAAAAAAGCCACCATTTCTTTTTGTCTAGACCTCCTCCCTGGTCAAAGCTCTAGCTGCCTCTACATAAAGAAAGTCTGTTCAAAGGTTTTCCCTGCACCAAAGGGCCACCTGTCCTCCTCAGATCCAAACCGCACCTTCCTGCTGGAATGCTGAAGCATTGGAGGTATTTCTCTTTTTCTTTTGGGGAAAGGAGAGCAAGCTAGCCCACATGGGGGCAGCCAGCCAGTGGCCAAGGGGGAATCTAAGGGTTGCACTTGGGTGAGCTTTCTCGATGTGTGTACAGACACTGGTGATCAGAGCTGGGCTGATCAGAACCAGGTCCTCGGGCAAAGCATGAAGGCTTGTGTCTAAGGACTGGCAGACTGAGTGAGATGGAAGTGAACAGAGAGGTTGGTGCGTCCAATTCACTTATTTAACGAGAACTTAATGATGAAATCAATGTAATGCCAGAATGTGGGCAAAGAGATGGACCCAGGAATGGGATACAAGTAAATTGAAGAGGAAAAAATAAAGGCCTCACCAATGAAGTAAGCACATTTTAGGAAAACTTGACTCTAGAATGGAGTTATTTTAAACAAATCCCATTGTCCTTTTGACTTTCGGTATGAAATTGGAAAGTTATTCTTAACATGCAGCAAGAGTTAAAATGCATAAGTATTTGTGTGTGTGTGTGTGTGTGTGTGTGTGTGTATTAACTAGGAAAAAAATTCAATAACTTTTTAAATTAAATACTAACAACAATACTTATGTTGAAAACAATACATTGTTCTACTCAAAATGAAAGCAATGATGGGCACATAGTAAGCAATCAGTAGGTACTAGTTGATTGATTACAAATAAATCAAAATAAAAATACAAATTAGGAGTCTGTGCCTCTGCTGCTCATTCTGTCCCCAGACTAATGAGTTGTTTACTTCACTGGTGATGGCTTCTCTTTAGGGGTGGTTAGTCCAAAATGGTGCTTCATGAGGCTGGGCATGTGCAAATCAGTGTTACAGATTAGTCTGCATCTCAAGTGGGGGCCGCCACAGAGACAAGATGGTAGGCACAAAACCTGAAATCTCTTCATTTTATAGTGGCTTTTGATTTAATTCATCAGGCCCTTAAATGAGGAAGTCTATGATTTCAGTAAGTGGAGGAGAGTGAAACACTTGGGGCAAGTCATGTGTTTAAGGGGCAAAGAAAGAGACACTGGTGAGTTAGGAATTTCAAATCAGACAGTCGAGTCTAGAAGCAGGAACGGTGAACACTGGTACCGAATGGAGCTTATGCGAGGTGATCATGATGCCAATTACAGCAGCTACTATAATGGGCATTGGTTGTTTTTGCTTCTAAGAGTCCATTTGTCCTTCTGATGAAAGTGACCCCACAGATTGCTTTGGGGGGGTGATGTTTCTCTTCCCACTCCCAGTATTAACGTGAAGGCTTTAGTAGCTATATAACAAAGAGACTCCAAATTGTATTGTCTCTAGCAAAATGGAAAGTTATTTCTCTGTCATGTAACAACCCAGAGCCAGTAGACAGGCTCTGTTCCACACAGTTATCTGGATGCCTAGGCCAGTGGGGCAGCTCTGGCATCCTCAATGCATGGTTTCCAAGGTTACCTCAGTCATGGCCGTTTCGACCCAGCAGGAAGGAAAGGAAGGATGATGCAGTGCCAGCCCAGGAAGTGGCTACTTCTCACTTGGAGTTACATTCCACTGCCTGGTCACCTGATTACGCTTGGCTGCAGGGAGGCAGGGACTTGTAGTTTCTAGCCAGGCCCCATGTATTCCAGCCACAATCTAGCCACACGATGCTCACCATGCTCCAAGCTAAGGACAGCCTGCCTCAAACACTCGCCCTGAAAATTTGCAACTTGAGTGAGCGGCAAAACGTCTGAAAATGGTTGGAGCTGATTCAACCCAGTGGCAGCATCCTGAAGAGATCGTCCATTGATCTCTGCCACCTAGACTCGTGGAACTGCCTTCATTCCTATCTGGTTTTCCACCTTTCCCTATGGTGTGGCGGTTGCTGCTTAAGCTAACCAGAGTTGGTGTTCATTGCTTGCAAGAAAGATCCAGCCCACACAGTTACCTCTTTGTAACCGCCTACAGCTTAATAACAAAGATTTCTTGTGCGTCTGCTGTGCAGCAGACAGCAGTGAACAAAACTGACCGCAACCCTGCCCTCATGGAGCACGCCTTCACAGCCACCCCCTTCTGATTTCGAGCCAGCAAAACTGTTGGTTGCCAGGGCTCCCTCATCTCGGTTTCTTGGGTGCAGGCCTGACTGAAACTCCAGGTCAGACCCAGCAAGTTTCCCACAAGGGGGAGTGTGCAGGGAGGAGATGATCAATGCCATTTATGCTTTCCTTGGGCACTCTGGCTTTTCTTTTGCTTTTATGTTCGCTGTATGCAAGTGAATCCACTGCATCTTGCAAGGTGGTTATGCCCCGGTTAGGCAGGGATTTGACTAGTGCTCTGCAGCTCAGACAATTCCACCAGCTATAGGTAATTTTAGCAACAAGTTGGAATTTGCATATTAGCGGGCATCAGTGTATTACTTGGTGGTGAATCCAAATGAGAACTCCATCTACCTCCAGCCATTATTACACTCACCCAATACCAACAAGCATATTCAAAAACAGATGCCTTCATTAAGGTCTCCCCTTTACCTCATTGTCATGCAAATAGCCTGAGTCAAGGAATCTAAAAAGTGCTAGAGAGGTGACAGAAGAGCATCTTAAATAAGTGCCAATCAATGTTCAGAGCATCCCTTGATTCGTCGGGAGTTAGAGCAAAATACTACAGGATTCAGCCGGTGGGAACTTGCTGACACCAAATTATCTTTGAATACCCTCCAGTAATGTAAAAACCTCCCTCTTGCTACTTCTGTTAGTTCTTTGTAGGTTGTTGTGTTGGTTTTTTCCCCTACTTTTTCTTGGGGAGTGGAGGTGGGACGAAAGAAGAGGTGGGGCTTGGAAGGGGTTGTTAGCTGCAAATATTCCAGCTAATTAGCAGAGCGCTGGGGCCAGGCCCGCGGTGTGGGTGTCTGGGCTGTGTGGGAGCTGGGGGACCTGTGCACTTCATAATCACAGCCTAACAGGTTTCAACCCTAAAGAAACGTGATGGAAAGATAGCATGAATAATTCAATGAGCATGAGGTCCTGAACCCACATTTTCTCTCATAAAGGGGAAAGCCAGGAAGTTTCAAGCCTATCAGAGCTAAATCTCTCTCTTTCAGAGCTTCGTTACTAAGTGCTGTGTGGGTGTGGAAAGCCCTATTACCATGTAATTTTGTTGGGAGTTGACTTCCAAGAACCCTCTTTACTTTATATTCACATACACAAAAAAGCTCAAAATGCATTTTATTTCCTAACAATAGCCAATTAGGCTATAATTATTATAAAATACGGAATTTTAAGGCCTAGCGCCCAAGTGACTCCCCACGTCGCTCCTGTTCGTACGTGTGTATCTTCTTATTTATCGCTTTACCCATAATGAACTTTGAGATAAACAACAGAAAAAGTAATTTGTTTTTTTGACAATGCTGAACCTTTGAATAGAGAAAATCACACAGTTGAACACAGAGCGCAGTCCTGTGTGGTAAGTGGTATCCATGGCAACCAATAGATTTTTATGCTAAGTCTGGCCTTTAAAAACATTTCACGTTTACCACGGAGAAAAAGATGGCCTTGATTTAAAAATGATACAACAAGTATCTCGAATGGGCATGCTTTCTGTTCTGGGCTACAAATACAATTAAGAGGCATCTCATCGGCACTGAATCCCCTCAAAAGTATCCATGTCATCCTTGAGGAGCACCAAGGCCAGATTGAAAAAAAAGAAAGAGGTTGGACGTTTTGTATTCTGCTGCAGGGGCTGAGGCGTTTGTTTTTCACTTGTTCTCCTTGTATTTAACACCAGGAGTAAAAAATAGGGAGTAAAAATAGTACGGTGGCCTTTTATCTTAGTCTGTGATCATGGTGACAGTGAAAATATTATGGCCTGCTTATCTTGGGAGCAGCTCCAATCACACTCACTTATTATAACTTGAAATAATGGATGGAGAAATACCTACCATACCAGCTTCAGCCCGAGCACTCTAAATTTGTTTCTGTTCACATTTAGAAAGTTGGGTACCCAACATGGAATGCAGTTGTGGAAAAGAGAGGGTGTCGCCTTGATGGTATACTTGGATGAAACAAGAAAAGGCTGAGCCTCCTTCTTCTTTAAAAAGAAAAAAAGAGATTTGATCAATGATGCCTCAAAGGAAGGAAAAATAACAAATGTCTTCAGGAGGAGTTTGTTTTGCTGTGCTGTCTGTAAGTGCTTTGATAGCTTTCTTAAGATGGCATTTCTGTTTCCTTTTGCAAGACGGGTTGCCCTTTATTCTTCAAAATGGGATTATCTTCGTCATATCAAGAGTTAGAGAAACCTCGATGTACTTCCTCTGAAGGTATTTTCAGCTGGAGTGCTTTTGCAACTGATTGGTGTTATGGGCCGAATTGTGTCCCTCCACCCGCCACTCCCCCACCCCCCCCACCCCCAGCTCCTGCAAATTCTCATGTTGAAGCCCTAACCCACAGGACCTCAAAATGTGACTTTATTTAGAGATAGAGCCTTTGAAGAAGTGATTCTGTTAAAATGAGATTGTTAGTGTGTGTCCTAATCCAATCTGACTGGTGTCCTTATATGAAGAGGAAATTTGGACTCACAGAGATACACCAGGGGTGTGTGTGCACAGAGGGAAGACCACACATTGAGAAGGTGGCCATGTACAACCCAAGGAAAGAGGCTTCAGAAGAAATCAAACCTACTAACACCTTGCTCGTAGGCATCCAGACTCTAAAACTGTGAGAAAATTAATTTCTGCTGTGTTAGCCACCTAGTCTGTGGTCTCTTGTTACGGCCACCCTAGCAAACTAATACAACAGGCGTGGGGCTGGGGTGTTCTTTTACAAAAAGGACAGCTTCTCAGAAGTTGTGTTAATCAGTACATTGGAGGAAGAGGTCAGGGTTGAAGAAAGCATCTGCTGCTATACCTTCCCTAAGTGGTCTTTTTTTGGGGTGGGTGGTATTGCATACATAGCCCTCCTGCCTCCTCTGACTCACCATCCATATTAGTCAGTAGCAAACAGGACAGTGTTGTGATACCTCATGATTGGCTTTGATGAATCAAGGATAATTTCTGAGTCATCAACATTTCATCAACATTTCAGAAAGACAAAAGCTTACACTGCCTTCATACTGCCAAATACCTGAGAAGTGATGTAGTCTGGGGGTGGGGGTGCATCATGCCAGAAAGAAATGGTGGTGGTGTTGGTGGTGGTGGGGTGTACTTTGTTCCTTACATTCATAAGCTTTGCTTGACACCTGGGCCTCAGGCCCAGGACCACACATCAGCCACCGTCCCGAAGGTACGAGCCATTCATCTTTCTGAGATAATTTTCTTCTTTCAGTCCACAGAGAGCTCTGGGTTCTCTTTGGCCAGGGAAAGTATGTTGACTGTGTCGTATGCTGAAACATAAATCACTCTCTCTAGGCCTTGTTAACTTTTACTTATAAACTGTTTTAATGTAGAACTGCCTGGACCCCGTGAAAATAATGAGTGGTGACAGGTTTAGGATTAAAATCTTCTCAGGTAGTTAGGATGGTGAGTTAGGTTATAAATTGCTTTTAAAGAGCAGAGGCATGAACTATGAGCTTCATATGCTTACTCCAAATGGACACCAGTGAGGCAGCTGGGACAAGTATATGGTAGTAATTCATCTTAATTATTTGTCAGCAAAGCCATCGTAATAAGAGATGTCTTTCATTCTGATTAAAATGACCCTTGATAATCTCTAAAGGCTCTTGTCTGAAAAGCAACATTGAAAGGGAGAAGTTGAGTCTTTGAGATTTTATGTCTCAAGCAAGGAGACCTGCATCATAAAAAAATACACACACACACACACACACACACACACACACACACACACACACCAACAGGTATAAAGATATAACTCAAGTCTCCAATTATAGATGCACCCATAATTCTCTCAGATGACCTCATTTTCTTCAGTACCAGGGCATCAGTGGACTTACAGTTTCTCTCAAAATTTATCTTTTCTTAGGGCTCAGTGAACAGGCATGGTTATTTACTCAGAGGGAGGTGGGGCTTTGAGGAAGGGCCAGAACCTACCTTACAACCCGTATAGGATGCCTGGATTGTGTAATACGGAAGTTCAATGGGTATGCAAAGTAAACAGCAACTATCTCCAGCCATAGAGAAACAAACAATTTTCTCAGGGGGCTAAAAAGAATGTATGGCCATCAGGGGAATGAAACTTGAATGAGAATCTGGGCAAGAACCAGGGTGGACAATGGGTGGGGAGAGAGGCACAGACCCTACATCTCTAGAATTCAGGAGTCTAATGATCCCATCCCTCCTGAAGCTTAGAACTTCTCAGCTTGGGGAACTCACAGGAGATCACACACAGGCACTCTAAGAGGTCAGACTAATGGAATCTTTTATTCATTTATTCTTTCAACAAGCAGTGATTGAATGCCTATTGTGTGCCAACAGTATTCCAGGGGCTGGGATACTTCTATGAACAAAACCTACAAAAACCTATCGCCTCATGAAATATACGTTCTAGGGGGGTCCGTTTCTTCACATCAACCCTCATCCATCAAATGGGACAACAGCTACTTATGTGGTTTGTTCCTTGAGACAAGAGCTGTCTGGGAAGGTTAGCCTCTGACAGCTGGGAAAATGCTTGCCAGGAAGTGAGATAGAGGGGTAGCTGCCTCAGAGTCACACATCCTCTTCTAGCCAACCTTCTGGGTGCAGAAGCCTTTTTGCACCTTAGAGAAGCTCTACAATTCAATAGCATTTCACTAAGATGTTTCTGACTCTTAGAACATGTAACTATAGTTACAGACAAACTGCGTTACAGGGCTTCAGAGAACCATCTGCTAGACTTTAATTTGCTTCTCAGGACTGAAAGGATTATAAATCATGCAATAACACATCTAGCAACATTCTTTCCTACATATTTGCACCTTTAAAAAAAAAATCAAATGTAGTAGTATCATATTACTTTACCATTCTTTTCTTGGTAAAGTCCTTGCCCAGGATTTCTCACTGATGGACTGAAGTAAAATGGAATCTCACTAATACAATGCATGATTTTACTAAAGGACACCGTAGGCAAATATAATTTGAAATACTTTTCCACAGGAATTTTTAACAGTTGTTTTTCCTCTATTAAATTTCTAAGACTATGTCTATGTAATTCCAAAGAGTCATTAGACTCTCAGACTCAGAGTTGAGGGATCTACAGCATGAACATCCAAGGCCCACGGGTAAAATTGCACGGGAAAGGCAAGACTTCCAGCCCACTGTCGTCAGGAAATGCACTTAGGTTGTATTTCTAATAATCAGATCCTCCATTTAGCAAACATTGGTGGAGTGTCTGTATTGTGTCACGCCTAGTTTCCCTCCAGGAGCTCCCAATTTAGTGGAGGGGAAACAGGTGAAATTCCATAACATAGGATATGTTATAAAGAAGTATATTTCAAGGTACCTTGGATGGACAAAAGTAGGAGCCCTTAACTCTGCCTGGCACATACTTTCCAGAGGTGAAGATGCTCGTACTTCCTTAAAGAATTCCCAGCAACTACAAACATGATATGTGAAAGTCAGAGGGGAAGGAAAGAGCATGAGACATACTTGCAACTGCAAGCACCTCAGCAAGGCTGGAGCCCAGGGTTCATATGAGAGAGTGATGAATGATGAAACTAGAAATACTGAGCAAGGACAGCTCATAGTCTTTTCAACTATACTAGGGGATTTGGACTTGATCTTAAAGATAACAAGCAGCCTTTGGAGGAAAGTTACTTTCTTCTGATTCACCTACACTTGCGCACTCCATCCTCTCTAAAATAATGCAATTCCAAGATGGTGCACTTTGTGCCCATGAGACAGAGGGAAGATAATGTATCCGAGGACCAACATTGCCCTTAGCTTCATGGATCCATGCCTTTAGCAGTTGCTTTGACTTGGAAAAATAGTGTAGTGATCTAGGAAAGAAGAGACCTTATCAGGGAAAAGGAGTCAAAGGAGACATTGGTCCCAAGTCAGGAGTTTGAAAACCAAAGTCTGGGACAAGTGAGTGAGTACCTTTCTGATCTCAGAGACCTGAGGTTCCTGCATATATGGCCCATTGACCCAGACTATATCTCTTAGGACAGTCCCTAAACCATATATACAGTATGTAACTTATAAGACAAAAGCTATGGGTAGGAAAGAGGGCCTACTGCCAACTAATACATTCTGGTTTTTTGTGGGGTTGTTTTTTTTTGTGTTTTTTTTTTTTTTTTTTTATTTCTCTCTACCCCTTGGCACTTTTAGAACAAGTCATATAAAGAATAATGTCCAGGAAATATTTTTCTTTAGATCTTGCCCAAACTACTTTCAGATGTGATGAGATGGCATTCTGCCTTATTTAACAAGCCTGGAAATGAGAAGTAAATGAGTCGATATGATTGGAGAATTTTGAAACCCTTTCTTTAAATGGCACTCATTTCTTTTATAGTCTGGATGGGATGAAATTTAGCAAATCAAACTTGCCTTTCGATGTGGAGAAGATTGGAATCTGTTGACTGAACATTTCTACTTGGACTCTCATAGTTTTACCTCAAGCATCCATCAATTGCTCTGGGTGCTTTAAGCTTTCCTTTAACTGCCATTGCTGACTTTCACCACAGAGAAAGTCCACCAACAGTGCTGTGGAGAGAGGAGCTGTTGGTGAATTGGAAAGGATCCTGTCAGTTCTCCCAGTTCCATTCTGGGCTCTGACAGTGTTTTGATTTGCAGAGTGGGACAAAGCACTTAACCTTTGTGTCTCCAAAAGCAAATGATGAATTCTGCCCCACTTACAGTGTTTATTAACAGATGGGAGTAGCACATGATTAACTGCTTTGTTCCCTCATTTCTTTGACCTTAAGATGCCTGCCTCCTGAGGGGTTGCTATGCAGAGATATGTAGCATGCAGAGCCTCAGAGGAGGTGAACAGCACATGCTGGATGATGATAATGATGATGATGAAACTCACTTGACTTCTCAGCAAATGCCAAACTCCCCACAGGATGACACATGTGGAAGGTGAGCCAGGTCTAGTGTGGCGTGCTGGAAAAAGCTGTATGAAGTGGAAGAGAAAGTGAGGGTTTACCAAAGTGGAACATACCCCTACAGTCACGATAGCAAAGCTACTGATAATAGGTAAATTGGTTCAAAACCAAATGGCAGGTCAGAGCTTTGAGGAGTTACTAGAGATTAAATCAGCTAAGTGCTGTTGACACTTGGCCACTAAGCCCAGTGGGGATTCTTTGACCTGGTAAAAACACTCATTCTCAATATCTTGGCAGTTGAGGAGAGAAGCAATGGAGTCATGGAGAGCCTACGCCTCTTTTCCATTTGCTTTATGAACCTGTTTTTCTCATTGTTCCCAAAGTTTTCCATGGAGCAGCAAAGGGCATTACATTATCCCCAGTGCCTGATAAGATGAACTACAATTCTCTGTATTTGCATATATCTCTGAGTCCATATGAAATTAAGGAAAAGATGTAGAACTTTCTTGAAACCAGCATTTTCCAAAATGTGTTCCACAGAATACTAGCTTCCTAGATGCTCTTCAAATTAGAATTCCTTGATCAAGAAAGTTTAGGAACTGCTTTCAAAAATGACTTCTCGATGCTGGGGATACTGTGATGAACAAGTCCTTTCATGCCTGCACTCTCATTGGTCAAGGCGTGAGGTGAGGTCAGAGGAAAGGCAGAGCGGGGTCATGTAAGGTCTTGCAGGCCATCGTAAGGACTTTGGTTTGTGTTCTGATTAGAACAGGCAGTTATTGGAAGGTTTTAAGCAGCTTTTGTCCAGTACGTAGAAGAATATTAAAGTCTCTGGAACTTCTGAGAGGAAGAAATCTGTAAAGCTTTGTTTAATCCGGTTATTCGAAATTATTTGACTTCTAATACCTATTAACACACTGAGAAACACAATTTTGAACTTAAGAGAAGGATTCCTTTGCCCCATTTGATGTTCTTGCCCATTAAGTCCCTCTAATGTTGAGCTGCTGCTCCTGGCACAGGGCTTTCACTGCAAAATTATTCCAATTTTTAGCGTTGGCCACTTCTATGCCTCTCCCTACTCCTCTTCAAATGTTGTGTTATTGTTATTTGAATACATTTATTTCTTCCATTACATTAGATTGAGTAAGTTAGCCACTATAATTAATAGACCTAGAAAGTATATACTGGCTCAGATACTGTAGAAATATATTTCCTGTTGATGTCATCACAGAGGGCAGGTGAATAAGTCAGCAGCTGTCCTTTGTCCACACAGTCATTCAGGGACCCTGGCTGATGGAAGCTTTGCCATTTTCAATCCATGGTTTCCCATGTTGCCCTGAAACGCATCTTTATTCTGCTTAGACAGTAGAAGAAGAGAGTATCAAAAAGTGAACATATGCATGTGTGTGGTGAGAAGGAGGGATTTATGGGCCAGGGCTGGAAGACACCCAATGCTTCTCACATTTAGAACTAGGAATAGTCACATGACTCCACCTAGGTGCAAGGAAGGTAGGAAATGCCAAGCCTGGATGTGCAGCTGCCTCCCAGTGACGTCCAACACTATGGAAGGGTCGCTTGCAGTCTGTCGGACAGCTCCCCATTTCTGCTCTGCGCCTAATCTACGACTAGCTCTTTGAAAGAAGGACTATAAGTTTTCATGCATTCATCTTTGTTAGTTTCATAAATATATTATGGTGCTGGCATAAAACAGATGTCCAATAAATGTAGTTTGAAATAAGCAGCAGTACTTCAAAAACTTAAATATCTCTACCAGAAGGATGGAAAGAGTTGAAGCCATCATCAGAAAACAGAACAAGGCAGATGTCATGGTATTTCAGTTCCAAAAAGATAAACATTTGCAGCGAAAGTGGTCAAATTTGAAGTTTAATTTCTCCCATGATTTATAGAAAGGAGGCCATAAGCAAAGCAGAGGTGACTTAAAAGACGAATGAGATTTTTTTAGAGGCTTATCTGCAAGTGAGGAAAGTTTCTTCTATATTTCTTCCTTGCATTTTTGGCCTGGAACCTCACAAAGCAACCTGAATGCTGTCAGACATTTTCTGGGTCATAAATCACACTGAGGCATGGTGAACACTAAATCAATAGAGTCTCTAATTTTTGAAAAAGTGGGAAGGTGCTTATGTAACCATGCTGGGGAAAGGGAAGGCCATTGGCAGCTTGCCTTGTTTATCCTGAATTGAATTCACGCTTGGAGGCCTCTCTGCTCCTGGGAAGCCCTTTTGCTCAGATAGCACTGAGGAAAATGCTGAAACCTGCAGTCCTCGGACACCCAATTTCCCCACATTATCTTGTTCTAACCATAGTTCATTGTGCAATTGGAACTGACTGCGGAGAGGTGTTTACAGTGTCGCACCTCGGAGCACTGCTAACATTTTCTCTTCTGTAAGAGTGGGAAGAGGTGGGAGCTTGACCAGAGGGAACATTTATCATCTGGAACACCTTCCCTCCCAAATATGATCGTCATGCCTCTTCAGAGAAATAAAGCACTTGGGGTGCTAATTTTGCAGGACCCAGACATTTTCAATTCCTAACCTTTCACACCCCCATGATATGACCTTAAAGCAAAGGACATCTGAGCAGAAACTTCAGTCCTCTAAGCTTCTCTGTCGATCTTATTTATTATCTACATCCAAAGACAGCTGGATGCGCTGGGCTTTCTGTATCAAAAAAGTGAGGGTGAAACTATGTTTTTCTTTTCAGCAGAACCGAAGTGGGGAGAGGCCCTGTCAGTGTAATACTCCAAATACATGGTCCATTGAACCAGTCCAGTAAATTTCAACAGGGCTGGACATCAAAACCGCCCTTCACGGACCAGGGAGAGTTAAGTGAGAGAGATGTAAAAAGATATGACATAAATGATCAGAGCAATAAAATTCACGGCTCAATTAGTCAGTCGGAGAGGCAGGAGGTGAAAGGAATTGGTGGTTGAGGAAAAGTGTGTATTTGCTCTGCAGGGATCCTATTTATTTCTGTGTCACCCTAACCCAGTTGGCTCCACTGCAGAACTCAGGCGAGTTGTTAATTTCACAGGAGGTGCACCTACCTCACTCCCCCCGGCTTCTTGTGACTTTAAAACTATACCCAGTTACACCAAGGATATCCATCATCCTATGCAAATCATGCCTCTGTTTTCATGGCAATAGGAAAAAATGGCACTGCTCCTACTCCAACTATTGCTGGTAATTTGGTTTTGTTTTTGTTTTCATTTTCCCAATCTACTGTTACAGGATACACTGAAAGCAAAAATCCTTCAAGATCCATTTGACAACTGCTAGAAACCTATATGAATATATGTTTTCATAGGTTTAACAGTCTACAAGCAAGGCCTGATATTAGGCATTTCGGACAGCCGCTCCTGGCCTGACCCTGGAGGGTGTTCTAGGAAATCCAGAACTCGGACAAAACTAGCTTTGCCCCAGAAAATTTGGGCTGTCATCGAGAAGGAGCAATTTATACTTGGAGGAACTGGTGTATGCTAATAACCACTTTTGAATTTTTCCAATCTGGTCTGAATTAGCTCTAGTACTGCCAAGGTCTAGCTACCTAATGAGAACAATTATTTCTGGATTTCAATTAAATTGAAGAAGTATTTTATTTGTTTTTATTTGCAATTTTTTCATTATAAAAGTAATATAGCCACATTATAGAGAAGAGGAAAAATATATTGGAAAAAAAGGCTTCCGTAATCCCCTGCCCTAACCAGACCACTGCATCAATCTTCATGTAACTGAGTAATATTCAAGGAGCACCTACAATGGTAGATGCAGTGTGTTGGGACAAGCGACTACAGCAACACAAGCATGACGTAAGAGGCTTGTGGCCTAAGTGACAGGGCCCTCCGTACATGTGCTTATGACGCAAGTAAGAGAATGGGACAGTGCATGATACAGTCCCAAGACTGGGCTAGGACGTCAGAGGGAAGAAATGAATAAGGGCTAGCAGTCAGGGAGAGCTCCACAGTGGTCATGGGAAATGAGTAGTAGTATCTTAAATGATGGACACATGTGATGGGGGAGAGGATGCAGGATCCTCATGGGGGTGGAAGGAGTATAGGGTGATGGATCCTGGAGAGAACTAGGAAATGAACGTAGCAGCCTGTTTGTAAGACATAAAGGATTTGGCTGAAGGATTTAAATGGGGAAAAGTCAGATACACGATTTGGTCGAAAGTATGAGCCCTTGTAGCATAGCCTCAAAAGTCCTTATGAGAAGAGATTATCTTGTTCACCAACGCAGTGTTTGTCACATTGTAGGCACTTAATAAATTATTGTTATTGTTCTATTACTCACTGACGTACATCTATTCACCCACGCAGTGTCTGGAATCGAGGAAATGCTCAATCAATATTTTGTAACTGAATAAATCAATGAAAGGGTGGGGTCAGATTATAGAAGGTCTTGCAAGTCTTGCAAGAATCTTCAAATTCAAGGATAAAGAGAGACTTACTATTGTGCTTCTTGCGTTAGGGTTGGGGGAGGGACAAAATGAGACCAGCACTCTCGAAAGGTGAATGTGGTAGCAGAGTGCATAGAAGAGAAGGGGAGAAGGGGGGCTTGGAGGAAGGGAGAGCCCTTAGGAAATTATGATAATCGAGGAGAGGATGTTTGAAAGGCTGGAGGAATCCTTTCACAGGGGAAAAGCAAAGGAATGGAGAGAGATGAAGGAGGAAGAAGACTGAAGAATAAGTGGATTGCAGGAGAATGGTCTGGGAGAAGGCAAAGTCCAAGCTCTCTTAAAAGCCTTGAACTTGGAAATCTGAGAGCATCAAGGGGGGAAAGTGGGCCATCAAAAGTGCTTTCTCTTGGCAGGGGAAGCAAGTAGTCCATTTTGAACTTGTTAGGTTCAGAGTGACATTGGGACATTGAGCCCAAATTGCTGGGCCATGAGATTATAACTAGGTTGGTTTTAGTGGCACTCTCTAGACCAATGGTCTTCAAACATTTTTCATCATACGTCTTTGTCAACAAAAAATTTTTTTGCCACTATTTATTATTGTTACTTATTAGATTATATGCATATATTACTGTACTACATGTTAGATACATTATAAACTATACATAAACATTGAAATTAAAAATAAAGAAAGGATAAAGATGAAAAAGATGGTATTTTAAAATATTTTGCTAACGTGACATCATCTTGAATAATCTTAAAATATTTTGGTTAGTCTCTTCACAGACCTTTTTATGATTTTTTTTTTTTTTTTTTAACCTTGAATGCAGCTGATGGAAAGCTTGGATCTGGAGTAAAAGTGTCAGCTCCACTGTTTTCTTATTGTTCGCTTGTGCTTATATCAGTAGGAAAAAGAATGGGATTTTGAGAGGAGAGCCAGTTCTTTCCTTGGAAGCGGAAGAAAGGCTGAGGGTTCCATAGGATGATCCAATCTTCTTGGCAAGAGGAAGGCGAGAGGTTAACCACTGAGCTTGATGGGTGGGAGTGGACTTGGGGCTGAAGGAGAGACTGCAGGGTCTGAAACAATTGCCGTCCTCTTAGTGTTAACTAGAGAATCAATGAGGGATCACGAAAGGGATTGCTTATCTAGAGCGGAGTTAAAGTTGGATTTCTCCTCAAGAAAGCCATAAAGAGCTGGAAAATGTCCAGAGGAGAAGAACTAAAATGATCAAGGAAATGTGATTTTGGAGGAGAAGCTAAAATGATTGGAACTCTTCAGCCTGGAAGCAGAAAGACTGAGCAAGATGTAATCAAAGGGTTTATATTATGAAGGGGACAGAGGAAGAGGAGGAGACAGTCCGGCTCTCTGAAACTTGTGAAACTGTACAAAGGAGCACATCCTGAAACCTGAAAGAGGTAGTTTTAAGATAAAGAACCAAACTGCTACTTTCTATAGCAGGTTCATTATTGGCAGGAGGTATAGCATAAGTGCAAATATAAATATAGCAGGAAACTGACATCTGAGAGTGGATTTTCAAAAGTTTGTAAGACATTCAATGTAAATAAACAAGGATTTTGCATGGTTGAAGGCAGAGTGAAAAAAAGGATGTGGTTTTGAGACAGAGAGACCTAATTTTAAACACTTTTACTAGCTGTAGTCTATTGTTCATTCAACCACTGTTTATTGAACACTTACTATGTGCCAGGCCTGAGCTATATAACAGGTTCTAGTTGCAAATGAAACTGCTGTGGTCCCTGCCCTTAAAGAGTTTACAGTCTAGTGGGGAAGACAGATACCAAGTAAATGATTGCAAAAACAATTATTTAAATTGTAGTTTTGATAAGTGCCTCCAAGGACAAGCACAAGGTGCTATGTGAGTGTCTGGGAGAACCAGCCTGATCTGGGGTGGGAAAGGATGGTTTCCTCGAGGGACTGATATTTGAAATTGACATGATCACTAAGAATCATGTAAAGAGCAAGTAAAGAGGAGGAGAGGAGAGTTCTGGGCAGAAGTAAAGGCCCTGAAGCCAACAAGTTCCTCCCCGTTCTGAGCCTCAGTTTCCTCATCTGTACTAAATGGTGGTGGTGGTTCACACCAGGCCACTACATGCATTCACTACCTGCTGTGAGGGTTGGCTGCCAATAGCTCAGAGCTGCCCCTTTAGAGAACTTGCTCTCTGCCTGCAGAGCCACATAACCTGGAAATACCTGGAAGGTTATGGTACCCCCATCCTACCCTCACTCTTTGCAGTAGGAAGGGGTGCTGGCGGCCCACAGCGAAGGACTGACTGATAGAGGTTACAGAAGGCCAGCCCCTTCCCTGACACTGTCATACTTCAGAGCATGTGGGATTTCGCGGAGTCTGGGCTTCAACTGATCCCCACTCTTTGCTTCCCTGCCTCTCCTGCCTCATGCTGGGGCCGTCACTTCCTCACAGGGCTTCTCTCCTGTGTGCTCTCTCCATCTCATCACTTACACACGAATCTCCATCTCAGGCTTTGCTTCCGGGACGGTTGCCTCCCATGAAATAATGGATGTAAAGGACTTGGACCCTGTATGGATAGTCGTGCCGTGGAGAAGCTTGGGGCTGGAAGCCCAGAGAGCTGGCACGGGGAGTGCTGGGGAGCAGTCTTCACATGTCCCTTCCTCCAGATAACCGAGTACCTCGTTTTGTGCAAGGACATGAACCATCCTGTTTACAATGCACATCCACACCCACCATCTAGTTCGGCTCTGAAAACAACCCCTTAAGTGGGAAGGAGATGGGATTCTCCCCCACCTCCCTGGCCAGAGGAGGAAGGCTAGACTTGGAGCGGTGAAGTGACTTGCTCAAGCTAATTCGTTGGTCTTGCTGGGACTCAGAGCTGTGACCCTGGTCACCATGCTCTTTCATCTCCACACAGCCATTCTCCCTCTGTTGGTTGGTGCCCCTAGAAAGACCAAGAAAGATTGAGATGGAAGATTTGCCTGACTTGCTATGGTATTTTGATGCTTTTGTGGATCTGCTTTCATGATCATAGCTAATTTGACCTTGAGGGCAAACTTGTTGATGGTGGAAATACACAAACCACGTTTCAGAATGTGTATCTGGGGGATTTTTTTCCTAAACTTAATGATATGTGCTGGCTTCCTTTTATCTGTGAGATTCACCCCCCCCTCACCGCCCCCTTCTTCAAGCACAAAAAGCAGAAAATCTTTCAGGATTCAATTAGTACGTAAAAAATCTAAGGGGAAAAGTAAGTGAAATGGTTTGGGTATCATTTCAGTTAGGGAATTAAGGAGATCTTAAAGAGCCGTGGCCTCTCAGGCAAGTTTGCTGAAAGGGGCTGAATGATTCCAGAGTCCCACCCATTCTTCCCACCCATTCTCCCCCTGTGAGCTTTGAATAAGAGGGCAGAGTAACCTTGCCAGTAACCTGTCTGGTCCTGACATTCCACAGACAGAATGAAGGATGCTTTGGCATTTGTGTGGTAGCCTCTGGATTTTTCTTTTTTGGCCTCCAAGTGCATGGAAACAGGACTTCCATTGCTCGAGAGTTAAGTTCCTTCAGCAGCTTATTCTTCATCTGAAGTCACAATCCTCTTTGGGAAAGCAATTGCTTATTGTGTGCAGGGTTTTGCAGTTACATACTAAGGATTATGCCTCTATTTGGTGAGTAAGAAGCAGTGTCAGGAGAACGCTTAAGCACCAAAGGCCCAGTTTTGATGAAAGCGTTCCTCCTGGCAATGAATAAGAGAAGGAACAGTAAAATCTCTGAGCGGTTATAGGTGGGAGACTTGTTAATGACTACTTTAACCAAATGTGGCCTATCGTTTTATTAATTGAGCATCGCAGTGTGTTTCTGCCCTGTAGACTGGGGCACCCTGGTTATAATTGAGCTTAATGGTTTTATGAAACTATTTGTCCCCTTTCTTTTTATCACATCATTCTTACCATAAACATAATCCCTGCGCGGCCTACCTTAGAGGTGACAGTGAAGAGCAAATGACAAAAGGTGCTTTGCCAGAAACCACTACGTATCTGCAAGGTCTTATTATCATGTGTGGCCACACTCTGCCCCCACAAAACAGCGAGTCCACAGCATGAGTCATTTCCACGCTCCTGAGTGCCGGCGTCTTGACATGGTTCTGAACAAGCACTGTTTTATTTCAACATGTGCGCAAACCTGACCAGAAGAACACTCATGAAATATTAACTCACCAAATTTAACCCAGGATGCAAAGAGTGGGAAAATTACAAATCTCATAATGTTGATCATTCAGTGTCTTTCACAACTGTTTAATTTTTCATGTAAGCTGTGTGTTTGCAAGCAGAGCACGTTGGCCTGAGGAAGTTAACTTGAGCGTCGCACGGCTGCTCGGAATCTGTACGTGTGCTTTACTGGACCTGTGCTCATCTTTACTCAGAGGAGGGAGGTCCGTGCTCCCATGTGGCTCTCTGAGTTCATTCACCCTGCAAAGCAGTGCGTCCTAGTCCCAGAGAACCCCTTTTTCTGATGGCCCACCATAGCTTCCAGCCAAGAGACATTTTGATTATCTGCCTTGCTTTGGTTTGGAAATACACCTTAGAGTTTTCCTTAGAACACTTTCCTTAGAGTGTTCTAAGGAAAAGAACTCCAACTCCACCCTGCAAGTGTGCGACTCCACCAGGCCAGCTAGGCTTCACAACCAATAAAGAGATGGACCCGGAAGTACGTATATGTCACTCCTACTTAGGCCCATTTGCAATGGAATGTAATCATGTTTTTCATGAGGGGAACAGGTGCACTGTTGTGCCTTTAGTAAGAAGGTTTATATTTCATCTGCATTAATGTGAATTTTAAGCCATTTCCAGCTCTTATTAGTTCCCATGGGTCATTTTTCGAAGTCAATAGTGAGTGCTCATTTATCTGAAAGCCCGTGGACAATGCTCGAATTGCTCGAATAGCTGTGTTTTTCTGCATACTGATGAGTAGGAATCATCTTAATGATGATTCCGAGCACCACGCGAGATCCTGTGCCTGTGGGGCCATCAAGGTCTAAATCACGCTCACCACAGGCTTACGGTAAACTGTGTGTGATTTTGTTATAATCCATTGCAAAACAGATAACCTTTGTTGATGTATAAGTAACACCTGGTTAGATAAAACATCAACCAACAATCCTATTATCCCATTCTCAAATAAGAAAAAAAAATAACTGACATCTTTCAAATATAGAAGCTAAGAGAGCCACTATTAAAACAAATCAGGATTTTGGGTTTTAATGGACGTACTCATGATGAAGATGCAGCCCCACTTATATTAAGTGACACAAATGTGTACAAACACATAACCACTTATGAGTGTACAAATTGTGGTCGATGGAGGGCAGTCAATTTGCCACTTGCCCACAGCGAGAGAGTCAAGAGGTGGCTCAGGCCACGACTCTGATAAAAAAACCCCAAGAAGGCATATTATTATGAGGCTTTATCCCCAACCCATAGGAGCAAACCAAGTCCCTCCTCTTTATAGAAATACCGTTGCTCCACTGGGCAGCTCTGCAGGCTGGTCTCTATGGAGTTTTCACCCCGCTCGTATGTGGACAGGTCGTAATGGCAGCTGAGCCCCTTGGGTTTAGGATGACTTGTGTCAGACCCACATCCTCGGGGGAACTGGTAGTTCAGCAGGTGTCATGGTTGTCCTAGGTAACAGAGTATGTCTGTTGAGTTTCCATAACCATAGAATACTGGTTAAGTGCATGACCAGGTTTAAATTTTCTTGATTGCATTTACCAGCCGTTAAATTACCACCGTCAAATTGGGTAACTGCTCTAAACCTCTGTTTCCTCATTAGCATCACAAAGATGATCGTGCTACCAATGTCTACTCACAGAACAGCTGTGAATTAGAGACAACGTATGTTATGTCTTGGGCACAGTTCCTGGCACATAGTAAACCTTCAATCTTGAGTGACAATTATTTTTATCTGACAACCTTCCACAATCATATATATATATAATATGTGTAATATATATATATATATATATATATATATATATATAATATGTGTATTATATATATATATATATATAGCTATATCTATTATACACACACACACACACACACACACATGCAGGCTTCCGTTATCCTTATTGATTTAATAACCTAAAAGCATTTTTCACTCATTATTATAATAGCAATCATTATTGCAATTACTGTTTGTTCATGAGACCTCACATTATTGTAATTATTATTTTAATCGTGCTCTGACAAATGTCACCAATAACTACCAGCCATTAGTTGTCATTAATAATTACCAACTCCATGACATCCCACCTCAGTGCTCAGGATAAATGAGTCTTTGTTTATTCGTATGAAGGGCCAGCCATAAGTGAAGGATTTCTCTCCATTAAACAAACAAAAAAACTCCCTCACAATGTTCAAGGTGAGTTTGTTTTCCGCTCTGAACTAAACACAATAACTGACTAAATTTAATGTTTGCTGTAAAACATCTGAAAAGACCATATTCTGAAGAAAAACGTTTCAAGGCTATGAGGCATGTGTGCAGTCATCAGCACGGGGCAGGAATATGCCGCCCACTGTTTTGTGAGGCAATATTCTAGAAGAAATAACTGAGTTATCTGTATAGTTAGCTACTTTGTTTTAAACATAAAACATCACCTCACGTTAGTAAACTCTCCATAGTAAACACATGAATATATAGGTATGTAAGCTAAATCTCACTAACTTCCAGCTTTTCCCATATTATTTCATTTGCTGGGATTTTGCAAAAATGAAATACGGTCTATGGGACACAAGCCATAGACATGGGGCTTCAACCTCCAAGGAAATAAATTGCAGTGAGATGTGGCTTCACTTGAGCTGTGAAATGATGAGTCCTTCAAAGTGACAAATGAGATGAGGAATGAGCAACCAACATTCCAGTTTGTAAAGGTTCTCGGCTTTTGATGTCTTCTCTCCACATGCCATTCAGTGCTTTCTTTCCCCGCCAGGGTGGAGAGACTGCAAAGCAGGAGGTCCTAACGGAGACACAGGGTGGCCTAGCTGCCCTCCTCTCACCGCTTCTTAGAGGGGGTGTGTGAAGTCAGCACGGCTGTCCCCACATGTACCGAAACAGTTGGATCCATCCGTGAAATGATTTCCTGCTCATGCAATTTATATTTGTTCCCTTAAGAGTAAGACTGCAGACTGCTCAAGGTCAAGGATGAACTTGCACTCAGGTTGGTGTCTCCGGCCCTTGGCACAGATCCTGATGGGCATATGGTGCCTTATAAAGATTCTTGAATAAAAAGAGGGAGTACGTCCAAAAGTGGGTGGGAGGGACATGAAGCGAGAGGGACTAGAGGTGAGAAACCCAGTGACCTGGGCTCTTTCTGTCATACAAAACACACTCTGGTTACCTGGGGTCATCTCCACTTTTTCTTCCTTTGATTTCTGTGTGGTGGAGAGGCTTTAGTTAAACCACATGAAATTCCATCTTTGTCGGTCCCAAAAGTACAATTATTGGCTATTTCAGTTTTAACCTAATAGTCGGCAGAGGTGTTACGAGCACTTATTTGAGATGCAGAGATGTGAGTTTGAGTTCTGACCCCTGCTTAGAACCTGTGTGCATTAGATAACTTACTTAATGTTTCCAAGCTTTGATTTCTTTGTAGCAGTGAGGATGATTAACACCTGTAGAGTCGTAAAGATTGAAATAGGGAATACATATTGACCGCTTAGCTGGTACTGTTCCCCAGGTTATGGAACACTGAGACCCCGTAGCTCTGTGTCTGCCTCTGTTGTCCTAAATTTAGGCGCTGGGCGTGTTTCCTCAGTCACTCCCACTCTGCAGTGTACTTTCTGCATGAGGTTAGTCAGTATTATACCGTTTGCCATTTTAAAATAAGATTGACATAGAAGCTTAAAAACAAGGCATTCAGTTGTGTGTGTTTTTTTCCTATTAAAATCAGAAATTTTAATGCTTGCAGAAAACAGTTTTTTGTATTTAATTATTCAAACTAATGGGTTTTATTGTAACGAGATTTTAAAAAACCATTATAGTGTGCAAAGGGCTAAGGCTTAAAATATTTTCACTTACAGATATGTTCTGCTTTAATGAAAGCCAATATGTAAAAATCTAAATTTAGGTACACTGGAAGCTTTATCTATGCTTATGTTGTTTACGTTACAAAAGAGGTAATCTGCCTACAAAAGCATTTATTTCAGTGTTCCTTTTTCAATAGTGAGATCCCTATGGTGCATTTAGAATACAACTTGAATTATTACTGGGTTATTTACACACAGGTGTTTCTTGTAAAGCAAAGTTCACCTGGGGAGAGCAGTTGGGTTGCAGTAGGAATGGCTTTGAATTTTGTGATCAGTCAGAAGAGGAACTGAGAGAAGAGATTTTGAGTGACATCCTTAGCAGAAGGTAAGAAAGTTTGAACATTAGACTTTCAGGGCTCCTATCTCATCTTGATGTGAAGGCATATGTCAAATGCACCATTATGTCTCTTTAGCTTAAACTGAGTGGTGTTTAGCGATTAAAGTAATGGAACATGAACCAGGAGCTGTGTTTTCTGTTCTGACTCGTCTAGATGCTCCTGCCATGTTCACTCTAAGACCAGTTTCCCATTTACAAAGCAATGATTTCCATCCTAGGGGATGCAGTAAAACCTTGTTAATCTTCGTAATAGCCTTGTGAACTCTTCAGACTAAAGATCTGGCCGTGTTGCCCTCCCCAGCTGGTGAACCCATAGCCGGAAAACCCTCTTTCCCTACTACTTTTCTTTACTTTAATAAATAAAATAAGTGGTTGTAAAAGCCAAATCATCAGTTATGGAATTAAGAAACCAAAATGGGGAGCCATTCCACCCTCAGGCCTGAAGGATGGGGTTTGCAGAGGATTCCCTACTGGTCTTTGTAGAAAGGTGGGGCACAGAGGGACCTGGAGAAATAAACACCCCAACCTGAGCTTCCCCTCACCCATTCCTCTCCTGCCACACCTCTCACTGGCTGAACCCAACCAAAAGCCAGACGGTGCATAGGTCAGTTTCCAGGGCAGGGCAGGATGGGGAAGGGTAGAGAGTGGCCCTGGAGGGGCAAATGGAATATAGCCAGCACACCATCATTGGGAAATTAATTCATATTCATGGTACCTCAAAGACATTGCCAAAGGAATACAAATACTCGCTTGGGGAAATCCATTTGCCTCTTCAGCATGTTTAATATTTGTGGCACATTTCATAAAAACACCCAGTCAGCAAGTATCTTTGGTTAGACAGTGAACTTCCCGAGGGCAGGGAACTGTTCTTTATTTTTTATTAACAGCACTGTTCCTGGCACATAATATATATTCAATAACGATTTTTCGAGTGATCTGCTTCCAAACTTGCCCAGGAGCTTCTGGTGTCACCATGGATCAAAGTTTTTCCTAAAGTTTAACATTGGATGTTCCCACCATTCTAAGATGATTGTACTTAGCATGATGAAATATTGTTTTGATGGCTGAGCATCCAGCTACACTCAGGGATGTCTTTCTGAACTATAGGTTTGGGCAACACAGCTGACTTTGAAGACACTGCGTTTTTAAACACAAATAAGTAAACGTGGGAATTACCAGATGAGACTGGTGGTTTAGCCTGCCAAGTATTTTCTGCCAGGACTAAATGTTCTACATTATTCCTTAAGTGTAAAATCTCTGATTAATTTAGGAATGGACTTGTTAGGTTCCAGTAAGTAGAGATTTTACTGCTTCATTAAAAAAAAAAAAATTTTTTTTTCTCCTGCCACTGTCATATTTTGACTTTTCTTCTGGTGCTTTTCCAATTTCCCCAAATGATGTAACTGTTAAGGCTCTGGACTTTCTTTTTCTTATTGTCATTCAAAAGATTGTTTTACTCTCTTACATAAGCCTGGTAGGGGTTAGGTGGTGTTATCCTATTTCTTCTTTGAAATATCATTTCTTTGGGTAAAATAATTGTACTTCTCTCTTAACCTTTCTGTATAAGCCAAGTTCCTTAGCAATATTACCAGTTGGATTGACAAACTCCTCCAAACCTCTGATAATCTTGAAAAAAAGTGAGGACCACTGATCTGCCCACTTTTGGTGTCCTGTGTCCTAGGGACAATCTGACACAGGGTCTGTCATGAGGACAAACGGGTCAGTACACTGACTTCCACAATCTAAAAAGAGGGTGTAACTCAGCTTAAGCGGATTTTTTCTGAATAATTTTGTTTATCCCTAGAGTAATTTCCTGGCAATGATTATAATTTCCTATTGCTGAGACCTCTTGGCACTTCAGAAATTTGGCTCTTAACACTGGTTCTGTTCTATTTACCGTGTAACAAACCATCACAGACATAGGAAAACCCTTGCCTTACAGGACTCTTAGTATCCTCTTCTAGTATTTCCTAAAGGAAACACTCCCCCCATTCCTCATACCAGACTTTTAAGTCACTTCTTTTGTGGAGTCACTGTAGAAAGACAAATTCCCTTGCTTTGTAATAGTACCTTTACAGGCCCAAAGACTGACCAAATCTCTCCTCAGCCTTCTTGGTAGAACTGAATAACACAGCCCTCTTACCTTGACTTTTTTCTCCTTCTCTTCTTCTCTCCTCTTCTCTTCTCTTCTCTTCCCTTCCCTTCTCTCTTTTCCCTCCCCTCCCCTCCCCTCCCCTCCCTGCCCCTTCTTTTTCCTTCCCTTCCCTTCGTCACCACTTCAACTCACCTGTCATGCCCAAACCATTTTTGAGGTTAACCTTTGAACTCTCTGCAAGTTCTCTGATCCCTGCCTCAGTTTAGTCCTCACTTCTTAAAGAATGGGCAATTATACCTTAATAAGAGGATAGTTTAATTTTAAAAGAAAATTTAAATTATACTATATACATGTATATATACATGAAAAGATACAAGTAAAAAATAGAAATCACAAAATAGATAAGCAAAAGAATAAATATTAGAAAGATAAAAATCACCTCTAATCCTGTCATTCAAAGACAACAATTGTTTACATTTCAGTGTGTATACTAACAGTCTTTGGGGGAAAAATCATATGTACATATTTTCAATAAAATTGTATGATACTATCTATAACTGTTTTTATCTCTGCTAAATAATACATTAGGGATATTAATATGTCATTAATCTTTTACATCATCTGAAATGACTGCATAATATTCCATTTCATCTGTGTTCATAATTTATTCAACAAATGTCTTAGTTTCAAATTTTCATCTCTCTATTGATGCTCCAATGGCCACCTTTACGCCTAAATATTTGCACATGCCAATGTAAAGAAATAACTCTGAGTGGAATTACTAGATCAAAGAGAATGCAAAACAGGGAGGATTTCATTTCAAATCAGCCACATGATTAAGATCTGGAATCTGATCTGCTAGAAAGATGGAGAATTTGAGGTAAGAGAAATTATGGAGAATTTGAGGTAAGAGGAAAATTACGGAGAAAATTAGGCTGTCTGAAAATGATGTGGTGAACATCATCAGTAAGAGAGACTTTAAAACACTCAGGTAAACAAATAAGAAATTAGAAGCTTAGCTTGTAAATTAAAAAAAAAAATCTAGAGGAATAGCGTCCATATGCTACTTCAGAAATCTTTTTAATCTCCTCCCTGGCTTAACTGGAAAATTAACTTTATTGATTGGGCACCTCAGCATGCCTTCATGTATCTCTTGGCATGTTTTCTCAGTAATAATTCTTAGATCAAAAACAGATTGCTCTTAATAGTTTAAAAAGTAAAGGATTTAAAAGAAGGAAGTTAGAAAGTCAGCACTGTTGATTTCATGCAGCTTTGCAAATTCCCCCCAACAAGTCAAAACTGCAGTAGGATATGTAACGACCCTCATCCTTATGACCTTTGAAATTAGAGATGTGAAATGACTGTAGTGACAGGTTTGTCTCCTTTGCAACAGGACTGGAAAGGGTGTTGTCCCAGTTGTCTTAATGTCCCTTTGAAATAGAACATTGGAATAAATATAACAGGCTGAGAGCTCCTTTCAGAGTCAGTCAGAAACACAACCAGGCTTAGGGAAGGATTGTGAGAATGTACCCAGTGATGCCACTTCAACCCTGACTTGAGGAAAGTAATGATAAAAACAATCATCTGTTGAGTTGGGCGCCCTCAGTTCTGGACTTGCATATTGCGTCCAGCTAGGATGGCCCTGGAACCCAGAGCGAGCATAAGGCACAGCCAGAAAAGAAGGAAGGAGAGAAGGCTAGGAGACAAAGAGTTGGGGAAGAGATGGGGAGGAAAGAAAGAGGTGCAAATGGAGAGAAAGTGGAGAAACTGCTTCATTGCCCACAGTGCCATGAGAAGAAGGATTTGCTAACCATGTTCTAAAAACTTCCTGTGCCGTGGGTCATGAAATATTGCATTCTCTTCTCCAAAAGAAAAAAAAAAGAAAAAAAAAACTGTCTTTTTTTTTTTTTAATGTCAGCTTACATAGCATTGGCCCTTAATAGACTCTCTCTCTCTCTCTCTCTCTCTCTCTCTCTCTCTCTCTCTCTCTCTCTCTCACACACACACACACACACACACACACTCACACACTCACACACGCACGCACATTACTTAAATAGTCTCCCAGGAAGCAAACAAACAATAAATGTCAGAGTTATTGATGGACTGCTCTGATGAGCCAAACATAGAACCTCATGGGTTCTAGAAAGTCCCATCACAAGTGCCTGGTGTAGCTTGCAAGGGCTGGTTCACACACTGCATGAGTGCTGAATCTTTGATGTCCAGTCTTTTTGAGCAGATTCCTGAGCATCAACTTCTCCAGAAATGTAAGTCCCACTTCCCAACAGTCACCAGCCAGGATGGAGAGATGCTACAGCTGACAGCAATGACTGGCAGGAACCTAGAAAAGTACAATAATATTCTAAGTTGCCTTTAGTCTTATTTTCATTTGGGCTAATTTGCATGATTGGTTTATGCCAAATGAGAATATTTTTCCTTGTCCTTGGAATAGCTTCATGTTAAAATATCACTCTTTTCAAAGTGCCCAAATATTACTGTGATGAATAATAAGACAGATGGAAAATAGGAAGGGTGGAGCAAGTTCAAAATGCTTTATAGTTGGCAGAATAAATGAGCTTTGCAGATTTCCCTTCTCCATCTACTTGACTCATCTGAGGGCACCTTCCTCTCCACCCTGTGGAGATGCAAGGACCAGAGAGGTCGATGGATCTCAGGTCCCACAGGACCCACATCAAACTCTACTCGCCTCCTACACACAGCCTATTCAAAGGGCAGGTGGCATCTGTCTGTCTCAGGCTTAGCATGACACATTCTAAGGAGTGAGCGTGCCCAGGGAAAGCTTCCAGGCGGTGAGACTTGGCTAATGGCAGAACTCTCCCTGAAGCATCCACCATTCTCCAGAAAGAGTAGCAAAGATCCAGTGCAGTGTGGATTTTCAGAAAATGGAAGACTGCAAATTCCTTATTCCATTCTGAGCAGACAAAAGCAGGAAGTAACCAGGAGCTAAATATTTGACTAAGTCAGGTTCACAGCTTTGTTTTGCTAGTAACATGGGGTGTGTGTGATCCCCATAATGGCAGCTGCCATTCGGGTGGGATCCAGTGTTGCTCCCCTAGCTATGGTGTGCTTCAGTCTCTATTTCCTCTACCCAGACCTAGCCTACCCTCCAAGCTCTTCCAGGAAGCCTCCCCCACGTGGATGCCTCCTTTCTGTACCAGTTCTACTCGCCACTAAACAATTTAGAGATTAATAATGTAGCAACAGGAGGGAGATTAAAAAGCCATCTGGTGAGCAGCCCCTGACACAGCTTAAAATACCTACAAAAACAAGAGACACGAGCTCACAGTGAAAAGAAGGAGTCAGATCTGAATTCAATCTCTCAACCTGCTACACACTAGCTGGGTCATTTGGGGCGGGGTAACCTCTCTTCGTGCTTCAGTTCTGGATAGAATACAGACATTATAGGGTTTTTGAGATGAGTTGATTATAAGTATAAACGTCTAAATGGCATAAATGTCAGTTATTACAACTATTACACTTGCAGTTGGGCGCACCAACTAGTGCCACAATCCTGGGGGAGATCCACTACCATCCTGACTGATGGAACCAGATGGAAATACACAGACAGGGTGGTCTACTCACATCTGGCTTTTGCAGTCAATGAGAGCCTGTAAATGGGCAGGAAGACTCACTGTCCCCAACCCTCAGTCTGTTCCTGGGTGCCAAGAGCTCACAGTGCCAGAGTTCGTTTGTTTGTTCATTTATTCATTCATTCATCCATTCACTGAATGCCTAGTGAGTACTGGGCATTTATCTAGGAGATGGATCTAGAGCAATGAACAAAGCTGACAAAAATCCCTGCCCTGTGGAGCTTGTATTCTAATAGAGAAAACAGGCATGTAAGTGAAATACATGGTCTGCCAGAGGCACAGGGAGGGCAGAGCTGGGAAGAGTGCACAGCGTGGCTCTGACCCTGGGCGTGGGGGCATCCATCCATCCATCCATCCTTGGAAAGCCACAGTGGTGAGTACAAGCACTGAGTGCTGAGTGCCTTGAAGAGGACTGAGGTCCCTCTCAGGCAGCACCCTGTTGGGGAAGCCAAAGAGGCCGGCAGCAGCTGGAAGCCCTACAACTCAAAAATGGGCTCAGCTGAGAACCGGGCTGGTCGCCATCGTTCCTTCCTCCTAACTTTCCCTTCCCCAGTCCTGGACCTGAGAAAATGCCTCAGGTTGTTTTTTATTAGTTTTATCTTCAATCTAAGGGGACTGTAAGCATGTTGAGGGCAGAGAGCAGTTCTTTTACTCAAATTTCTCACAATAATTTTCTGAGGGCTAAGCATTAATAATAATAGCTAATGCTTACTGGGCACTTCCCACGTGCCATCGTCCCAAGCACTTCATGGGTATTAACTCATTTAACCATCATTCAGCTCAATGAGGTGGCACTTCTAGTACCTCCTGAGGAGGAGATGGAGGCAGAGAAGTTCCTAAATACCTTGCCTGCGGTCACTCAGCGAGACAGTAGCAGTTCAGCTCTAGCGGTACTGTTAAGGGCTAGATTGTGTCCCCAAATTCAGATGTTGAAGTCCTAACCCTCAGTACCTCAGACTGACTGTATTAGAGATAGGGCCTTCAAAGAGATAATTAAGGTAAATGAGATCATCGGGGGGTGGGGGGGTGGTCCTAATCCAATATGACTGCTGTCCTTATATAAAAACAATTTGGACATGGGCGGCCGGATGGCTCAGTTGGTTAGAGCGCGAGCTCTTAACAACAAGGTTGCCGGTTTGATTCCCGCATGGGATGGTGGGCTGCGCCCCCTGCAACTAAGATTAAAAACGGCAACTGGACTTGGAGCTGAGCTGCGCCCTCCACAACTAGATTGAAGGACAATGACCTGGAGCTGATGGGCCCTGGAGAAACACACCGTTCCCCAATATCCTCCCCCCAAAAAAAGATTTGGACACAGACATGTACAGAGAAAAGTCCATGTGAAGACACAGTGAGAGAATGAACAGCCATCTACAAGCCAAGGAGAGGCCTCAGAAGAAATCGACTCTGCCAACAGCCTGCTCTCAGACTTCTGGCCCTGAGGACTGTGAGAAAATACATTTCTGTTGTTTAAATCTGTGGTGCTTCATTATGGCAGCCCTAGCAAACTAACACGGGTACGTACTGAGTGCTGAGAAAGATCTGGAGATGGTGCTGCGTTTCTGAGGCCACGCAGTCTGGCCCTGCCATCTCTCCTGTGTTCAGTATGAGGAGGTGGCATTTCTGAGGCCCTGAGCATCTGGGGTTCAGCATCCTGAGACGCCCAGGGCTCCCTCGGGCTGAGTACGCCCCAGTAGATAGAAGTATTCATCTTCATTCTGCAGATACTGTGATTCACTGGCCTACACCTGGCACAACTCATGGAACTAGACCTCTTCATTCACCTGTTCATTGGTTCATTAGACCAATGATTATTGATGTCTGCTATATCCCAGGCACTGTGCTGAGTCCTGGGAATATGAAGGTGACCAGAATCATGTCACAGTCTCGGGAAGGTGATCATACAAATAAGTGTAAAATCTATTTTCATTAAATAATCATACTAATAAAATAACCGATGTGGTAAGAATTAAAAAGAGCGTTATGCAGTGCAATGGAAACACTTAACAGGGCAAGCTGACCTAGTAATGGACATCGGCAAAGGTTTGAGCCTCTGAGTTAACTAAGAAAAGAGGAGAAAGTTAACTAGGAATCCAGGTAGAAGAAACAGCAGGGGCAAAGACTTAAAAAAAAAAGAACACATAGCAGCCCTGCTCCTCAGATACTTACAGAACGGAGGAAGGCGAGATAGGGGAAAGGAGGGAAGAAGGGAAGGAGAGGAGATAAAAGGGAAGGAGAAAACCCACGTTCGTTGAAATCTACTACACGCCAGACAACGGTGTTAAGCATCTTTACATCATGCAGCTCATATTTTCAACCTTAACAGATATTAGCACTTAGCACTTGTTTTCCTTATCTCTGTGGCTGGGCCAGCGGGGCGGGACCACCCGGCCTGTGCCGCGGCAAGCGCTCTCAGAAGCATTGGAAAGCTGGCCACAGCCAATTAGGCCTGCGGACAGTGGGTGCAGCCCAGCTTCCGCGGCCTGTGCATTCCATCGCCTGCGCAGCCTCCCTGCAGGACTTTGAACAAAGCCCAGGGGGGCTGCCGAGGATAACAGGAGGTCAGGAATTGGTGGAATGTGATGGGATGTGCTGAAGGATTCACATTCTCCGGCAAAGTCCAAGATAGCAGAAGGAATTTATAGACCAAAACCAAGACCCGGAGTACAAGCAAGAGAGATAAACGGTGCTGTTTTAAATTGCTGCCCAAGAAGTGCTTTCGTGCTATATATACACCAACAGAAAAAGAGAAAGAAAAGCAAGTGCCTCGGCTCAGATACAAAATATTTTCACAGACATTTACATGCCACGTTCAAGAGGCCTACCAGCATTTAAGTCAAAGGAATTTCTTTTGTTTGTTTTCTACAATTCACCGTTGTGCTTATCTGTGCCCTCCTTCTTCCTTTGCTAATAAACACAGCTAAATGAAGTTTGCTAGAGCAGCATCTGCATGGAGAACGTTGTTTGAAAATACAGTGCTAGGTAGAGCTTTATTTCCTTTCCAGTAATACAAGTAATAGAACTTACTAAGTTTTCCCTTTTACCATGGCTACTAGGAAGCTCAGAGTCATGGGTAAGTCCAGCTGCTGCAGCTACGTTGCCCTTATGCTTGTCATTACTATTCCCTGTGTTTGGTCCTGTTTTTCTATTTCCTACTTGTTCTCATGGCTTTTCTACATATATTTTTGTTGTAAACTGCTACGCATGCTTCGGGAAAAGAGAGCGTTAAAAAGGCCAAACAAGTTCTATTATCTGTCCTTGAACCAAGCTTCTCAAACTAAGAATTCCTAAATAACCCCTGTCCTTGGTCATTGCTCTGACAGCCTTGGCACTCTGACATGACAGAGAGCTATTGCCTTAGCACCTCTAGCCCTTGCAGGAAATGACTTGAGTACACAGTATATTATTTATCTATTGCTACATGTAAAAAGGTTTCGCCACCTAAAACAGCTAACATTTATTATAACATTTATTATTAAACGGTTTCTGTGAGTCAGGAATGTGGGAGCAGCTAAGCTAGGTGGTTCTGGATTAGAATCCCTCATGAGATTTCGGCCTGCAGTCATCCGAAAGCGTGAGTGGGGCCGGAGGGTCAGCTTCTAGGGAGGCTTCCCCATTCCCCAAACCCCAACTACAGCAAGGGATCCAAGAGAAAGCAAGGGCTAAGGTGCAGTGACTTTTATGACCTAGTCTCAAGAGCCACGCAATATCACGCTCCCCCCCACATTCATTCATTAGAAGCGAGTCACTAAGTACAACCATCCTGAAGGGGAGGGTACCTGAGCTCCACCTTTTCATGAGAAGGGTATCCAAAAATTGGGGGACAGATTTTAAAAGCACTGCTCAGAATATGAAGCTACTTTCATGTCTTTTTTTTTTTTTAAAGTACATATAGCCAAGGCACAGCCTGGTTTTCAACGGGCCTTTACCTAGATGCAAACTAGGACAGAAAAAAGGACGAGAGAGAAATGCTTTTCCTCAACTGATGTGCTGCCGGCAAGCATCCAGCCTCAGCATGGCTCCATGAAGTTCCAAACACAGGCACATACATGCAGGAGAGAGAACATGACCCCGAATGGAGTGGGAATAGAGAGAGAGGGATAAACATTTCAAAGGAAAGCGGGAACTACGTATGTTCCTAGCCAGTCTTCAAAGTCAGCCCCACTTGAGACTGGAATGGAAGACTAGAACCAAGGTGGCAAGGTCTGATGTAGCTACATATTCCTCTCATCTTTTGTCAAGCCTTTTCATTAGACCCCAGGTGAGAAACGCGAGTGGTGACTCAGAAAGCAAGATTGGAGAAAAGAGCTGAATTCATCTCTGGAGGTGATGAGGGCTGATGAGAGGGACTGGGGAGGTGTTAATCACAGCTTGAATTGTAAATCGCATTATTGTAGATCGATGTTGCCATGAGGAATCTAGAAACTCCAGCTGGCCAGCGGCTGGGTGCCTGGTATATCCCCTGCTGTTGTGGATCCAAGTGGCAATCATACTTGGCTTCTCGTTAATCTAGCAATCGCCCCCCCCTCATAGTGAAAGTGGCACCTGGGACATAGGGAGGCTTTCTAGTTCATCTTAATATGCTTATCTTTGATAGCAAACACCCTAGTGAGAAGGTTGAGTCACAAGATAGCTACATTTTTCTTCTCCTTAGAGTCATCTTTGCTCTTGCAAAAATGCCATAAAATACTCCAATACACACCAACTAAGTAACCTGCTCTGCGAGGTGTGTAACATTCTTGTCATGTGGGAATTAACTAGCCTAAAATATGGGTGAGCCAGAGAATATATTATGAAATAAAGCAAGCAGCTTAGAGCTTTTTGTCTTTATTAAGAAATCCAGGTGCCTAAGGACATTAAATTTGTTCAATCAGCAGCATTTAACTGTACATCCCCCCACCCTCCACCCAACCACATCCACCTTCTGACCCAGCGGAGGACACTTCCCTGATGGCATGAAGCTGAGTTCTGTGCTCTCCCACAGGCATCTATAGGAGCCCTGAGCATAATAAATGCCTGCCTGGGCCATGTTGTTTTATATGTATCTGACAATGGGTCCGTTTCTACTTCTGATGTGAGTCCTAGAGGGAGGATATTTAGTTTTATTTACATCTGTGCTGAGCCTGAGGTGGGTGCTGATACAGGGGGTCTACTTCGGGAAGGGATCCCAGGAATCGGGGTGAGGCACAGGGAGGGAGAAATAGGATAGAGGAGGGGAAACCAATACATGGTGCAAGGGGAGCATGCATTCTTGGGCTCCCGTCCCTCACTGGTGGAGTTGTGATGAATTCCTCACCCTTTCAGGTCCCCAGGGGATGTGCATCTGTGCAGGGTTCTCTAGAGGTGACCGCAGACTGAGAAGACAGGAGGAAGGGATAACAATTCAGAAGCCTTTATAGTCATCTAGCAAAAGTTGATAGGGACCTGAATTGATGTCGTGTCTGTGGGAACAGGGAGAAGGGAGCCGATAAGAGGTCCATTTCAGAGATCGCACTGGTAGACCTTGCAGACTAGATGTGGATGAAGAGACACAAGAGCAATGAGACTGAATGGCTGCCTGGGTTCTGACCTGGCTGCCCGGGCAGAGGGTAAAACAGGGGAGGAAGAGGACGGGACTTGAGATGCCTGGCAGGGGTTGCAGTAGTCATGGAGGAGATGGTTGCAATGGTCACGAAGAAGATTTGGAGCGGTTGGAGACCAAGGCTTAGGAAAGGGAATGAAAAGTGCCAGTGGGAGCTCCCTGAACTGAGGCTGTGAATTATATATTATATTGGCCCCAAGCTACATGATGTTCACAGTTTCTGCTCCTACTGGATGTAGGAACAAGTAATGTTGACAAGAGATTTGATCCAAGCTTGGGGTTTTGTTGAATAGGTCTAGATGGACAAGGGAACAAAGGAATTGGAGGTATGCCAAGAGCATGAAAAACGCTAGACCATATCAATTTTATGATAGGCTCTAGATGATTTTTTGGAACCTTTTCATATGTTCCAGATTCTTTAACTAGTACACGTAATATGGCGATTTCTCTTGTCTGTGACCTGAAAAGAAAAGTAATGTGTCTGATGTTGGTGCTATTGAGTATTTATGGCTAAATTTTGTTTAAACAGCATTGGCCAGAAGTTCCTAGCAGACTTCAAAGGCAGCTGAAATGAGCTCCTGGGTGACTTCCTCAGGAGGACTAAGGTGATGAAAGTTTACAAGGCACATCCTCATTTGGCTTCCTACTGTTGACACTCAGCTGTCCTGGGAATGATGGATATATAAAAATCCAAAGGGCTTTGAGCAGTCTCTTCTCTACTCAGGATTCCATTAGCATGTGTTTGCTCCTCAGCTATGTGTTATTTTTTCTGCATATCTCCCCTCCCTTCTTCCCCTTTCCCCCATTCTTCTCTATCCTTGCCTCCCTCCAGTGTCTGGCCCTGTAAGGTGACAAGAAAACATTTAAATCCCCACCAGCATGTCCACGTGGGTCATTTCCTTGAGTACTGCGCTGGTTTTTGAGATTGCTCCAGTGACCCTGAAGAGAGCTGAGGTACTGGGGCAAGCTAACTCCAGGCTGCTGTTCTCCCCCATCACATGGTACATTCCCTTTCTTGTTGGAAGCCACTGCTGTTCCCCTCCATGTGAGGTCACGGGTTGGGGGATGGAACCTTAACCCAACTCTGCTGAAAGCTCTAGGGGTTTGTTTTCCTTGGTTCTTAACGTCTTCTCTCTTTCTGTGAACTTTATTCCATCTAGAATGAGTTTTCAAACCCTGGGTATTTGCTTTAAAGGTAAGTCTGCTTTGAAGATTGGTGGAAATTTCAATCCTATTCCTTCCTATTCATAGTCAAGGAGTGAGTGGGAACTAAAAATATCAGCATTTGGGATTTTTTTTTTTTCTTCTGAAGCCATGAACAGAAATGAAATCAGTGCTTCGAGGGAGGCAGTCTGGCTCCCGCCCCATTTCCGGCACACTGCCTCAGTGTCAACATCCAGCTCCAGGAGGCCCGTGGCTCCCCTGCCAAAGCACCCAAGAGTCTCCAAGGCCATTTTTCTAAACATGTTCAGTGCAGTTCCCTAAATACATTACAAATTTAACAGGCAAGACAATTTGGCTATGGAGAAACCTCAGAGCAGTCAGGATGTTCAGAGTATTAAAAGCCAAATTAGCTGACAAGTTATCATCTCCACTCCATGAGCAGCCTGACAGCAAGCGGTTCTGAAAGTTTATTAGCAAGGTGTTGTGGTCAGAGAGTTACATGCTACCTTCACATCCACGTTCATTATTCATTGGCTCATTCTGCCTGTGACCTTACAGGGCAGTTAAGAGTCTCTAGGCCTGAAGAAACCCAGTGAATGTGGGGTTGGAAAATACTTTGCTTGAAAGGCAAGTCTAGCACAGAGACTGGTTTACCATTGATGTCCTCCTGTAAGTCAATCTTTTGGAAAGAGAAATGTTTCCATAAAAAAAAAAAAAAAAAAGCCTCTGAAATCTGTCAATTTTTTTCTTAACCAGATCTGTCTTTTGGAATTAGATCTAAATTAAGACAAGATGATTCACTCTGCCAATGCCTCGTTAAAATAAAGATACATTAAGAAGGCCAGAAGTTTGGACAGTAAGAAGTTAGATACAAATTGTTCTTCCATTTCTGGAGCTCTGCTCTCCCAAAGACAAAGGTATTTGGTCAAGCTCTCTATTTCTTGCCCAGCTGGGTCAGGTTGCCCCTTGGCAATGTGGGCACACATTCTGATTGACAGCCTGAGTTAACAGTCTGTCGCCAAGGTAATCACCATTTGGTAGCACCATATCAAAGCAAATTATAAAAGTGAATTTACGGAAGTTTAACTTATTAACCATCCAACGGAAAGAAACTGCTAAAGGTCACTTAGGGACTGGTCAGTCCTCTGCTGGTTTATTTTAGATTAAGGGCAAAGCAAGACAATATTTACCAATGAAACAGAACAAAAAGAAAAATTGCTGAAGACCAGAGGCACCGTGGTAACACTCCATTCTGAGTGCTGTGCTGTGGCCAGAAGACAAGCGATAATGATAACAATTTCTGTAAATTATATTAGATAATGCTTGTCAGAGAGATACAAGCAACAGAGCCATTGTTTCTTCACTGTGAACTTATCTATTCCTTCCATTCAAATCTGAGGGGAAGAAACTCATCAACATGAAAACAAGTCACTTTTTGAATAAATAGCCTAAGAGTTTTTGCCAACACAGAAGACATGATGCCTGGTGAAATAAAAGTAGCTGATGATAATGGTAGGTTCTCAAGAACTGTTAATTCCCCACTCACCCTCCCCATCTCCCTATCTCCACGCCGTCCTGTCTTTATGATTAGATTTATCCTTACTTTCTGGCCAGAAAAAAAAAATTAATGTGATGCAATACATACCATGTTTCTCCAAAAATAAGACCTAGCCAGACCATCAGCTCTAATGCGTCTTTTGGAGCAAAAATTAATATAAGACCCGGTCTTATTTTAATATAAGACTGGGTATAAAAAAATATAATACCGGGTCTTATATAAGGCCAGGTCTATAATATAATATAGTATAGTATAGTATAGTATAGTATAGTATAGTATAGTATAGTATAGTATAATATAGTATAATATATAATATAATACCAGGTCTTATATTAATTTTTGCTCCAAAAGACGCATTAGAGTTGATGGTCCGGCGAGGTCTTATTTTCGGGGAAACATGGTGAATACCACCTGTAGCTAACTGCCTAGTTGACATTCAGTAAATTCATCCAAATCCATGGAGACTGGAGGAAAAAAACACGGGTTTGAGGGCCAGATCGACAGAGATTCGAAACCTGGCTCTGCTACTTACTAGCGGTGTGACTGTGGGGACAGAGTCCCAGAGAACAGTTTCCAGGCTCTTGGCCTCACGTGGAAAGTTGCTGGCTCAGTTATTAGATGGCCATCAGCTGTAATCAGACATCCATCCGCTGTGGCTGGGTGGCCATCAGCTGTTACTGGTTAGCCATTAGCCGCTAAAATAACTGCCATGGCTACACTAGAGGGTTGGTTTGTTGGTTGGCAGAGAAGCAGACTACGGATTGCTGCTAGCAAGTGCAGTTGGTTGGTTGGCAGAGAAGCAGATGGCGGATTGCGGATCGTGTGGCTCCTGCTTCTTGTGTCTCCAACCCAGCCGCCAGCGAGACTGTGGTATGACTCCCCTATCTATGGCTCCGTGGGTGTTCCTTTTTGGCCTCACAAATCCTGTGTTTTTGTGTGGGGAGCGGGAGCTGAGTCCCTGCATGACAGTGACCTAGGCAAGTCACTCAGTCCTTTTGGGCCTGCCTTGCAGTGTTGTTGTATGGAATAAGGTAATAGTGTTAAATGGCCTAACAGTGTGTGGCGTTGAGCAAGCAAGCGCTCTATAAATCGTATTATTGTCTTGAGTATCCTGTTTACATAACAAAGCGCAGGAGGCCCATTTATTCATTATGTCAACATAATTATAGAGTCTGTCTTCCAGGTCCTGGAATCACCCCCAGGCTCTGAAGGAAACAAAGACCCCTCTGGACCGTGGGGATATTCGGGCCACTCCAGTCTTCCCCAGGTCTGATTCCATTGAAGCTGGGTTACCATAGAGTGGAGGTTCTCAAACTTCTGGTCTCAGGACTCTTTTATATTCTTAAAAATTACTGAGGACACTGTCTTCGTTTTCTTGTTTCCATTGTAATGAATTACCACAAACTTAATGGCATAGAACAATGAAATTTTATTACCTTACAGTTTTGAAGGTCAGAAGCCCAAAATCGGTCTCAACGAACTAACGTTAAATTGTCAGCAGGGCTTGTTCCTTCTGGAGGCTCTGAGGAGAGAGTCTGTTTCCTTGTTGTTTGCAGCTTCGGTATTCCTTGACTCATGGTCCCTTCCTCACATCACTCTAATCTCTGCTTCTGTCATCTCATCTCCTACCGCTCCCTCTGCTCACCTGCCTCCCTCTTATAAAGACCAGTGTGATTACATCAGTCCCGGCCAGATAATCCAGGATAATCTCCCATCTCAAGATCTTGAACTTAATCACAGTTGTAAAGCCCCTTTTGCCATTTAAAGTAACATTCACAGGTTCTGGGGATTAGATGTAGACAACGTTAGGAGCCACTATGCAGCCTACCATAAATCTCAAGGAGCTTTTGTTTATGTGGATTGTATGTATCAATGTCTGTTAGAAATTAAAACTGAGAGACTTAAATAGTATTTATTAATTCACTAAAAAATAACAAACTCATTGCAGGTTAACATAAATATGTATTTTAATGAAAAACAATTTTATTTTCCAAAACAAAACCAAAAAATGGCAGTAAGAAGAGTGGTCTTATATTCATTTTTACATCTCTCTTTGATGTCCTGATTAATAAGACAGCTGCATCCTCATATCTGTTGTGATTTTCTTTTTTGGTTGAAATATATTTTTAAAATCTAGCCTCATGCAAATATGTACTTTAATAGCCTTTCCATGTAATTGAGGATATTCTTCTTTGATACTACACTAAAACTCTGCAAGTGGCAGTTTTTTAAAGGTTAGTTGAAATATGGAATCTGAAAACATATCCATGAACTTTTCATACTCTGTTATGGTAAACTCCTTGGTCAACGTGGAATCCATTTTGAATAGCTCTTTTATCCATGCATGATTTTATAACATTGTATTATAATACTGGTCATTGGAAAATATTGGTTTACTAAGTTATGCAGCTCTTCCTCATGTTGACACATTTCATTGTACAGTATTTTAATATCATGGTCATTAATATCACCCTGAGTTTCTCAGAAAGGTCTTTAGGAACTGGGAAGCTGTCAACAAGTTTTCCAAAATTCTAACTTCTCTGATTTATGCTGGAATACTAAAATGTTATTTTGTTTAGAAAATACTATCAGTTGTTTTCCTTGAAGTGACAGGGTCACTTAGTTCATTTTTGAGAAAATATCTGCCTAATGAGAAAATATCTGCCTAATACCCAAGTCTGCATATGTGGTCTGGCAACTAAGGTCACAAACTTGTTGCAGCGATGTTGCTAACCTTTTTTGATATCAGACGGATTGTTCATTATGAATTTGTACCAACTGGACAAACAATTAACCAAGTTTACTATTTGGGAGTGCTGAAAAGCTGCGTGAAAAAGTTAGACGACCTGAACTTTTCTCCAACAATTCATGGCTCTTGCATTATGACAATGCACCAGCTCACATGGCACTGTGTGTGAGGGAGTTTTTAGCCAGTAAACAACTGTATTGGAACAGCCTCCCTACTCAGCTGAACTGGCCTCCAATGACTTCTTTCTTTACCTGAAGATAAATATTGAAAGGAAGACATTTTGATGACATTCAGGACATCAAGGGTAATACGATGACAGCTCTGATGGCCATTCCAGAAAAAGGGTTCCAAAATTGCTTTGAAGGGCGGACTAGGCCCTGGCATCAGTGCATAGCTTCCCAAGGGGAGTACTTTGAAGGTGACCATAGTGATATTCAGCAATGAAGTATGCAGCATGTTTTCTAGGATGAGTTCGTGAACTTGATTGTCCGGCCTCGTAACCATAGTTATTCAACTCTTCTTTCAAATTAAAATGATGATTCATGGGGGAGAAAAGTGGTTAATTAGCTTACAACTCAAATGATCACATAAGTGTTTTTCCTTGAGATAATCATAGTTGGTATGCAATAAGGCCTTTTTGCATACTACTCATTTTGTAACACAGAATATTAAAAAGGCAGGTAACTCATGAGTTGAGAATAAAATTATTTTTTATTGTTTTATCAAGAACATTCTTAAATGGATATGGCTTTGGTTTTATAGTGGTTTTCAATATTTATTTTAGTAGGTTCCTGGCAGTTTGGGACTACTGCCTTGAATGGTGCTAAGGAGACAGCTGCTTTAACCACTACTGTCTTTGCAGCATTAGGGCAAATGTCAAGATGAGACAAAGACAAATATCTTAGTATTATTATGAAAATAGTTTTGACCTCAACAGACTCCCTGAGGAGTCTTGTCTATTTAAGACTATGTTTGCTATCTGGAGCTGCCTGTGTGATATCTCACAGTCAAAAAGCCTCCAGATCATTCCTGCTTGATGCCCTCTCTGTATGGTACTGGCTTCTGTGTGACAGCAATTCTCCAAGTGGAGTCTGTAGGCCCCTGGGAATCCCCAAGACCAGTCAGAGGTCCCATGGTCCCCAACACATAGCCTTGGAGGATTTTACAAATTAAAAGGTCATTCAATAATATGTGCCAATGACACTGATAGTTTGTTGGTTTTGTCTTGTTCTGAAGTCTTCAGGCCTGTTCTTATTTTCACTCTGAAGGCAACTCCAGGAAGATTTGGAACTTGAGTTGGCTGGAGGGCAGCATATGTTCAGAACCTTCTTGCAGCCACCTTTTAAATAGGAATAGCCTACATAGTGCTGTCCATCTTGGAGACATTCTGGTTTGCAGCCCCAGAATCACACTGAATTTCATGCCAGAAGGCCTTGCTAACTCTGATTGCTAAGGAGGAAAAAATAGATCATTTAATAGCAGGGAAGGCCAGAATGATTTCTAAAAAAGAACACTAATTAGATCCATTTTTTAAAGATAAATGCTTAGTTTTTTAAAGATAAATGCTTAGTTGTTTTTCCCTTCAGTTTTATATTACAGCATTAGGGCCTGTTATTCATAAACCCTTTTTACCAGTGTTAGTAACTTGATAATTTACAAAACACTTTTACATAATGTCATTGCATGTGATTCTTACACTAAGTCTAAAACCAGTGCCCATTTTAGAGATTAACAACAACAAAACTGGAGGCTCAGGAAAGTTAAGTGACTTACCCAAGTATCCTCTATTAGTTTCCTATCACTGTGTAACAAATTACCACCAATTTAGCAGCTTAAAACAACACAAATGTATTAAATCAAGTGTCTGTGCATCACAAGTTGAGTCCAGGCACAAGTTGTCTGGGTTCTCTGCTCTGAAACCAAGGTGTTGGCAGAGGCTACAATCTCATGTGAGGCTTGGGGTTTCTTTCCAGGCTCATGTGATTGCTAGAAGAATTCATTTCCTTGCAGTTTTAGGGCTGAGGTTCCTGTTTTCTTGCTGGCTATTAACCAGGGGTCAGTCTCAGCTCCTAGAGACCTTCCTTGGGTCCTAGTCACGTGGCCCTCTCACAACAGGGCAGCTTTCTTCTTCAAACACAGCAGGAGAATCTCTCTCCAGTTGGTTGCAATGGAGTCTTATATAATGCAACGTAATGGGAGTGGCTTTCGCAGCACCCTTGCCATTTAATATAAACTTTTCAAGGGAGTCACTACCCCGTCACCTTCACAGGTCCCGCACACCATTAAGGGGATTATGTAGGGTATAGACACGAGGGAGCAGGAATTATTTTTTTTGGGGGGTGGGCATCTTCGAGTTCTGCCCTCTACACATCCACAGGTCTATTGTAAGGATCAGAATTCAGATCTAGGGGATCCAACAGTTTTCCATGTGAGCTGAAGAGATGGGTTATCAGGGGCCTTGAGCTCCTACACACCTGTCCTTTATCACATACGTTTCCTCTGTAGAGCTCCTCTTCAAAGTCAGGAGTCCCTCTCCTCCCATAGAGGACACAGTTGAAATACGTTCATCAAGACCAAGACTGAACAACCTGACCTTGATCGGGACCAGCCTGATGTAGAGCAGGACAGTGTCCTTCGTGCCAGAAAACAGCACCACTGATGGTGACACCCTCCCTGGGCAGCTGACAGTATCTTTTCAGCTTGTACACAGATAAAGACAGGCCTGTTGGTTTGTGGCAGCCAGCTCCCTTCGTGGAAGCTGGCATTCTTTGCTTCTTCACTTCCCAGTCTTTCCCGGTGACTTGTTCAGAACACAGCACTGCCTCCCCCACACCCGTTTCTAATCATAGTTTGTTCAGAGGTTCTTTTTCTGTGTCCAGCAATCCTCAGTCATCGTATGGCATGGCTCCCTCACCTGGGATCGTCCTCCTGGGAAAGTCATCACTAGCTGTTCGGCAATATTTGTTCCCTTCTTCCTGGGAACAAAGCTGAATGATATTTCCCAGCCTCCCTGGCAGTCAGGAATGGCCATATGGCTCAGTTTTCTCCGGTGGAATGTGAGCAGAAATGGCATGGGCCACTTCCTGCCCTAGCCCATAAAAAGTCTCCACATTTGCTCCTCTGCTCTTTCCCCTTAATTTGGCTAATTGTTGATAATAATGAGGTCTTCAGACATGAAAAAGGCACAGATGAAAGGAACCCACAGATGGGGGGAGATCTGCTCCATCAACCTGAGCAGCCTGTCAGAACTTCCATGAGGAAGATACAATCTTCTGTGGTCTCCTGGCATTTTCTATGTAGGTCTATTTGTTACCTTAGCCTAACTTACACCGACACCTTCTTTCTGCTTCCATGGCTCCTGGCCTTGTGCTCACCATAGAATAAGCAATCGGTTAGAGAATGAATAAATGAATATTTGTACCAGTGTATAATCCTACCATCTTCCATTCATTTTCTTCTTGCAGCCCAACATAATTTCATCATAGCAAACAATGAATGCTCTAAAACCTTTAGTGTTGGTATTTAATGTTCTGGTCACTGATCACAGATAACCTTGCTGTTACATTGAATTTCTTGACCAATTTCATTACCTGAACAACGTTTTCCTATTTCAGGGCTAGCTCTGAAACACGAACAGAACTGCTGTGGCATGTTTCCAACCAAGAATCTTGGTTTCAATTTGGATTCTTCTGGTTTATAATAAAAAGTTATAATTTCTCAAGTGCCAGAAATAGGCCAAGTTATAGAGGGACAGATGATAGCCAGCCAGGCACGCACACACACATACACGCACATGTGCACATGCATACATACATGTGTATCCGTGTGTGCACGGTGGAGGGATTGCAGATTGTTTTTATTTTATTTCATTTCTTGGTGCTTCTCTGTCATACATGTATATTCTTAATCTGAACAATAAACCTGCAATATGAGTACAACTATTATTATGCCCATGATATAGATAAGAACCGAGACTCAGAAGCTAAGGAACTTACGCAGTCTTTCGTAAATGGCAAAGCCGGTTTCAAATCCAAGTTCTCTTGCACCTCTCCATATAGACATCCTGTGTACTGCTGTCCCTGCTTCAGCTTCCCTGCCCCTGAGCCATCTGCCACCCTCACCAGGAGAAATAACAGAGTCACTCACCCCTAGCCCATATGGCACCTTCGTAGGAGTTACCACAAGGCACCCCTTCATCAAGATACTTTGCTACTGTCAGCTAGAAATTTGGTGCAATAAATGTACAGGCTTCTACAGCTAAAAAGTTCACAATGGTGCTCCAGAGGCTGTTCAGTGTTCAACCTACACAACTTTGTGGGGCTGCCCTGGGGAGGGACAGACAACTGTCATGGAGACTCTGACCCAAATTTTAATATGAATGGTCCATGCTGCTGAGACTCTTGTTTGTTGAGGTCATTCTAAGTCTCCCTTTTTTGAGCAAAACCTGCTTACGGATGAGTCAAAAAAGAGAGGACTGCCTTATTGTTTCTCTGGGCTTCCATTCCCTTGACTGTGAACTCTAAGTCCTCAGGAGTAGCTACCTAGACCATGTAGTTCATTTGAGTTCTCCCAGAATGCAGTGGCGCAGAGGTCACAGACCTCAGGCAAGCACAGAAGGAAGTATCTGCAGGACCCTTTGGCAGAGTTGGGGGGGGGGGGGGGCAGAGGCAGCAGCAAATGTAGCCAGGCCGTCCGGAACCAATGTTCTTTCTCTCTTGATCTGGAGATCACACTCTTTCTCCTTTATTCTGCAAACTAGGAAGAGACAGGGAGGGAAAACAGGCTGGCTGGAGCAACGTTGTCGTTCAAATGCATCAGGTATTTGTGCTCCAAGGCAGTACTTTCAGAGGAGCTAAGAGAGCGGACAGGGTGTGTTATAAAAGGAACTAGTCGCCAGAGGGCTCGAAGGCTCCAGGCCGGTATAAGTCCCAGCTGCTACTTCCTATGTTAGTAATTAATCGTGTGTCTCAATGTTTCTTTTGTTGGATGTAGATTTTTCTGCCTTAGAAAAGGAATTACTTCAGAACAGAATGAACTATTAAAGTTAATTTGAGGTCATTTGGAAGCAGGCATTTGGGCTCTGACATCTGGATGACCACTGGCCACCAGAAGTTACTCAGTCTCTCTGAGCTTCAGTTTTCTCATCTGTGTTATGGGGAAAAGTGATAGTGCCCACTCCACAGGGCTGTGGAATGACCCCAGTGAGAAAATGAATGTCAAGCATGTATCTAAGTGCCTAACATTGAGCAAGCACTCAGTAAATAGCAGTGATTATTATCAATAGAACAGTTATATAAGACTAATATTATGCCTACCTTTCCCAAGGATGACCAGACATTTCTCCTCCAGTCTTGTTCCATTTAGAAAAGTTTTCCCCATGAAAAACTGTGGAGAAGAATTAATTCGGTGGCATAAATTTGTGTGCATGCTCACTCTGCCTGCCACGTCTGTGTCCTGCAGTGCCCCTGCCTTGGATTGTGGCCGTAATTTTAACAGAACCCAGTCATCTGAGCCTAAGAGATAAAGAAGAAATAACTAGTCCAGTGCAACAACCATGGGGGCAGGGAGTTCAGATTTAGACTCTTATTCAATTGTGCAGATCCCCTCGGACCTGGAATGCAGTGTCTCCCACCTGCCCACTTCTACACTTCTGCTGTCAGATCCAATGTAGACCCAGGGCCACGCACCCCAGAAAGAAAGAGAATTTGGGAGTCCGGATTCCGCCAGGGAAAGGGAGGCTGGGCTTGGACCTGATGGCACCCGTGCTTCCATGCCCCTTTACCCGGAAACCAATCCTCAGTAAAAAGAAAGAGATAAAGATTGGAAATTTTTTTTCCAATTGATTTTAAAGTCCAATATGATACAAATGTCGTTATAAATAAATGACTACTTGTTTAGCTGGAACTGATATATGGGACAGAAAAAAAAGGGATGCTGAAGGTGAAGGAGTAAAGGACACTCCCCACAACTGAATAACAATCCGAGGTCCAGAGCTGCCCCATGTGGTTGTGCAAGCTGTGCGGGGGTGCAGGCTGAATAACAGTAAGGGGCAATCCGGAAAGTCTGCAATCCCCTCCCTCTCCATGAACAGCAATGGGCCACCCAGCTGGGCTGTCCTTGAGGTTCGCACCTGCTCCCAGGCTGCTCTGATCGGGTGCAGAGGTACTTGTGAGGCTTCACAGGGTGGGAAACCTGTGTTCAAGGACTTTTCTGAATATTAGGCGGCACTGGGGACCATCCCAGTATCTTTCTTTTGACTACCATGATCCTGTCCACTTGGGGCGTTGCTGGTTCCATGCTCTAAAAGGCAGAGGGTTCCTGCTTGTGTGTTCTTGCTCGTCTTCTGCATGCTTCCTCCTCTTGACAGCAGGGCTGTGGGCATAGGCTGCATTTTCCTCTGAGGATAAATACAATAGTCTAGAGTCAGGAACTGAGAGACACACAAGTTTCTAAAAACTCAGCACTGAGGCCAAATCAATGCCCAGTATTAGGAAGAGATGACTGTCCCTTTATTTTCCAGGGAACCTGCCTTTCTCTATAGAGGGAGTGGGGTTGGAAATGTGATGTCTGTTGCTTCTCTCCAATGGCTGGGCCCGTAGTCAACAGCTGGCAAAATGGTAGCAAATGGTACCAGCAACCACTGCCGCTGTTGCTTTGAGAGTTGGGAATTCTCTTCTAGGCCCTGAATGGGACAACAGAGGAGAAGCATCTTAAGTGTCAGAATAAGTGAAAATGTTGCATGTTACTTACATATATTATATCCCAGCCAATCTCTATGTCCTATCAGATGACACATGTGATGGTATCAGACATGATGAGTGTGTGGTATGATCTGACTTTTTTAAGTAGAGAAAAACAGTTATTTGAAGCTTGAATAAACCTCTTAGGGAATTCCAGCCCACAGTTTTTTCATGTGGGGTTTTCTTTTTTCTTTCTTTCTTTGGTAGTTTGATCTTGAAGTTAATATTAAAAGGATGTTATAAAGACGTCTACAAAGATATAAAAGATGAGAAAACAAGGGATGCTTTCTGGGTTAGGCTGAGTTTGGTTTGAAAAATGTTGTCCGTGTAAAGTTTGAAGATGGAATAATGAGGCAGAGAGATGCAAGGGGGTAACAGCACAGAAGAGAGTTTGGGGGCTTGGGGATGGGGTGATGAAAACAGAGTGGTGCTCCATGTGAAGCGGAGAGAGGGGAGAAGGTTGCTAGGCAACCTTCAGGGCAGAGGAGAGAAATCTTGAGGGAAGAGGCACTTTCAAAAATGCTGCTTTGTGCCATGGGTGGCTCTCTGTGGCCAGAACAGCCAAACCCAAGGGGTGGGTCTCACCTAGTTGGCAGCTGGCTGTTCATCCCAAGCTGTTTCCTGTAATAATAAACATTCAGGAAGAGTCAAGGGCACAGAGCCCCAGAAGGAGGTGGCTAACAGTTTGAGTGGCAGCCGGGACGCAAAATAAAAATGAAAGCTGTTTATTCTACAATTTTGTGCCGTGGATGAAGTAATGGCATGACTTTTGGCACCGAGGGTTGTGGTTTAAACATATATTCACTGAGTGCCAACTCAGTACCAGGCACTAAGATCCGTGCTGGCGGAAAACCAAAGTAAACCTGATATGATTCTTGTCCTTAGGCAGCTCCCCATCTCGCGGGGCAGAAAGGCCTAGAGAATTGCTAGTTAGCTATAGTGGCGGGCATAAAACAAAGCTGAGTAGTTGAGAGTACAAACCCCGGAGCCGGGGTTCGAATCCTAGTCTGCACCACACCAGCTGTGTGACACTTGCAGAAGTTACTTAATCTCTCATCTGTAAGACACAAAAGATAAGACTGCTTATGTCATAGGGTTGCTGCAAGAAATGAATGTGTGACAATTGTAAAGTGTTGAGGATAATGTCTAGAAAACAGTAAGACGTGTTAAGCAAGTTCTGAATAGAGGTAAAGAACCAAGGCTACACATGCAGTGTGGAACGTGGCATAAGGACCTTTTGATATACACACACGTCTATAACGGTGACAGCCAGCCAGGGCACACCGGTGGTGCTGGGACCCAGTGACTTCCCAGCTGTTCTGCTAGATGGTTCTTTGATGATCCCACTGAATGCTACACACCATTGTAAGACAGCTCCCCCGGGCGGAGGAAGGGGTGTCTTTCAAACCCAGATATACAGCCTAAGTACGGTAGAACTGAGTCTGGGAAGCTTAGACGTCAGTGCACTCAGCTCTCCCTCTTGTTTGCCTTTTCTGTCATCTGCAAAGGGGAAGATCACGAGCCAATGAAGGTGCATTTCCTGCACCATCCACACAGTTTTAGTCCAGCTCATCTGTCTGCACAACGTCCGTTTCCTTTCCTTCTCCAGCTACAAAACCTCCAGCTTTCCATAGAAATTCGCTCATGTGTCCCCAAATGCATACGCTGGAAGCCATTTCCAACTTTCCTGGCCAGGTAAGCATGTTGCCTATTGGTCAAACATAAATGAAGCTCCACAGACCATTACGTGATGTTCTTTATTGCCTCAGCCCTGTCCCCTACAAGGGCACCCATGGCACTTGCCAGCCAACGGCCACAGATAGACTCCACAATGTCATTTGTACAACAGACAGGGTATTCATGGCACAAATGCGCTGCAGAAAAAAAGAGAGAGGAGGACGTCATAAAAGAAGACAGTCCTGAAAACCCATTTCTTCTGCAGGTCCAAGCTGCCTCACCACCCTCCATTCTGCCCCCATGACCACGAGGGGCCATCACGCCAGTGTTCAGATCCCCCAAACCACACAGACCGAGACAGCTCACTCTACCCTCAGGATTTGCCAGGAGAGAGAAAATTATTAGACTACAGAAAGTCCCAGCTTTCTGCCCCAAAGGAGCTGTTTTGGTCAATTCAGGCAAAGGCTGAGATTCAGAATTCTCTCACTAGATTCCACACCGGAAGGCTTTGGACTGGGGATGTTAGAACTATCTCTGTTGAAATGCCTCACTCCCATGGTAAACCAGGATTTTTGTGTTTAAGTTCCAGGGACTCTTCAGGGAAATCATAAGATGCTACCGTCTCCCCCTGTACACAAACTCTCTTCAGGGCTCCTGTGGTCTGCTGGCTATGTCCATCCTCCCCCATCTGTTACGTTGGCCTGGGGCCCACTTACAAGTTGGTTTGACCCTTGACCTCAGGCACACCTCCAAAGCCACATGGGCTTAGATGGCCGGTCTGAGTAATGCCGGAGGTGCCATCTGTCCTGCAGGAAGACCATCTTCTGTGTCAGTCCTAAAGCATTGGCGCCATATTTTAATCACAGCTGGTAACTGTTATTTGCCAAAATGAAAGACACCTGAACAGTAAGGCAAGGGAGGCACACGACTCAGGGGCAACTTTAAATATTAGCTAGAAGTTTCAAGCCACCGGGAGATCTGCTGGAAAAATAGGAATAATGAAAACAAAATGATAATACATAAAATTAGAAAAGTGCTCAAGAATAATTTCTAAGGCACTTAGAAAAACTCAGAAAGATCCCTATACTTTGGGGAATAAGTCAGCAAAGGGTTTTGTCAAAAATCGAAACTCCTAGAAAGGTTCTTGAAGTCTTCTTCATGGATGATTTGCATTGAGGCCAACAAGTCCCACCTTCCTCATTTCAGACAATGCCCAGGTTTGTCCTAGAGAAATCTGAGACTCCAGGATTTCAAGCAATATTTGGATGTCATGGAAAGGGAATGACTACCCCCAAAATAATGCCACTGCCTACCCAATTCCTAGAGTGAGAAGGTTGAAAGACATTTCTCTGCTCCAAAGGCCAATGGGCAGAAGTGAAAGCAATTGCTGGAAAAGCCAGTTGCAAAACAATCCCTACACTTGAATTTATTGATTGAGTTTGTTGGATATGACTGGCTACAAGCAGAAAGTATTAATAACAACTTGATTCCTTCCTACAGGGGTTCCCTCCCCTCTGGGTAATATGCCAAGCTCATCTTCTAGCTTTTCCAGTCACTCCCAGATACTAACAGCTCCAGGTAAGACCAATACAATCTCTTAGTCATATTTTTATTTTTAAGTTTTCTTGTGTTTATTTATTCCTCCCTTCCCCCACCACTTGGGCCTGTCTTAGGTTGGGAAATTCATTGGGATGGGGTGGGGATGGGGCAAGAGCCTTGAACATCTTAGAAGGGAGGAAGCCCTCTCTCTCTTCCTAACTTCGCCGCCCCCCATCCCCCCACACTGTGTCTGGTTCAAGACCCTCAGGCTTGAGCTCAGGGCAGAAAGGATTAGAGGAAAGAGACTGAAAGACCTGCATTGATGTAATCTAGTGTTGGTACTTCCCATGCTCCCTGGGATTAGACTTATTATAGTTAAGTGGAGAAATTAAAGCACGAAGATGGTCTGTCACTTGCCTGCAGTTAGAAAATGGAAGAGCCTGGATTTGAACCTGGGCAACCCAGCTCTGGAGTCCACTCCCCTTGGCAAGGAGAATCCATTCCCTTTGACCTGTGTGATGTGTCATGTTGCCTCTTATGATCTCTCCTGGCATCAGGTAATGCCCCACCCTCATACCGCACACCCCTTCCTGGGGTGGCCTAGCTATGCCCAGTGCTCGTCTCTGCCAGGGTGCATTTCAAGATGACTTTCAGCTGGATTCTTCAGTGTAGTCAACACTGGTGCTCAGGGGAGCCCAACTCTGGGCATCCAGCTCTTCACTGAGCAGGCTTTCCACTTCGCTGCTAGCCAGTTGCTTGGCCAGTCTCTAGCCTTTAGATTTTCAGACATGCAAGAGGAACAAGACCCTGGAGTCCCCAAATGTCCAGGGACACATGTCAAACCCCAGAAAGATATCCTTGACTCACTTGGCTTCATGTGCGAAAAACTCCCAGCAGTCTCACAACGCTCTCTAAAGAAATTCTCTCCCTCTGAATTTTGCCTCTTTCAAGTATTTCTAATGTACCCCAAGGTCGGCTACGAGCTAAGGATCACAGAATATATACTTCACAGTCTTTTAACATTTCTTCTATGGGCGCCATGATATCTACTGTTCTTAGCCTTTGGGGACTTTAGCCAAAACTGGAAACTCAGGAAGCCACATTGAACATCCTGTGATACATACCAGAGGTAATACTCTCTGAAGCATAACTCCGTCCTCCAGGTTCTTCTTCCTCCAAAAAAAAAAAAGGGAAGGGAGAGAAGGAGGAAAGGAGGGAGGGAGGCACAAAAAGAATGAGAAAGATAGAAAAAGGAAGAGGAGAAAGGACCAGATTCACATTGAGCACCGACGTCACTGAGGCCACTAACGTGGCATGAAGCCCCCTTTGTGTGTAACACTTAGTGAGGCTCTCGGTGGAATCTTTTAACAACAACCTTTGAAAAAAAAGATGTTACTGTTTTTACCCATAGGGAAATGAAGAGGCAGCTCAGGGTAGCTCTGACTTTCAGAGGTGCCCACCGATGAAGGGCGCAGCCTTCTGCAGTTCAAACATCTGAAGTCTTGTCTTTACTTGGCTCCTCAGCTCCTGCACCCGCTGCTTCTCCCTCTGTCTCTCTGGCCACTCCTCCATCTTCTTGCTGGTTCTTTCCTCCCAACCTATGAACACCTCTAAGCTCAGGGCTCAGACCTCTCTGCTTTCCTCTCTCCATTCATCCTCCGGACGATCTTATCCGCAATAGGGGCTTGCAATGGGCTCTCTCTGCTCCCAAAGTCACATCTCTAGTCTACACTCTCCACTGTCCCGCTGCCTGCTCGCTCTCTGAAACGTTACATGGCCAAAGCTGAGCTCCTGCTCGTCTGCCCTGAACCTGCTTCTTTTCACCGTCTTCCTCATTTCAGTAAGTGGCAAGTTCATTCTCCTAGTTGCTCAGAATAGAAACCCTGAAAGCATCTCTGACTCTTCTTTTTCCCTCCTGTCCTAAATATATATGAGCATGTATCTAATCCACCAAACATCCTTCCAAGTGTATCCCGAATCCAGCCCCCGTCACCACCTGCGTGCTGCCTTGACGGAGCTGCAGTAGCCTCCTGAGTGCTCGCCCTGCTTCTACCCTGGCCTGAGTCTACTCTCCACAGAGGAGCATCAGAGTCTGATCCTTTTGAAGGTAAGTCAGATCTTGCCAGACCTCTGCAGGCACCTCACTGTCTTACATGAAAACCCCAGTCCTTCTAAGACCTCTACCCCTGTGAGAGCTGACCACCAGCTACCTCTCCCCCCTCCTCTCCTACCATCTGCTTCCCCGTCCTACCACTGCAACTGCCCTGGGCTCCTGGTCCTGCGAACATACTACCTACTCCCCACTTGAACACCTTTGCACGGATTCTGTCTGCCTGAAACGCTCTTCTCCCCAGTAATCACATAGCTTCAGGACTTGACTCAAATGTCGCCTTTTTGAGGGGCCTCCCAGCCCTGGCCACTCTTTCTGCATGAGACACTTCGTATGCAGTACCTCAGATGCTCTTGACTTCTCCTACCTGAGCTTCCTACCTGTACGAGGTAGCAGACGCCACACGACCTGCTTGCTGCCCACATGTGTGCAACCAGAATTGTGGTGAGGTTAATGCCCCAAAGGGAGGCAGGAGCCCACAGTCCAATCCTTTTCCTTTCCTCCCTTCAGACAGATGCCCTAAGACATAATGGTTCTTACGGCCTCTCAAAAGTCACTGTGAGATGCAGCGATTGGTTGCACTTGACTTCCACAAAACACATCCTTGCATTGATTCTCATGCCTTTCCTGCCTCACCACTCCTGTCCATCACTCTTGCTTCCCTAGAATTTTCTCACCAATGAAGTAAAAGCACATAGGTGTTAGTTTTAAACACTGTGTTCAGAGAAACTCACTTTCTAAAATTGTAAGCCCAACACACACACACACACACACACAGCACATACCCCTTCCTTTCCCTTCCCTTTATTTTTCATCTCAGCACGTATCACCATATACCACACCAAATATATTCACTGATTTATCTTATTTACTGTCTGTCTCCTTACTAGAATATAATCTCCATGAATTTTTCCTGTTTTGTTTACTGTTGCATAGCAAGCATCTAAAATATAGTTAAGTGCTCAATACATATTTATTGAATTAATGAATGAGCATCAGAAGGAGCTTTATCTGAAAACAACTATGGGAAACCAAGTTGATATGTACCACTGACAGGGAAGCAGTAACTCCCTTAAGACAGAGCAGAAGCAGACTGGGCTGTGCACAGGGCCTAATGGGAACATCCTGGAGATCGGTGACAGGCTAGTCATTTCCTGTCCCAGTGGGTGGGAGAGGTGTGGGGGGTTCTACAATGATGTGATGCTACATTCACTTACGGTTTATGCCTACGACCCTGAACAAACTGGCTTCATGCATCTTAAACGAAATGTGTTTTGCTGTTGTCACTGTGGATACTTTCCAAATCGTTAATGTAGATCTAATGTGTATTGTTCTACATCCGGGGGTAGAGTGTAATTTAGATAACATCTTTGCTACTATTAAAAAAAAAATCCTAGTAGTTCTGTAATGTTCTAGTTCCATTTTACCCAGGAAAATCACCTTTCATGAGAAGAAAATGTTCAAGTCATATCAAATGTTTCACAGATTCACGGCTGATGTAAATAAATTTCGAACAAGAGAATTTGCCTCACTCGTCATTGTGGGATTAGAAGGAGCTCTCCTGGCTTTCACATCCTCTGCCAAGGCGAACAGAGCCATCTTTCTGATCAGTTTGGAAATCAGCCATGTCCAGAGGCTTTTACAGCAGTCAAGCAATATTTATGGGAAATACAGATGGCCTATGAAATATCTAAATTACTTGTCTACTGGAAACAAGATCAATACAGAATAATAGTGTATTGTGAGTGACTCTTGAAGCTAGAGAAGCCTTTATTTTATCTTGGGTACAGACACTGCACCAGGAAAGTTTCTAATGAGGGAATTAGTGTGTTTCAGAAGAAAAAAAATCTGGTATTGATAGGATTTCAAATTGTTGTAACAGAAGAATCTGTAGACAAATCTTGATTTCAGCAAGGCATTTGACTAAGTCAGTCCTGATAGCCCCTCAGAGGCAGCATGGAAAAATGAGGGCGTCCCTCAGACAGCTAGTTTGAGGGTCACAGAGAGAAATTAATAATTATTATTATTATATAATTCAATTTCTGGTGCAGAATAGTTAGTCTATAATTGGTAGTTATGATTAGTAACGCACTAGCCACCCACAGTGAAGTCTTTTTTTTTTAAAAGCTTTTATTGGGGAAGGGGAACAGGACTTTATTGGGGAACAGTGTGTATTTCCAGGACTTTCTATTGGGGAACAGTAGTGGGTTTTTCCCAGGACTCCTCAGCAACACCCAAGTCAAGTTGTCCTTTCAATCTTAGCTGTGGAGGGCGCAGCTGCAGGTCCAGTCACAGAGAATAGAACGTCCTCCAAACAACTGAGCCATCCGGGAGCTCAGCTCAAGGTGCCATGTTCAACCTTAGTTGTAGGGGGGCGCATGCAGCCCACAGGCTTAAGTGCATTCCTTGCGTTATCGCATTTAATCCTCTTAATTCAATAACTTTCTAGGTGAGAAAACTGAGACTTGGAGAGATTAGGTAACTTGTTTGTATGTGGTCTATTAAATCCAGGTCTGCGTGAAGTCAAACCTAGTCACTTTTCTATTATTAAATGTGTCAGGGAAGCCCTAGGCTTTAGCAGATATAACTTAATGGACACCTCAAGACACATAAAAAGAAGAAAAAAACAGCCCCCATCCCGATCCCCTCCTTCAATAAGAGAAGCTTCTCTTTTGTTTTCTGCAATGAAGTTATTTTTTTTTATTTTCACCTGCAATGTGGGACACTTACTTATTTTTTTCATTATTTCGTTATATATGCCCGAGTAATTTGCTTGAAGGTATTTAAATAACCCCTCACTTAATGTAACAAGTTACATTTACTTCCCCAAATAGGCATATCATCAGTATATGTCCCTATTTAAACAATGCCATCATGGTCTAATCCACTTTTGTAACTGATCTCAAAAACAATTTCTAAGTTTCATAAGATTCTCAACTTCGAACTTGCTCCCCAAATGAGAAAGTAATTCTTTAAAGGCAAATTTGCTCCCAAAATGAGACTTAAAGCCAATTCCAAAAGCTATCTTCTATTTCCGCCTCCCTCCAGTTTAAGCCATTGTTTCAGTCTAGTTGTTGTAGGACAAGCTCCCTGGCCCATTATGGGCCCAGTCGGCCATTTGCCATTTGCTCACAGAGCTGCCCACGCTGCTGCTGCCCAATGGCCGCCCAGGGTAGCACAGCAGCCGCCCAGCGCCGCACAAGATGGCTGCCGGCCACTCAGGGCAGCACGCGGCAGCCCCGGAAACACACAGTAGCACAATGATGGCTGCGGCCGCACGGGTTGCCGGCCACTCATGGCTGGCGCACGGTAGCACTCAGCAGCCGCTCAGCTGCATACGCAGCGACACACACTGGCTGCTGGGCCACTCGTGGCAGCACACGGTAGCTCACAGCTCCCCGGCAGCTCACGCAGCTCACTGGCCCTGTGGGAATCGAACCGGCGGCCTCGGCATTAGGAGCCGGAGCTCCAACCACTGAGCCACAGGTCCGCCTGGATACCTGGGTTCTTTTTTTTTAACTTTTATCATGAAAGAACAAGTAGAAAATGAGTACATAGGGCGCTTATTTAAATGTGCAACCTCTGTTGTCTTTATACCCTCTACTGTTGTGAATCTAATGATAAAATAGGATCACTGAGAAACGATTGTGAAAGCATTCTGTGAATGGTAAATTATGGAAATAACGTTTACTGAGAAAAGCAATAATAAATTGGTGCAAACTCACATAGCTTACTGGCCCATGTGGGAATCGAACCGGCAACCTCAACATTAGGAGCCCAGAGCTCCAACCAGCTGAGCCACCAGCAGGCCTGGATAGTTGGGCTTTTGTATTTGGGCCCTTGTATGTAACTTTTATCAGGAAAGAACAAGTAGAAAATGAGTACATAGGGTGCATATTTAAAGGTGCAATCTCTATTGTCTTTATATCCTCTACTGTTATGAATCTAATGACAAAATAAGATCCCTGAGAAATGATCACTTGGTACATTCCCAAGCAAAGAGCCAAGCGGTCCATCAAATCAGGGATGGAAGGCAATTCCCCATAGTCCATAGTCATTCGCCAGGGCTGTCCTGGGGGTGAGGGACGACCTTGACCTCATCCCCATTTCCCATGGAGGACTCAGCAAGCGTTTCCTCCTGGGACAAGTCCCGCATCCGGGCTTCCTCAGCAAGAACTTCCAAGCCCACAGGGCCGCAATGACCTTCACCTTCTCCGGCGTGTGCTGATTAGGGTACCATCCATACACATCTTTCCACCCCTCCACGGGGGTCCAGCTCTCCAGCGGCTGCTCTTCCCGGCCTTCCTGAGACTGAGTGTTCATAGGTACAAACTGCTCCACCGCCCTTCGGAGAGCTTTGGCCGGCACCGTACCCTGCTCACTGCACCATGTGTCACGCCGGGGTGTCATGCGGGTTCTCTAGTCCCGCTCCCCACACAAGAACACAGGATATGGTGAGGCCAAAAAGGAACACCCACGGAGCCATAGATAGGGAGTCATACCACTATATTCTCGCTGGCGGCTGGGTTGGAGGCACAGGAAGCAGGAGCCACACTATCCGCAACCTGCTGTCCACCTCTCCGTAATCCGCAACCCGCACTCCGCCCTGCTAACTGCAATTGGCGCTTGCCAGCCACCATCTTCTTGCTAGCGCCCATTTTCTGTTAGCATAGCCACAGCAGTTATATTAGTGGCCAATGGCTCACTGGTTACAGCTGACAGCCAACTAGTCACAGCTGATGGCCATCCAATCACAGTTGATGGCCATTTTCTACCTGAGCCCAGCACCTTTCTATGTGAGGCTGAGAGCCTGGAAACTGCACTCCTGGCTCTGTCCCCACAGAGGGTCTCTTTCATTTTGGGGTGAGCTGGTCCTGAGGACTCCCTGTTTCCATGTCTTGAGATACACCCAGTCTCTAGGTTGGAAGGGATGAAGGGTTAAATCTGTGGGAGCTGGTAGTCCCTGATTTCCATAGGCCATAAAGGCCTTCATGGCCTTTATTTGGAGGACACATTTAACTTGCTCTAGCTCATGGAGGTTGAGTGGTCTCTGTTCCAGGTTCTAGGAAATTGGCAATCTATACATTAACTTGAATGCACTCAATTTTAACTTTTCTTTTGGAACTAGGCATATACACAGTAAGGCCACTGGAAGGAGCCTTACCCAATAGTTTGTGTTTCCTGGCATTAATTGGATAAAGTTCTCTCAAGGGTCTGATTAGCCCTTTCCACCTTCCCTGATGGTTGAAATCTCCAAGCTGAGTGCAATACCCATTTGACTCTTGAGGCTTTGGTAACACCTTTTGTAATCTGAGAGTTAAATGCTGGGCCACTGTCACTCTGTAAAGATTTTGGGAGCCCAAACCTAGGAATCATTTCCTTCATTAGGGCCTTTGTCACTTCTGTTGGTGTCTCATTCCTGGTGAGGAAGGCTTCTGCACAACCAGAGAGGTGTCAACTAGTGCTAGGAGGTATCTGAAGTTACCTGGTGCTCTAGGCATGACAGTGAAGTTCACTTGCCAGTCCTCCCCAGGTTTTGTTCCCCTCATTTGATTGTGCCTCATCCCTGAAATTGTGGGGGCCAAGTGTTGGGCTATTGGCATTACAGGCTGGGCAAGCTTTTATAACCTGGTCAATTAGAGCTCATAAACCTGCAATTGCCATGGTGTGTATTAGCCAATAATATAAAGCTTCCTTCCCCTAATGGGGTCTTGATGGGCCTCCCTGATTGCATATAGAGCTGTAGTTTTAGCAAAGAAGTATTGCCCATATTGGTTGGTTAGCCACCCACAACTGATAGGGTCCCATTGGAAGCCCCATCTTTCTACCTTATTGAATTCCACCTCTGTATGTACTGGGGAATAATTTGATGTGTTAGCCTTTCCAGCTAAAAGGGGCAATTACTGAATAACTTGGTTTTGAGCAGCTCTTTTGACCACCTTATTATTTCCCTTTATTACTTTAGCATTTCTCTTTTGATGTCCCTTACATTGGATAACAGTGACCTCTTGGGGAAGCTGAACAGCTTGTAAGAGTTTGAGTATGATAAGAACATGTCTAACCTGTCCCCACCCCCTGCAGTTAACATGCCTTTCTCCTTCCAGATGGTCCCATGGGCATGTAGAATGGAGAAAAGCATTCCGGGATGTTCAGGGTCTTTCCTTTTCCCAATTCTAGGGCCTAGTGAGGGCTATTAACTCAGCCTTTTGAGTGGTCGTCCCAGGAGGCAGGGCCTCTACTATCATTTCATTTAGGGTGACAGTTGCTAGTCTTTTATCTGCTTAGTTTGGCAAACCATTCTTCTTCCATATTTGGAGGGGTTCACTTTCTAGGTCTGCCCAGATGAAGTATATTGTATTTGTATTTTCTATGCAGTTATGTTCCAGATCCCCCAGCTCAATTGGGAATAGAGTGGCTGGGTTTAAAATGTGGCGTGTTTTTATGGTGACAACTGGGTTGTTTAGGAGCATGGCCTGGATTGATCTCCCAGGCGACAATCATTCTGTCCCCTTGGAGTTTATCAGAGATTGAACCTGGTGTGAGGTCCAGATGGCTACAGGTTGTCCAAAAGTCAAATTTTCTCTCTCTTCTAAGAGAGTGACTATAGTAGCAACCGCTCTAAGGAAAGGAGGCCATCCTTTGGCTGTCTGATCTAATTGTTTAGAAAAATAAGCAATTACCCAGGTCAGAGGTCTAAGCTTCGGAGTTAAGACCCCAAGTGCTATTCCCTGTCTCTCATGTACATATAATAGAAACCAAGTCTTTGTTAAATCCAGGGGACCCAATGCTGGGAATTGAGTCAGCTGTCACTTGAGTTCCCAAAGAGCCCTTTCACATTGAGCTCCATTCAAATGATTCATCATTCTTCCCTTTCAAGCCTTCATAGAGAGACTTGGCTACTAACCCAAAATTAGGGATCCAAATAGAATCTGGCCATCCCCAAGAACCATCTAAGTTACCTTCTTACGGGGAGAATCATGCTTGCAGATAGCCTCCCTCCTGTCCTCTCAAGATACTTTTTATTCTGTTTCATTTTTAAAGGAACCATTCTTTATATGTCATCAAAAATTTAAACCACTATATGTGTTTTTTAAACCACCATTTAAGGGGAACCGGACTTAATTGGGGAACAGTATTTCCAGGACTTTCTATTGGGGAACAGTGGTGTGTTTTTCCCAGGACTCATCAGCTCCAACCAATCTTAGTTGTGGAGGGCGCAGCTCAGCTACAGGTCCAGTCACCGGGAGTGGAACCCGATAAACTGGTGGCTGAGAGCCCGAGCTCCAACCAACCGAGCCATCTGGGAGCTCAGCGGCAGCTCAGCTCAAGGTGCCGTGTTCAATAGTTGCAGTGGGCACACATAGCCCACAGGGGGCGCAACCCACCATCCCCTGCAGGAATCCAACAAGCAACCTTGTGGCTGAGAACCTGCACTCCAACCAGCAACCTTGTGGTTGAGAGCCCGTGCTCCAACCAACTGAGCCATCTGGCCACCAGGGAGCTCAGCGGCAGCTCATTGACTTCACTCTAGTTGTGGAGGGCGCAGCTCCCTGGCCCGTGTGGGAATGGAACCGGCAGCCCTGTTGCCCAGAGCTCACGCTCTAACCAGCTGAGCCACCTGTCCGCCCCCAAAGTGAAGTATTAACTGAAGAATTATCACGTATCAGGTGAGTTAAATGCATCTAATATCATCTAGAGGGCAAAGCCTGGGCTGGTCAAACCCCAGCTGAGGAGCTAAGTCAGGGTGTGGGATTCGGAGGAAGTCTGAGGCTGAAACCCTCATGCACTGGTACATGGGATCAGTTTCCAAAGGGTGACTAGCCTGGGACAAGACCAGGTGAGATGTCCTGGTCACAAAACAGTCAAGTGGAAAGCTCAGTGATCACCTGGAGATGGGAGGTGGAAGAGAGAGATGACTGAGGGGCAGGAGGAAACAGCTGGGAGTGATGGATATATGCTCATTATCTTGAATGTGGTGATGCTTTCATGGATATATACATATATCAAGACTCATCAAATTGTACACTTATGTGAAGTTTACTGTACGTCCCTTATACCTCAGTAAAAGTGAAGAGGAGAAAGAATGAAAGGAAGAAAAAGCAATCAAGCCATTGTCTGAGATGTCAAGGTAGCTACTAGGACTGAGTCAGGAGCCTGGAAGTTAGTGGCCAATTCCGTTGTGAGCCTGGAATCACCAGAGCTGAATGCAAATGCAAACGTGCAGACATGACCGGAGTGTTCGGATGAAAGGTAAAGAACTGTGAGACATTGTGGGGTGAATGAGTGTGTCTCTGCCACGTGGTACAGATACATGCTTGGTCCTTGCAGATTACTCCATGAACCCAACACTTCAAAGGGACTTTGGTTAGATCCAGGCAATGGGACCTATTGGGCACCACATTCAAATGCAGTATTAGGGATGCCTGTCTTGGGAGGTGGTGAGCTCCCATCACTGGCTGTGTTGAAATGAATGTTGGGTCATCGCCTGTCAGATACACCAAATGTCTCTGCCTAATCACCCAGGAAGGTTGTTGAAATACACCCCCACACACACACCCCACACTCCTACTCCTGCACCAGAGCTACTGAATCAGACTCTCCAGGGGTTGGCAACTGAACATTTGTATTTTATTTTTTTAACTCCCCAGGTGATTCTGAGACAGCCTGTGCTTGGGATTAGCTGCTGTAGAATTGGACTCAATTATCTCTACACTTCCTTCTGAGTTCCTATGATTCAATGGATGTCCCAGACATGTGAAATTATCCTTTGTGTCCCACACAGGATTCTGGGTCAGACCTCCTTCTTCCCACACAAGAGGTCCTAGGGAAAAACATTTCCAAGTGCAGGAGCCCCCAGGTCCTGATTCCAAGTAGCAACCCATGTGTGTATAAAGCGAAGCATGCTCAAACCGTATTCATCCCCGAAGACTTGGCCATCTCCGTAGGGAAGGCGTCTGTCATGCAGGACATCATGCGGGGTCTCTGGTCCCGCTCCCCACATAGGAACGCAGGACATGGTGAGGCCAAAAAGGAACACCCGCGGAGCCATAGAGAGGGGAGTCATACCATTATACTCTCGCTGGCGGCCGGGTTGGAGACACAGGGAGCAGGAGCCACACTATCCACAACCTGCCGTGCACCTCTCTGCAATCTGCCCTGCTAACTGCAATCCGCGCTTGCCAGCCCCCATTTTCTGCTAGCGTAGCCACAGCAGTTATATATTAACGGCCAATGGCTCACTGGTTACAGCTGATGGCCAACTAGTCACAAAAGATGGCCATCCAATCACAGTTGATGGCCATTTACTACCTGAGCCAGCACCTTTCCACATGAGGCCGAGAGCCTGGAAACTGCACTCCTGGCTCTATCCCTACAGTGTCCACTCCTCATGCCCTCCTCCTAAGGCCCCTGTGACCTCTTCTCCCTCTTCTGAACTGTCTAGAGCCCAGAAATCTCAGTCCTTTTTAAAAGGGAAGGTGAAGCAGAGGACGCTTCTCTTGTCTTGCTTTGTCTGTTGGGGGATTCAACAGACCCAATGAACAATACCTGCATGCCCTCAGTTACAAACTAACTGAGAAATCAGACAAAAGGAAAGGGCCTTTGTCTGTGAAGATCCAAACAGCATCTTCACTGCTCATCAATTTGCTATTAGACGTGCAGATTTCACAGCACAGTCCCGTTGCAGGCAGCACTGGGGAAGGTGCAGAGCCTGACAATTTATATCACAGAGGAGCAGAGCAAAACAGGTGCCTTCTGTGGGCAGCCTGGCTCTCGAGGGGAAGAGAAAAGAAAGGGAGCTTGGCTCTGTGTTCCTAGTTTCTCCTTCGTGGCTCTCCAATTAGAATACAGTCTCCCTCTTCTCCTGGGAAGACTGGGTGGGAAGAGGCCAGCAGTATTACCCAAATGGACTCTCTCCATTTGAGACGAGCCGTCCAGGGTGCGAAGGAAGTCTTCCTACCTCCTCCAGTACTTTCTTATTCTGCATCTGTCTATGTCCTGTGTCCTCGTTAGACTTATAAATCAATGGAACACAGGGGTTCTGTGTTACTGTCTTCTGATATTTTCTCCAAAGTGCCTGGTGCTGTGCTGAGCATATATGGGTATACAAAAAAATTAAAAATCAAGACAAAGAACACAGGGAGAAGGGCAGAGAGAGAAGGAGGAAAGGGGAAAGGCTCTGAGGGTGATTTGCAAGCACATCTTCAGGATAAATGAAGCATGAGTGGTTAAGGGCTTTGATGTTGAAGGCAGATGGCCTGAGTTCAAATGCTTCTTCTGCCCCTTACTGGCGCTATTCATTTGGGCGAGTTGCCTAAATTCTCTCATCTGTACCTACTGCAGAGGGTAGTTGTGAGCTTGAAATGGTTTTCTGTCTACCAAGGGGTTAGAACAGGGTTGACAAATTATGGCTTGTGATCAATCTGATCTGATACTTGTTTTTCTAAATAAAGTTTTATTAGAAATGAGCCACAACCATTCATTTACGTATTGTCTCCATCTGCTGTCGCACTGTAGCAGCAGAGTAGAGTAGTTGAAAAAGATAATAAAGCCCTTCAATGCCTGAAATATTTACTATCCTTTACAGAAGAGGTTTGCCAACCAACCCCTGGCTTAGAACACAAGAGCTCCATTCTTTATCCCTAAGAAGTAGAAGACTTCTCAATTCTTACAATTCAGCTTAGGTACTCCATCCCTCCTGTCACTCCATAGCACCTCAAACCGACTCCCACGACACGTTTCACCTGGTATTATCTCGCTGACTTTGGCTTCCTCCATTGGACACTGAGATCCGCCAGGCTGGAATTCTGTCTTACTCATCAGTCTAGCCTAGAGCCTTAGACAGAATTGATTCCCAGGAAATGCTTGCTCAATTAAGGTATTAACCAGAAATATACGCACGCATGATATAAACCCTCAGAACCAAAGGACTGTAAACCTACCAAGTGACAAAATCTAGAGTTCTGAGCAAGCCCCTCTGACCACTGTGACTGAGGCAGATTTTCATGCCCTCAGCTCTGCCTCTTTATTGCCCTCTTCCGTTTCTGAACATCTGGCTGCTGTGGTGCTGGAACAGTGGCAGCACTGTCGTCTCTGATCAGCCCACCATCTACACCTGGCATCGCTTTTCATTCCTTGTGGGGCCATCGGCCTTCCCGTCCATGCTTGGAAGTCCATGCCAGGACACGGTGGCCAGGAGGGCACTGGTCCTGCAGCAGGGGCTCCTTGCGGGAGCTGAGGGATGCTCCCGCCCTTACCTTCCCCAGCAGGTGTGCGGGACATTCTTATGCTTCTTGTGGAGCTGCCTCTGCTGCTGGTTTTCAGAGCTCCTGATCGATTTCATGACAAAATGCTGGGCTATATTTATCTGTCGTGTCACCAAACGTGGTCCTTGAAATTTCTGTCCAGGAAACACTTGAGCTGTGCTGTTAACGAGCTCGGTGACCTTGGCACCAGCCGGACCCGTGGCCGCCACCTCTGTAAAAGGAGGGGAGAGAGTCACAAGCCCACCCCATTTCCTGACTCTAACATCAAGTGCTCTGTAAGGTCACATGAAACCTCAGTGTGAGAAATTCCTTTAAACAGATTAGCAGCTGGTTCAGGCATTTACCTGCTTGAGGGGGCACGTGGCTGGACCCCACCACCTGTGAAGTCCACTGCCTGTAGGATGCCGACCTTTCCTCTCCCACTGATGAGATTTTCCCCAAATCCTCAGCTTTAAGGTGAAATTCCTCAAAAAGCTCTGAGTAGCCTGTGCTTTCCCAAGGCTCCTTGGGGCTCAAAGGTGAAGTCAATGTTTGCCTCCAAGTAAGAATTCATTAGCTGCTATTGCCAATCAGAGCTGTTTTCTCCGAGCAGAAACGGACTCCCTGGAAATCTGCAGGGCACCAGGTCAACAGTTTAACATGCAGAGCCTGCAAACGCCAGTGGTCTGGTCCACCAGACCTGGCAGGTAACACATAGATTCTACTTCTGACCCAGTGGTCTGGCTGCCCTTCAGGGACCCACTGAAAAGTACCTGCCATGTCTTGCTGATGAGACCTAGGCCCCACCAGACATCAGACTGCAAGTCTAAGATGGAGATGGAAACATGAATAGCTCTCCTGGGCCCCTGGCATGCTTACCCTCCACTATGACTGGAATGAAAAAAGAGCTTTTTTTCCTTTTCCTTATGGCATTTTTATTCCCATAGGAATCAGTAAGTAGAAACGTATTTGTAAAGTAATGGATAAAAATGATTACTGGATTTTAAAAACGCTCTTTCTGATGTTCCAATTCACTCAGTGGTGACAGTTATACTGACAGCCACACTTACCCATGATCCAGAGAAATCTTCTTTGCTTAATGCTACATTAAGCAGTTTGAAAAGTAACACGCCTTGCATGGCTCTGTCCAGTGTTCAGGGTCTTTACTTCCCTGCCTGTACAGTAGCTGACAGGGGGCTCTGATGATGGAATTCCACTCGGAGCAGAGAAATGTCTTGGGATGGGCATAGGAGTCTGCCTTCCTCAGATAAATGGGCCTCAAGGAATGTTCCGGGATGATGACCCTGGCCCGGGGTTGACGACTGCAGCACACTTCTCTGAAACAGACTTTATTCCGACTGGAGAAAGGCTACCAAATGAGCTCTTTTTAATTAAAACCCCCTGAACCTTACTTATTAAGACTTTTGGCACATACTGACAGTGGAATTTTTGCTGCATAGTCCTTTTGGGAGCCACCTAGATGACTTTGGCAGAGAAATCACATATAAATAACATTTAGCATTATTATTACGGGCTAGGCTATCATCCTGTGTAACTCTCTGGGAATTCTAATGCTCAGACTTTCTTGTTATAAATACTATACCCTTAACCTTCCCCCACGTGCACAGGGGATGAGGTGGTGAAGGGCTGTGTGGGGGGTGGAAGAGGGCATTGTTTGGAAGATCCATTAATTAAAGTCAGTTTGAAAGTCATCCTGCACATGATTAAATAAGCTATAACAAATTATTCCCTATTTCAGGTAATTCATTCATTCTCCAAGTCTCCAGGGATATAAATAGCAGGCCAGTTTTATACCCTTCTCGGAAATGGAAAACAGATTGTATTGACCCAGCGGGAGATGAGGTTATAGTACAAATGACACGGAGCTTCCACAGACTAGGAAACCAGGACCCATTGCAGAAAGGCCATGTGTCTAACCAGATGGGACAACCTCAGGAGGCAGAGGACAGGGCATTAGACTACTCCTGAAATTTAAGAGAAGTGTTTTAATTTAGGAATGCTGGTACCCGATACTAGGGTGACCACTGATTCGCTCAGCAAATATTTGAGTCTGTACCATGTACCAGGAAGCATCCTCTGTACAGGTCTGGGTGGTAAAGACGTCAGGCAAGGTCCCTGCTTTGTGGAAGTTCCAATTCTAGGGTGTGGTATAGGGTGAGATAGGTGATAAATAAGCAAACAAGAAAGCAAACAAAGAGATAAGATAAATTCAGAGAGGTAAAAAATGATAGTAAACAGAACAGAGAACTGTGATAGACAGTGGGGAAAGGTAGACCACTGGACAGTTCAGATAGAGTGAGCGATGAAAGCTTCTGGAAGGAGATAACATTTGAGCTGAAACCCAAAGAATGAACAGTAGACAGACCTGGGGAATCTGACTCCTGAGCTTTCAACTAGAAGGAACAGAAAGTGTAAATACCTTAGGGCACAAACATGCTTGGCATGTCCCAGGAGCAGAAAGAAGTGAGGTGTTGATGCAGCCAAGTGAACAAGGGGGGAGACTGGCAGGAGAGGGCGCCAGGTGCCAGACCACCTCAGAGGCCATGGTAGGAGATTTGGATTTCATTCTGCAAGCACGGGCAGCCATTCGAGGTATAGAAGAGACTAGTGGTTGTCCCCCATATCTATTCTCCCCTTCTTTTTAGTCCTCGAAACCTTGAGTTATAGCCAGCAAATGCCAGCCAATTTGAAATTACATTTTCCAGTTGTCTTTGCATAAATATGGAGCCATGTGATTAAGTTCTTGTCAATGGGATGTATGTGTAAGTTATGTGTCCAACTTCTGGGCCTTGCTCTTGAAATGATTGGGTGTTACTGTCCCCTCTCTCTTTCCCCCATTCCAGGGACTGGAACATTAATATAGCTATAGAGCCAGCTTTGATTTTGGCACATGAGGGCAACACCTTCTGCTATGGTGAGCAATAAGAGAGCAGAAATATGGGGTCCCTGAATGACTATATGCAGCTTGGCTACCTACCTGCCCATAACCAGCTCACTTCCTTTGCTTGAGCCATTGTATTTTTGGTTTCTGTTATATCAGTTTAGCCTGCATCCTAATATGGGATGTTTGGAGCAAGAGAGTGGCATGATCTGATTTATACTTCAAAAAGATCAATCTAGCTTCCATGTGGATAAAATGTTGGGTGGGGAGGGGAGTGGATAGTGGATGCAACAAGACCACAGGCCAGCTAGGAGGCCGTTGCAGTGATCCAAACAGAAGATACTGATGCTTACAGTAGGGTAGCCACTCTGCACACAGAGATAAATGAATAGATTTGAGATAGATTTTCAAAGTAGAATAAAAAAGATCTGGAGATGGATTGAATGATTGGGAGGGAGGCTGAGGAAAGAATAATCAAGGTAACTCCTAGTATGGTGTCCTTTGGTGACTCTCCCATCTAGATGGGATCTAAAGACAATAGTAAGTGGACCCCACTGAAAGGACATCGGAGCATCTCTGCCTCAGATACCCCTGGCATAGGAGATACTCCTGAGATAGCAAACAGAGACGATCCATACCACATTCTTAGTCTAATAATCTTCTGTACAGACACAGATATCATGCCCCACATTTAAGCTGAAAATACTTACAATTATTTTAGTTGCAAGCAACAGAAATGAAGTCTGGCTAGCTTAAGACGTAAACATGATTTATAGGAAAGATTATGACATAGCTCACAGAACCCAAGTGTGGGCCTTTAAAAAGGACTAGGACTGAGGACTAGAGGGATGACAGGGACCAGACTACCCTTAGCTCTTCATCCCTGAACAGACCACTTTTTCTGCTTTTCCACGTATATATGACGAAGGGTGGTGTTTCCATGGCTTCTGAGTGAACATTGCTTCTAGCAAATAAACTAAACCAATCTAGAAACTCTACGTCTCAATTCTGAACCACTGGGAGTGACAACTTAACTAGCCCTGATTGAGTCAGGGATCCAGTCAACTGTCGTCAGGAGGACAGGACCAAATAGTATAAACATGGCTGCCTCTGCCCAACCATGGAGAAAGGGCAGGTCATAGAGAAAGGGGCTGTCATGCAGGGTCTCTGCTCCTGCTCCCCGCACAAGAGCGCAGGAGATGGTGAGGCCAAAAAGGAACACCAATGGAGCCATGGATAGGGGAGTCATACCCATATACTCTCGCTGGTGGCTGGGTTGGAGATACAGGAAGCAGGAGACACACGATCCTCAACCTGCCGTCCACTTCTCTGCCAACCAACGAACTTGCTGGCTGCAATCTGCGCTTGCTAGCTTAGCCACAGCAGTTATATTAGTGGCTAATGGCTAACTGGTTACAGCTAATGGCCAACTAGTCACAGCTGATGGCCATCTACTACCCAAGCTAGCACCTTTTCACGTGAGGTCGAGAGGCTGGAAACTGCTCTCTGAGACTCTGTCCCCCAGGGGCTATGAGAGCTGGACAGACATCCCCCCAAAGTTCCTTTCTAACAAGGTCCACATTGAACACAAATATCAGTTTCATGTAGACACACCGCACCCTAGGGCTCAAAAGCCCCTTTAGATGTAGCTACCTCTAATACAGAGCTAAAGTGAAGTCATCATGAGCCTTTAAATAGCCTACTTATTTTTAAAGATTTTTTGCACAGAAGAGTTCATGGCCTTCCTTGGGGACGATTGGTGGGGACTCACAGTTCTTATAGACACTTTTTTCTTGTTTCTCACCTTTGTGCTTACCACAGCAAGTGAAAAACTCACCTGTTTTCTCTTTGTTAAGAAGGGGGCCAGCTGCTCACCAATTCTACCCCTCAAAATAATGCTCCAGGATGGTATAGCTCAAATAAAACTCGACTGGAGTGGATGTGGAAGTCTGTAGATGACTGGCCTGGATGTGACCCGCAGTCTCAGAGGTTTGTCTAAACTAGCGCTGAACAAATCTGAGAGCTGTGGATCTTACTTTTCTTTTTTTTCCTGGAAGCATCTAGTCTATAAGTCAGTGATCCCATCTGCCTCTTCCCTTTCCCCAGTCTCAAATACTCATTCTTTATTCCCATCCAGGGCTCCCTCTCCCTACTTCTCTGAATAAAGTTTAAAATTGAGCCATAAGAACCGAAATAGCAGCTCTTTATCTGTCAGAGACAGATTAGCTGAGGATAGTTATGGGTCCCTGGCAAAGACAGGGATGCAGTCTGCCTCTTAAAGGCTTGATTGGGAGGATTTTATTGTTATTATAAAGATACACTTTCTTTTAAAAGTTTAGAGCTAGATTTTTTTCTTCTTTTAGTCACGGGTCATGTGCCTTTTTTTAAAGATGCTTTTTCGTTTTAAGGCTAAGACTTAACCACATGCACAGTCAGGACAAGGGGAAGTGGGTGAGGTGTCTGAGGAAAGCTAAACCACTATCTATATGGGGGACTTGACTTTGTGAGTTTTGTGCCTCTTGACAATAAGCGCAGGTCACAACCCTTTCACCTCAGAACAAGCCCACGCTATACATTTTCCAAACAGCAAGGCAATGAAAACAATTACCTTTTGATATCCTTTCTATCTCATGATTCCTTTGACTTTTTTATTGTGCAACTAATAATTATGATCCAATAGATCTTAGGTATAACAACTGTTCTAAAAATATAATCTCATTATTTTTAGAGGTTTTAAATTTTCACGCCAGAGTTTCTGCGTATGGTTCATAATCAGTTATCATCTCTACTGTCCCTTAACCAATAACTATCACAAGTGCCTGCTTTTTTTTTCATTTTTAAACTGATTAAATATTGCTAACATACAGTTTACTTGTTTTACCATTTTTAAGTGTACAATTCAGTGGCATTAAGTACATTCACAATGTTGTGTAAACATCACCACTGTCTATTTCCAGAACTTTTTCATCATCTCAGACAGAAACATGGTGCCTATTAAATACCACTTTCCTATTCTTCTCTCCCCCAAGCCCCTGGTAACGTCTGGTCTATGCTCTGTCTTTATGATTTGCCTATTCCAGGAACCTCAGGTAAATCGAGCGCCTGCATCTAATCTACTCTGTAAATCAGTCACCAGGCCTTTCCCGCCACACGCTCATGCATGGGCCAGAGGCCATCCATCCTAAATTGTGGTCTTTCAATAAGAAGATCGTTCTCTCTAACCACCATCTTATTTAATCCTTGTCAAACCTTGCATACTACGCATTACCACCTCCCTTTTATAGCTGCAGAAAATGAGGCTTCTGCAGATTAGATCCCAGAGGTAGTTACGTGGCCAATCCAGGATTCACCTCGGGCTATCTGAATACCAGCTCCTGCCTTGAACCATTATGCTATGCTAATGTCCCTGCTCCAGTGACTATCGAAGTTGTACATCTGCCAACCACTTGGCAACACAGAATAGCTGTCCTCCAGATTCTTGCCAAGGATTAATAGCATGGCCTCTGTGTTGTCCAATCTTTACACAAACCCTGGGTTGGGAGAAATGTTATATATGGAGGTGGTACGTGCATTTACTGAGAGGCAGTGTAGCATAGTGGCTGTATATCCAGGCCCTGGAACCAGGCTGCCTGGGTTCAGCAGCTATGTGACCTTAGCCAAGTTTCTTAACTCACATGATTCAGTTTCTACTTCTGGGGACAATGATGACGATACCAATCTCGAGTTCTCATGAAGATAAAATAAGTGAATGCATGTAGAATGCGGAAAACACTCCCTAGTGTGATCGCTCTTAGGATTATCACCTGTATCTATAGCTCAATGATTTTCATATCTTTTTCAGTCATGCATTTCTTTTTAAAAAAATATTTTTATTAAAATATAGCTAACATACTACATTAGTTTTAGGTGTACACATAGTTATTTAACATTTATATACCTAAAGAAGTGATCACCATGATAAGTCCAGCAACCAGCTGACACTGCACCATGCTGTCACGATATTATTGACTATATTCCCTATGCTGTAATGTCTGTTACATCCCATGACTTATTTGTTTTGTGCCTGGAAATCTGAACCCCTTATTCTCCTTTACCTCCCCCCTTTTTAATTTTTTAATTACAGTTTGATCATACATTTCTTGATGACAGTTATGTATCTCTGTATCAGTGTGAATGCTTTCTGATGCAAGTAATCAAACTATAACT